>NC_056631.2:56315302-56648491 GCF_002870075.4 Lactuca sativa
ATATATATATATATATATATATATATATATATATATATATATATATATATATATATATATTATGGTTGTAGAAATTGGGGTTAATCGGCTATTAATCGTGGATTAATCGTTTGGCGTTCTCCAACCGTCGATGATTAAGGCATTAATCGGAAATTTATGATTAATTCGGTTTGGCGGGATTAATCGGTCTTGGCGGGATTAATCGGTCAACAAAAGTAAAAAAAAAGTCAAAAAATTCAAAAAAAAAGTCAAAAACGTAAAGAATTTAAAATTTTAAATTTAAAAATAAAATTCAAAAAATCAACTTTTTTTACTCCAAAATTTTCACATTTTCAAAATTTCAAATATTATACCAAAATATTCGTATTTTTAAAATTTCAAATTATAAAATTTTTTATTTTCTAATTTTGAAGTCCTTGGTTTTCTTAAGATATATTTATATTTGATTAATTTTAATATTTTATTAATAATATATGGTCCCCGATTAATTTCCGTCAAGACCGTTTAATCCCTTAACACCAGTCGAATGTCAAGCTACCGTCGGACGATTTTTACAACCTTGATATATATAAACTAAAAAAAATACATAATTACATAAAAATACGTAAAGATATGTTTATATATTATATATAAATTTTGAGGAAATGCAGAGAAAATTTTCATTGTTTTAGAAAGATTAACGATTTAGTCTTATGACATCTTGAATATGTCAAAAGAGATTAAAATGAATAAATTATCCGGTTTCTTTGGTTTTTTTATTCAAATAGTCAAAGGATGATGACTTTTCTATTAAAAAAATTGAACTTTATGGAAATTTTTCCGAAAATAATGAGATTTTACCTTGAAAAACCTTTACAAATTCAAAACTACATTATATGAAAATAATTTTTTTTAATTAAATCCCTTAAAAATATATAAAACAATACAATATCGTGTATTATTACAGAATATTTTTATAGGTGCGCTAATAAAGTGGGCAAAACACATCCACGCATCTTGTAATTCAATAGTTAATCGTTAATTTAAGCTTCTTGGATGTTTAAGCCCACAGGTGCAATTATCACTCTAAGTAGTCGCATCAGTGAAGAGACACTTAACAACTAGATGGATGCAAAAGAAGAATTTTGAACACTCGTTTATTCATGGATAAAGAATGAAAATTAAGTAATTTGAATATAGAAGTTTTATAAACAAACAAATTTTAGGAAGAAAAGTATAATGAATATGATAATATAAAATTTTACAAAATTATTATAAAAATACAGTTTATTGTTGAAAATTTTACATTTTAAATATAATATGTTGACTTTTTGTAAAATAATTATACTTGGATAAAAAAAGGTATTATATATAACAAGTGGAACAAGGTGTTGGAACATTAAAATAAATTAAAGCTAACCTTGACACACTAATATATAATCGCATGTAATGCTAATGACCCACTAGGCGTTAATGGACAAATAATTTACAATTTAGATATATGAATAGATTAATTAAATATATAAAACGATTACAAGAAAATTATTGAACAATAAATATGTTACACTTAAATAACAATCCATTTATCTAATAAATGGAGATTTTTTTTTATCATTTTTTACATTTTCATTTAATTTGTCAAATGTTATTTTGAATTATTTTTTATTCCACATGTCTTTTTATTAGTTTTTCTATTTTTGTTAAATTTCACATAATATGTTAATCTAATAATTGCAATAAATGTAATACTAAATAGATATCAATTTCATTAAAGTTTTAATTTCAAATTTCCAAAATTAAAGTTTATTAGTTTCTTTTGTTTATTTATTTAAATTATTTGTTTAAATTTAAAAGAAAAAAAAAACATTTTCATTATAATAATTCATTATTTTTTTCTTATTTTCTTATAAATTCAAAGTTCTCAAATGTTTAGACTTTTATATTTATTTATTTTTTTAAATTAACTAATGTAATACATGAATCTGACAACTAGTTTCAAAAATATAATAATGAGTGGAGAAGGTTTCTTACATTTGCACATCATTAAGGGACATGGGAGGTTTTCAATTGGACCGGAAGGTATACTTATCTTTCATTAATTATTTTTTAAGTGTTATATCATTTTTTACTCATTCACCTTTCATCTAACAAAACCCTGAAAAACGTCACCTCTCATTTTATTATTATTATTATTTTACATATATTATACTCGTTTTGTAGTTAATTAAAAAACATAAATTATGATATATATTTTATAATTTTTTAGTATATATATATATATATATATATATATATATATATATATATATATATTAAAAGCTAAAAACAATAAAGAAAGTATAAAAAATAAAGATGATCAATCACATGAGTAGAAAGAGGGTAGGGTACCCTCCCTTCACCCTCTCCTTGCACTACCTATATCATACCCCCAGTGGTATGTGATGGGGTGCGGTTCCATTCCCCACATTCCTTCCCCGCTCGGCTTCCACCGGCCTTATATGAAATATTATGATACTTTTTTTTAACTATAACTAGGATTTTGCTTCATGTGTGTTGTGACGATGTCAATCTCTTATTTTAAGTTGATTTTGATGATTGTATCGATAAGGCTAAGGAGTATGGCTACACCCAGCTTACTCAAAAAGTGACGTCACATCAGCGCCACATCACCTCCACTACCAACCCACTAACTTTTGGAAATGGTCACCACTCCACATCATTTTTTTTTATTTTTTTTACATTAGAAAAAATTTAAAAATAATTATTAAACAAAAATTAAAACATAAAATTTAATTAAAAACATTTTACATTAATTTTAAAATCAGAAATTTAAAATCTACATTACCTAAAAAAACATAATCATTTAAAACCTAAATTACTAAAAAATATAGACAATATTACTTGTCGTCCTCCTCGTCGTCATTCCCGTCGTCGTCATTGTCACCGTGTTGTTAGAATTGCCTTTGTCATATATGTTCAGTCAAATCATAACGTGAATTGTGATGTGTTACACTATTTTGTATTTCCAAAAGTCATGTGAAATATGCAGGGCTGCCGACTTGTATTACTGCAGGTGGGTTAAGAATATCTTCCGGATTAAACATACAAATAGCCCCGCCCTCTTCTTCAATTATCATGTTATGTAAAATAACACAAACAGTCAACACCTTCGTAAATTTCACCCTATCCCATGACCGTGTCGGATGTTTGATGTGCCATTTTTGTTTGAGGACCTCAAAAGCCCGTTCCATATCCTTCCTTGCCGATTCTTGTGCTAACTTGAACAATTTTCGTTTTTCATCGGCCGGAAATGAGTACGACTTGACAAACGTAGCGTACTCTGGATATATCCCATCACCAAGGTAATACCCATAATTATATTGATGTTTATTCACAACGAAAGGCATGTTTGGGGCTTTACCCTGCAAAATATCACTAAATATCGGAGAAGGTCCAAGCATATTCAGGTCATTGTTTGACCCTGCCATACCAAAGAATGCATGCCAAAACCATAGGTCATGTGAAGCAACGACCTCTAGTATAATAGTCAGCATGCCATGATCACCTCGTGTGAATTGACCTCGCCATGCATTGGGACAATTTTCTCACTCCCAATGTGTATAATCAATGCTGCCAAGCATTCCTGGTAAACCATGCTTAGATTCATGATCAGCATACAACTGTTCGATCTCATTTCTAGTTGGATGCTGCAAGTATATGTCACCATAAAGCTCTATGACATACTCACAAAAAAGATAAGTACATTCTCGCCCAGTCCTCTCAGACATTTTCAGATACTCATCTAACACGTCTGCAGCTATGCCGTAAGCCAATTATCTAAGGGTTGATGTGCATTTTTGTATTGTACTAAAACCACGTTTACCTCTTCCATCCCATTTGTTGGAATTAAAATTCTAGTAGGATCGATATGTTCTAAACAGTGAATAAAGCAATAAGAACAAGACACAGGAATGGCTCAAACAATGTTGAATGATTAAACTTGAACACCCCAGAAGAGCTCGATGTAGAACTTCGACTGTAGAGGTGTTTTAGGGTTACAGAATGATAATCAAAGTAATAGTATCAAGAACGTGTCTAATTCATACATGCATGCATTATATATACTACATAACCCTAACAAAACACGGATGGATAGGCCCAATCCGGTAAATACAAACAAAGCCCATGACGCAACATATTTATCCTACAATCTCCCTCTTTGCGTCCATGGAACCGAAAGCTCAGTTCAGTTGAGCAAATGAAGACTTCTTAACAGTTTTGAACAACTTCGATATAGTGGCTAAAAGATTGTGATGAAATGTAATATACCACCGAAGCATGTTTGTGAAGTTCTTCTTATCAGACTCACTGCTCTTCTTGCACCGATGAATAATGTTGATGATGTGCTCCAAGCAATCGGTTGAGAACAGATGCTTATCCACAAGAGCAAATAAAAATCTGCTATGTTCGGCTCTTGTGAACATGACCGTTAGATGCGTAGGATCAATTTGAACCATTGTCATTTTATTCACATCTCCCGGTTTCGGAGTTGGCTTCACAATCGGTTTCTTGTTCATGACAGTGGCAATCTCTTGATCCATCTTAGCCACTTCGTAAATATACGACCCCAACATCCTCTTTAAAAGATTCAGGATCGGTTCATACTCCTTTGAATTTGTAAGCAAAATGTTGTATAACAAAATCCAATCATGAGGATTCAAGTTTGGGAGATCTGCAAGGGAAATTATAGAGACCGAGTTGTCTGAACCTCGAGTAACTCTGAATCGAACATTGACAAACTTCCCTGCAAGTGTAGGCTTCAGCACTTTGACTGACGTGATCTTCTGCGCACTCCACGTCAAGTACTGAGGTTGACCGAACTGCAGATAAAAATCTATAAGCTCTCGGTCAATCTGAGGATGAGGCGAAGGGGATTCAGCAGTAGAATCAAAGCAATGAAAAACGAACGCCTTCCTCGTCATAGGCATATCGAATTGAGAATCCCTCGTGTTTTCAATATCAAATGAAGCCACTGGTTCCAACCAGAAAACACTTGGGAATTCAATCGCCTCTTTTATTATCTTTTCCCTAGTCAATGTGGGAAAAAAGGGTCATTTTACATCGAAGAGCATCATGCTCTGCTTTCCTCTTCCTCTCCTTCTCCTCTTCTTCCTTCACAATCCTCTGAGTCTCATTTAACTCCTGATCTCTTTGCTTTCCTTTGAGTATGTCGGTTATTGTTTTCTGGTCTTCATCACTATCATCATTGGATGGACCCTTCTTTTCTTTATTATTAGAACCGGAAGCTTCATCACCCTTCGGTTCAGGTTTGATCACAACTTTCGGTTGACAGGAGGTTGACCTGACGACTTTTCTACATTAACTTGTACACCTTCTCCCCCTTGTTTTAGAGCAACCATCGGCTTTGGAACACCCTTCATTTCACGAAGTAGTGCAATCGCCGGAAGAAGTTTGGTAGTGAGATGATTACTGATAGTCAGCGTCAAAACGGGATCATGAGCATGAATGACATTGTTCAGTATACCCAGGACATCACCAGAACAGTTTTTAAAAATAGCACGTTCAACCGTCAACTATTCAATCTCTTTTTTTGCTTGTTCCAGCTAGACCTTCTGAGCCGCCACAGTAGCAGTCTGTCTAGCGAGTTCATCTCTTAGTTGTCGTTCAATGGCTAAATCAGCCATGAGTTTCTCTAACCGAGAGTCAATAGAGGAAATATGAGATTAATTCTCGGTTTGAAGATCAGTGCGAACTGCTTTAAATTTTGCTTGTTCACCTTGAAGTGAGTGGGTTAAAGAGTCAACCGAATCATTAACCTTGGTAGCATTGGAGTTGGCATGACCCTGAAGCAACTCTAAGAAAAGTTTAGAGTATTGAATAAGATCCTTAACATCCTTAGTAGCATGTTTACACTAGGAAGTAGAATCATCCACAACAGTTGAGCACTTATCCATGGATTGGGTATATTGCTCCAAGGTTGTATCCATTAAGGCTTTCAGGATAACATCAACAGGATTCTGATAACACTCAAGCAGCTTGTCAAGCTTCTCATAAGCACTATCAAGTTGGTCCTTAGTAACAGGGGCAACATCATCATCTTCAGTCGGGAGCTGGTAAGGACTATAGTAAGTGGAGTCATACTTAAAATCATCACCTCCAAGAATTGGATTAGAGTCATCTGAAGCAGTAGGTGTAATAGGTTTAGTAGTAACAAAATTTGTAGTACCAGTAAATGCCCCCGTATCAGATACATTGACATTCACCGGTGGATCGGTTATGGTTGAGGTAATAATGGGTGTTGTAGTGATTATAGGAGTAGTGCGAACAGGTGGTGGTGGAATTGGTGAAGAAATCGGTTGTGTTGTAGAAATTGGAGGTATTGGAGCAACCAATTCTGAAACAGTAGGTAGTGGTGGAGATGGAGGAATAGGAGCAACCAAAACAGAAATAGTGACTCTCGGTGGTGAATCAGGTGGGGTGGGTACCTTGGTGTGGAGGTCATCAGATGGAGTTGGAGATCTAGGAGGTGTGGCTCCTCTCGGTGAGTCCTCAAGATGATCTTTGTCTTCATCATCAGCCGATGTATACCTTCTTGCCATCTTTTTAATTTTCTTAGGATGAGCCGAAGATCCCTCTTTCTCTGATTTCCGCTTTTTGGATCCCTCCTTATCACCCTTCATTGATTTGTCAACTTTTGAAGATGCACCCATTCCTGGATCAGCAGGCTTTTCTTCCTTCTTCTTACCACGTTTAGAAGGTTTTTCCATGGCTTCCAAAGCTGCCTTCATCTCAGGCGTTAGTTGGCGAGGACCAATAGGACTGAGTTTGCGATAAGCTTCCATAACTGTGTTGTTAAGTGGAACACTGTGGGACATTGTCTCAGGGATGGAGCCAACATGAGTGTATCTGGATTCATCAGTGATAATCACCTTCTTGGTGTGAAAGGTGGCCACAGAGGATAACAAAACATCCTTCATCACCAGAATGTTTAGAGAAGAGATGGCTCTTTGCGTAACAATCGTCCAGAATCTTCCACAAGAAATCTCTGAATGCTTAGTCAAAGAATTGAGGCTTTGCACCAGTTGAGACCAAATCAATGAATGTTTAGAGAAGAGATGGCTCTTTGCGTAACAATCGTCCAGAATCTTCCACAAGAAATCTCTGAATGCTTAGTCGAAGAATTGAGGCTTTGCACCAGTTGAGACCAAATCAATGACCCATAGTCTAGATTGAGGCCATTGTAAAGACCATACAGAATGATCATGAAGCACCTATTGGAACCATCTGACCCTGCTACTCTTTCACCCACACCCTTGTGAAGTAGAGTTAATAACCCATTCCATTCGGGTGGTAGACACGACTTCTTGAACTTCATAAAAGAAACAAGAACCTCAGTAAAGCCCATCTCATAGAACATGGCAAAGAGCTGAGTAGTCGTTATAAAATCAGGAGAGATTATAGAGGCATGGACTGCAAGCCGAAACAACGAACATAATCAAACTTTTGAAATCGAAGTTTTGCGATTGAAGATCTGAAAGTAAATCCTATCCTTGTTCTTATCATATGAAGCACTAGAGTAAACCTCCGATAACAGAGACATCGGAACAGATTCCACCTGAGACAGTGCCAAAACCAATGGAGAATACTTAAGGCATTCAACAACGTGGAGCATGTAGTAGTCGTACAAAAACGGATTCACATCAATGATCAAGTTCTAGTTGGGTTTGATCACCAGTAGGGAAAATGAAGCAGATTGGTCATGGTGAGAAGATGAATCCGCCATTGTTGATTTAAAGAAGATGAACAGTTGAGAATCGCCTGTTATATTCGAGAAATGGTGAAATAGGTAAGAAAGAACAATGGGTGTGAGAAACCCTTTATATACCATTGCCATGAGAGAGAAAGAATCTTCTGTTATGATTACACGATCTCTGAACCGTCACCTAAAAAAGTGGGATTTGACAGCTTGGTTTCCCTAGATAAACATCATCACGCGTGTGGCTAGGAGCCGTTTCAAATTCATGCGCCCATTTCCGTCCTTATCTGTTAAAGTGGTTCAAATTCGCGTCCACACAATGCCTCGTCAACTGAATTTTCTGCTTGCGCAACACATAGGTTAATCAAAAGGCACTTTAAAATGATCATTAGTATTGTGGAAAATTAAAAAAAAATTGTGCAAGAGTGACAAAGATAAAGAAATAAATCAAATGTGTATAGGATGTGAGTGATGTCTTAAACCGACATAAAGTAGTCAATTCCGGGCACGAATCTCTTCCTCCAAAGTCAAGAGAGACTTGAAGTGCTGGCATGGTTCCTCGAAAAATTACGATCGAGTGTTTGTTAATAAACATCAAAAGGCTTCTTTTCAACTATCGGCTCTAAGGGTGGCTTATCTCCAACCGAACTTCGATACTTAATGTAAGACCGAAGGTCAGCCGAAGTACTTGTGAGACCGATGTGGTCTGTTGAACAAGTAGGTGAGATATATGTATAAGTGGTTAGGAATTGAAATCTCAAAAATAAAACAAAATTGGACCTTTTGGGAAGAAACGCATTGGTGTTAGACAATTTCATAAAGATCTCGCATAAAAAAGAAAAAGAGATTTCAACCGGTAACAAGTTAAATCTTGAATTTGAAGATTCACCATTAATTCCTTATTGGTATTGGATTGTGGGTCTCACTCAGCACGTGGTATATGCAGCTAAGATCATCAACACAGATTTTGGGTAACCATAAACCTCAGTGGTAAAAACCGAGAGTCTGAAGGGTTACGTTTGTGAACCGAAAGTAGATGAAGAATATTGATTAGGTGGTGAAAGAACCAAAAGTACCTCTGTTGTTAAAGATTGACAAAGCAGTAAACTCTCAACTACTTTGAGAAGTGTAAGGTAGCTCGTGACGTGAGAAAATTTGGCCTGATTGGGTAGAAACGATAGGTATAGATCGAATCATTAAGGCCTTACTCAGAGTCTTTGAGGCTTCGGTCTACATGCAGCAGCATGCTTCTAGGGACACCTAACTAGTTGTATAATGATAAATTTCATACATTTCCTTGTTTTAAGAGCACAAACTTTCTATGTCTTGGAGACCTAAAAAAAATTAAGAAACCACACGAAAAGCAAAAAAAAATGGAATATTTATTTAAAAAAATTAATAAAACTCAAAAGAAAAAATGTTTTTGTATTTTTGTTAAAATAAAAAAACTTAAAAAAAATTGAAACAAACCTTTAGAGATTTTAAAGTGAGATAGACCGAGCGTTCAACTAATGTCGGTTCCTTAAAAGTATGGAGCCGAAATAGACCGAGCAGTAGGCTTATATCGGTTCCCTAAAAATACGGAGCCGAAATAGACCGAGCGGTCAGCTTATATCGGTTCCCTAAAATTACGGAGCCGAAATAGACTGAGCATTCGGTTCATTTCGGTTCCTTAATTTTCATGAAACCAAAATAGACTGAGCCACGTTCTATTACACTTAGCTAACCTTTTACGTAGACGAAAGGTGTTTCGGTACAGATTCTGCTTCGATCATTCCTAATCCATGTAGTATTCTATGAAAACTCGTTTCAGGAACGCCTTAGTGAAAATATCGGCAAGCTGATCTGATGATCGAACAAAGTGAACTTCCACATTTGCATCTTCAACATGGTCTTTGATGAAGTGATATCTCAGTGCAATGTGTTTGGTCTTGGAGTGCTGCACTGGATTATGACATATCCTTATCGCACTTTCATAATCACAGTAAAGCGAAATCTTCTTCATACTTAAACCATAATCTTTGAACTGACTTTGTATCCATACCACTTGCGATGTACAGGATGCAACTGCAATGTATTCAGCCTCAGCTATTGAAAGTGACACACATGTCTGCTTCTTTGACTGCTAGCTGACAAGCTTGCCATCAAGGAATTGGCATCCTCCCGTTGTGCTCTTTCGGTCCAATCTGCATCCACCAAGATCTGCGTCTGAAAATGTTTGAATAAAGAAACCAGAATTTGCTGGATACCAGAGACCGAGAGATGAGGTTCACTTCAGATAGCGAAAGATGTTCTTCACGGCTATCATATGAGGTCATCTTGGATTAGCTTGAAATCTGGCACAATAGCAGACTGAGAACATTATATCTGGTCTACTAGCCGTCAGATACATGAGAGATCCTATCATTTGACGATAGAGTGTCATGTCTACAGCTGGTTTATCCAGTGATGGCGTCAATTTCGTGCCAAACACCATAGGTACCTTCACTTTCGAATCTCCCTTCATTCCAAATTTTGTTAGCAAGTTCTTGGTGTAAGCCTCCTGATTTATAAATATACATTTTGGTCTCTATCTAATGTTCAGTCTAAGAAAATAGTTAATCGGACCCATTGCGCTCATTTCAAATTTAGTCTCCATCAACTTCCTGAATTCAGCTGTTAGGCTAGGATTCATGGAGTCGAAGATGATGTCATCGACATAGATTTGAACAATCATCAAGTGTTCAACCTCTTTCTTACGAAAGAAGGTTGGGTCAACCGAATGTTGTTTAAACTTAGACATTTTAAGGAAACGAGTTAAGGTTTCATACCATGCTCTCGGTGCTTGCTTTAGACCATACACCGCTTTGTCTAGAACATAGCAATGATCATGATACTTTTCATTTATGAAACCAGGTGGCTGTTCTACGTACACTGTCTCTTCCAGTTCTCCATTTAAGAAGGCGCACTTCACATCCATTTGAAAGACTTCAATGTTTTTAAGAGCAGCATAGGCAAGAAATATTCTCACTGATTCCAATCTAGCTACTGGAGTGAACGTCTCTTCATAGTCTATTCCCTCTTCTTGGCAATATCCCTTCACCACTAGCCGATCCTTGTTCCGAATGACGTTGCCATCTTTATCCCTCTTGTTCCTAAATACCCATTTTAATCCGACCATGGAAGGATCCTTAGGAGTGGGTATCAATCTCCAAACACGATTTCTTTCGAACTCATGCAGTTCGTCTTGCATTGCCTGTACCCAATCGGTATGATCAAGTGCAGTATTGACCGTCTTTGGTTCGATTTTGGAGACAAATGAATTAAACATGCAAAATTCGACTTGAGAAAGTAATGCAGTTTGCTTCGCTTTTATTTGAGAACGAGTAAGAACTCTTTCTGATGATTCACCAATGATCTGTGTTTTGGGGTGATCCCGTGTCCATTTAATCAGGGGAGGATAATTCGGATCATAGTTGGATCTAATTCTGCGTTGACCTCTTCTTCGAGTTCTGATTCATAATCTTCGTCATTTTTATTGTTATTCTCCCCCTCAAATGGCGAAGTATATCCAACGTTAGGTTCAGGTATTTCTCCCTCAGTTAGAGTGGGATGATCCCCCTCGGTTGGAGATGGATTTTCCCCTTCTGTTGGATGCTCCCCCTCGACTTGAGCTTTGTTAGTTGGAGTTGGATGTGCTCCTTCGACATGCTATTCTGATGTGTTGGAAATAGAGGGTTGACTCTCGGCTGCTATAAGAGGATCGATTTCAGCAGCATGTACAGCTTCATCGATGATTTTCTTCAGATGATCAACTTTGTTGTCGGCTGCATTTTCCTCATAATTGATGGCCTTTTCTGGTTCATCAAATAACCTTGTGTATTCTTCAAACAAGTTGGAAATTGGAGTTGAGACTAGACCAGTTTCAGGGAAGATTTCTAGTGTAGTTATGTCGGTTGATTGAATTTTCTTAACATAATTGTCATCAAAGGTAACATAGTAGGTTTCTTCGAGACGCTTGGATCATTTGTTTAGAACCCTATATGCCTTTGAGGTCAGTGAAAACCAAAGAAATATCGCTTCATCTACTTTGACGTCAAACTTGTTTCGGTTCTCCTTGGAGTTAAAAATGAAACATCTAGAACCGAACACATGGAAAAATTTTATGTTGGGATTTCTATTGTTTAGGATCTCGTATGGGGTTAAGGTGAATCTCTTGTTGAGAAGGGATCGGTTCTGAGTGTACCAAGCACATGCGATGGCATCAGCCCAGAAGTACAGAGGAAGTGAAGCGAAAGATAGCATCGTGCGGGCAGCTTCACATACAGATCAGTTTCGCCTTTCAATGATTATGTTTTGCTGTGGAGTGTAAGGAGCGGAGAAGTTGTGAGTTACTCCTCTTTCAACCAAGTAGTCTTCAAACTCCTTATTTTTAAACTCAAGCCCATTATCGCTTCGAATGTTCCTTACAGTCTTTCGTACTTGCACCTCGACCTGCTTGATGAATGCTTTCAACTTGGGAGTTGCTTCAGATTTTTGTTTAAGAAATAAAATTCAGGTGAAGCGAGAAAAATCATCTACAATAACAAGTATAAACTTACTACCACTGATGCTTTCGATAGCCGAAGGTCCACACAGGTCATTATGCAGAAGCTCAAGAGGTTTAATGATTTTGATATTGATGCGTGTGGGATGACTCTTTCGGCTCTGCTTGCCCATTTAACATGTTGCGCAAAGGTGCTCCTTATCGAATTTCAGAGGAGGAAGACCTCGAACATGATCACCCAGCATCGGTTTGTTGATGTCATTGAAGTTTAGATGCTAGAGTCGTCTATGTCATAACCAGCTTTCATCGGATTTTGCTTTAGCCAGTAGACATATCGTAGGTTTGCCCTTGATGGGGTTGAGATTGAGAGGATACATCTCTCCCTTGCATTGCGACTTCAACAGAACTTTCTTCGTGTTCTTCTCAATGATTTCTGATCCCTCATCATCAAACGACACTTTCAGTCCAGCTCCAACCACTAGTTGCGAAACATTGATGAGGTTGTGCTGCAAACCTTCCATGTACGCAACTTTTCATATTGAGAATTCACCATGTGTTATCATACCATATCCTTTTATTGTTCCAAATGAGTTGTTTCCATACTTCACACATCCACCATCTTTTAGGGACCGAAACTCCCTCAGCTCTTCCTTCCTTCGTGTCATGTGACGTGAGCAGCCACTGTCAATATACCATTCGTCATCGAACTGCTCGTCACTTAATACCTGTAAATTTAAGTAGATTTAGGAACCCAAAGTTTCTTGGACCCCGGTAAGTTTTTCATAGAAAAGGGAATAACAACAACAAGATCAACCAAATATGTTCTTTTAACTAAAGTGGTTTCGTCTTTGCATTTGATAGTGTACACCTTTATTTTATTTTTATCTTGTTTAAATTGAGGTGTATTAGATGGTGTTTTGTCAGCAGGAATTTTCTTAGGATTCCTAGGTTCAGCTGACTTTTTCGTATTGGTGTTATCTGTCTCAAAGTCAAGCTTTCCTTTTCCTTTAACATCTTTCAAGGATTGTTTCTTGTGTGTTTGGAGAGAATGACCGAAATAGGATTTTCGGCTCTCATCCTTGGGGTTTGAATCGAGACTGGAAGTTCGACTCTGATCCTTGAGTTTTGAACCGAGATAGGAAGTTCGACTCTGATCCTTGAGTTTTGAACCGAGACCGGAGGTTCGGCTCTGGGATACGAAGTTAGGATCAAAATTTGGATGTTGGTTATGAACTTTGGTATTTTGAGGACCGAAACTGGAGGTTCGGTTCTTAGAGTGAAAGGAATTTGGACCGAAACTTGGCTTTCGGTTCAACTGACTACCTGCCTTGTATGATTGATTACCAGCTTGATCATCCTTCTTGATTTGGACAAAGTCAGGATTTTGAGACTTCCAAAACTGTTTTCTCTCACTCAAGTTTTTCATGTACCTTTGATTTCTTTGGCACTTTTGATCGGCCAGTTGTTTTTGAGATTTATGGATATTAAAACTTAGTTTTGGCTTTAGATTTGGATTTGGATTTTCCTTTTGAGTCACGGCTGGATAGGACTCCTTCTTGGGTTCTTCTGGTATCTCTTTCGTTCCACTTGTGCTTAGTTTGGTGAAACTTGAAGGTTTGTTAATGGGTTCTGGAACGTATCTACCTTTCACCCTCCATGATGTTTGTTCTGACAAGCCAAAAGTTTCGTCTGCATTATCAATAGGAACTGACCAGAAGAAATCATCACAACCTCCAGCATTGTCTTGATCTACCAAAATTTTCAGTTCCGCTGTTCGTCTTTCAGATACTCCTTTAACAGTATAGACTTGATTTGGAACCGTTTGTACCTTTTGGTAGACCACTGCATTTTCTTTGAGTTTCTCCAACTTGGTATCTGACAAGCGAGCATATTCAACCGAGTTTTCAGATATAAGTGGTTTTTCAGTATCGGTTTCGCTCCTCAGAAACTCTGAGTAATCGATTACGTCTTCCACGGAGATCTCTTTCATCTCACTTTCATCATCAAACTTAGATGTACTCTCAATATTCATCTTATGTTCGGTCATCAATTTGGCATTTAATGAGTCAAATGATTTTAAGGTCTCAATTTTAATTTTTAAATTATCATTTTCATCAAAGATCAGTTTTAACATGCATTTATGTTCCTTAGAATCAATGAAAGTTTCAATTTTGTCCAGACCAATTTTATAAGGAATGGAAGTTTCTTCTGAGGACATGATTGATTCACATTCAGCAATGACCTCATCCTCCTTAAACTCAAGGAAGGGCAAGATCATTTTATGAATCTTTTTCCCTATTTCACAATCTAAATGCAATTGCATGATATTAGTATATAAACGTTTAGCAATCAAGCAAAAAACATTACGTTGTTTAAAAAATCTCAATTTGTCTCGTTGCAAATAAATTATTTCATCCCTAGCCCTAACTAACTCATGCTCCTTTAGCTCAATCCATATTCGTCTCTCCTCACTCTTCGTTGACAACTTGCTAATTTGGTCAGTTAGGTTAGAATTTGTTAAGAGAGTTTTCATGAGACATCTGCTTAGATTATTAAATTTGAATTTTAGTTCTTTTAATTCCCTTTCATAATAAATTGCCGGAATTTTAAGAGATTCAAGAAGGGATTGTACCTTTTTGATCAAATGATCGCAGTCGTTGATCTTTTCACTGACAGGATTAGCTGCAAAACATTTGTCTTCATGTAGATTCGGTTCCTCATGCTCACTCTCGGTTGTTACTCCAACTATCACCATCAGGCATCTTCCAGTCACTCTCTCATCTTCTTGTCTCATCACAAAAGCTCTACCGTGTGTTGGCCTTCTCACCTCTTCATCCTCTGAATCTGTGGACCACACTTCAACCCCGCCAAATTCGACATTAATCACCTTTTCTTGAACAATCAAGGCGTTCATTGGACCAACACTGGTTTTCTTCTTCTTTATCTCTTCAAGCTTTCTCATATGATAAGTTTCATCATCTTCACTCTCTCTTCTCTCGGCTAACTTTTTCAACATGCAGTCCTTGGCAAAATGATTCTTGCCGTGACAGTAATTGCAATCATACCCTGAGTCACCCACCAATTTTCTCTCCTTCTTTTCATCCTCCTTCTGAGATGTATTCTTAGACTCTTCCTTTCCCTTTTCTGAACTATAGCTTCCTTGTTAGTTTCGGTTCTTACTGACAGGGAATTTCTTCCGAGTAAACTTCTTTGGATTCAACACCATCATCGCATACTCATCACTCATAAGATCACACTCCGACATGTCATCTTCATCTTCTTATTCTTCAATCACATTTTTGTTCTTCGAGACAAGAGCAAGTGAGCCGACACCAGAGACCAACTTCACTTCTTTTGACACTGTTCTTTCATGTGACTTTAGAATTCCCATAAGTTTCGCTAGGGAATAAGCCTTGAATTGTTCATGCGTTTTCACAGTTGAGACAACCGTCATCCACTCAGGTCTTAAACTGTTCAGGAAGGTGACTTTCTGTTCAATACCCTTCCTTTCAATACCATGCTTTGTCATCTTGCTGAGCAGATGATTGTAGCGATCAAACATCTGAAGCAAGGTTTCTTCTGGTTTTTGTGCAAACGCTTCGAACTCAGAGAGAAGCAGAGTTTGAATAGAGTGCTCTAGATCCTCGTCGGTTGAATACAGTTCTTTCAACCTGTTCCATATCTCCTTAGCTGTAGTGCATGAACTCACTAATCGGAAGGTGTTAGCTTGTAAAGTGAATCTGATCATTCTTAACGCCTTGACATTGCACAACAATTTATCTTTTTCGTCCTGAGGAATCTTATCCTTGTCTGCTATCAGTTTGTTATACTCCTTTTGGGTTTTCATAGTTGTATGTGTTCCATAGTGAACAAATGGACCCAACGTGATTGCTTCCCAGATGAGATACCCGTTATCATCAGATCCAACCACATAATCTTCAAATTGATGCGCCCATACTTCATAATCCTGCGTGTAACGAATGGGTGCTATTGTAGTGGATCCACTGTTGTTGGAGATGTTGATGGGATTAGATTGTACCTCGTCTTGAGACATGATGAGCCTTCCTTGAAACTGTTAGAGTCTGACCTGTAAACTTGAAAATAGGGTTTTATCAAAAACACCAGTTTCCGTCGATAAGAAAACGACGGCTCCTATATATTCGATAAAAGCGAAAACCCTATATTATTCTTCAAACAGAAGGAATGCTTATTTGTTACACAATCTCCTGCTCTGATACCAATTGTCGGAATTAAAATTCTAGTAGGATCGATATGTTCTAAACAGTGAATAAAGCAATAAGAACAAGACACATGAATGACTCAAACAATGCTGAATGATTAAACTTCAACACCCTAGAAGAGCTCGATGTAGAACTACGACTGTAGAGGTGTTTTAGGGTTACAGAACGATAATCAAAGTAATAGTATCAAGAACGTGTCTAATGCATACATGCATGCACTATATATACTACATAACCCTAACAAAACACGGATGGACAGGCCCAATCCGGTAAATACAAACAAAGCCCATGACGCAACATATTTATCCTACACCATCTCAATTAGAAAAACTCATAATTGTTTTCCAAATCTCTAGCTATACGTAAAAATAAATTTCTACTAATACGAAATCGGTCTTCAAATTTTGATAGGTCGTACAAACTATCAGGGGCAAAGTAATCATGTACCAAAAGCTCGTGTGCCGCCATACGATCTCGAACAATGGAAATTCTACGCCTCTTCTTGATATTTGAACTTTCGCCTCTTTGTTGCATCCTTTTGCGTGCCGCAGACAACAACGTGTGCAATACCAAGTCATCTTCAGCAGAGCTATCATCATCGGATGAAGAAGAAGCAATCAAATCCGCAAAATTATTCATATCTATGTTTGAAAGAAGGAATAGAAATATCTTTGTGATGTGAATTAAAATGTGTTTGTTTATATGTTGTGTATGTATTTATATATGTGTATTAAGTTTGTTTGATTTTTTTTTAACTTGGTAACGGTCAAAAAGAAAGAAAAATGAACGGTCAAAAAATGGTCCACCAATCGCATCAGTCGTCTTCGTCCATAGCTAGCCTCACGCCACAAGGCACCTACGCGCGCCTGGGGCGGTGTTCACGCGTAGGTGGCCTTGCCACGTAAGCCCCACGCGTAGCCACCTTGACTCCATACCGTATGGCCTAGGAGTTAGGAACCATTGCATTGTTGGTAAATAAATATACAAGATATCATTGACTAACTTCAATATATCATGTCAAACACGAAATTGTATTATATGAAACCAAATTCATATGTAAGAAATTTACCTAAAAATAAGCACAAAAACATAAAGAAGTTGGAATTTATACCGAAATGTACATAAAAGTAACTAAGTGAGATTTTTGTTTAAAGTTAATGAACGAAAATTCAAATAATCAAAAACATAATATATGTGACTCGACTCATACATAGCAATCATACATAAAAATAAGCACGAAAATGTAAAAATATAGATAAACTCAAATATATATCAACAGTTAGAGAAATGTATTATGTGTGACACAAAAGTTTAGAAAGTCGAGTTGATAGTGATATTTTAAAAAAGTTCAACGTTCAAAGCCGAGAGGTCATGGTAATATTTTTAAAAGTTGAAGAATTGTAATTGTTAGTGGATACGGTAAACATTAAATTTAGAAAGTCAAGAGATGAAAACGACATTTAACAAAGTTCAATGCCGAAATGAGTGAAAGTGACATTTTACAAAGTTGACTTACTAACGGTATGAAAAAAAATATTATTTATACTACGGGAGGTAAGCACAAAAATTTAGAAAATATAATGAGCAATTTAGAAAGTTCAAAATTAAGGTGGCCAAAAAAATATTTTACAAAATAAAAAGGTGGAAAATATGATATACTAAAGGATATATACTAAAAGGTAAACACGATGGTTTAAAAAATAAAAAAATAAAAAAAATCATATTTTATAAATTCAAAACAAAGAAATTAAAGTGACATTTTAAAAGATGTAGAGAAAAAATATATATTAGTATTTCACAAAATATTTTAAAATTCGAAGATGGAAAATATCATCATATCCTAGAAAGTGAATGATTGTTAATTATCGGTAAAAATAATATATATATATATATATATATATATATATATATATATATATATATATATATATATATATATATATATATATATATATATATATATATATGTTCAGGTTCATTCGAGACCATTCTAATTTTGTGAAACCGTGAGACCAAATCTAAAAATAATTTTAAAATGCAAAATAAATTGAAAAATCCAAAAAAAAATTTAAATATTACTTTCGGAACTTGAATTAACTAAAAAAAATAATAAATAAATAACAAAAATCCCGTTTTTTTGAAAAATACGTGAAATATTATAATAGAATATTACACTGACATATTCTAAAAAATAATTTTTAAAATGCAAAATAAATGGAAAAATCTAAAAACTCTTTTTTAAATATTATTTTCGGAACTTGAATTAACTAAAAAAAATAAAAAAAATAATAAAATATAAAAAAAATTCCATTTTTTTTTGAAAAATACGTGAAATATTATAATAGAATATTATATTGTACATATTCTAAAAAATATTTTTAATTTGCAAAATAAATGGAAAAATCCAAAAAAAAAATTTAATATTATTTTCGGAACTTGAAATAACTAAAAAAATAAAAATAAATAAAAAAAATAAAAAAATGCGTCTCACGGTCTTATAAAATTAGGCCGTCTCACATGAACCTAACCCTATATATATATATATATATATATATATATATATATATATATATATATATATATATATATATATATATATATATATGTTAAGGTTTATTTGAGATTATGCTAATTTTGTGAGACCATGAGACCAATTCTAAAAATAATTTTAAAATGCAAAATAAAATAAAAAACCAAAAATTCTTTTTTTTTATTTGTTATTTCGTCACTTTAATTACCTAAAAAATAAAAAATAATAATAATAAATTATCGTTTTTTTTTTAAATACATGAAATATTCTAATAGAATATTATACTGTAAATATTGTAATGTGATTTTTAGAATGTTAGAATATTCTACTAGATTTGTCAAATATATAAAATATTTTATATACTAGAATATGTAAAAAAAATGATTTTTTTTATTTTTTATTTTTTGGTATTCTTTTTAATTTTTTTTTGAAAACATAAATGACGAAAATAATATTTGAAAAAAAAGTTTTTGAAAATTTTTAATTATTTTGTATTTTAAAAATGTTTATTTGTCTACAAAATGAATGGCTAGGATTACGTCTTACGGTTTTACAAAATTAGGCCGTTTCAGATGAACCTAGCCTTTTATATATATATATATATATATATATATATATATATATATATATATATATATATATATATATATATATATATATATATATATATATATATATATATATATATATATATATATGTGTGTGTGTGTGTGTATATATATTATTATTTCACAAAATGTTTTAAAAATCACAAGATGGAAAATATCATCCTATCCTAGTAAGTGAATTATTGTCAATTATGGTAAAAATCTCCACCGACATTAGCTTTAATAAAATAAAATATATCATAGTCTTTGACAATTATTCATTTCTTTGACCATGGTATCTTACTATTTTTTTACAACATATATAAATTACCACGTACCTTAATAAAATATGAATTTATACATATTATTTAGATCTTCCGTTATAATCGCCATTAATCATTATAATAGTGGGTGTTACGTCATCACTATATTCTCTACCACTAAGCATAGATACTTACAACTAAAACACAACTCCACCTCATTTTTTTAATTAAATTTAATTCAAGATTTTATATAAATCACATAATTTCTTTTTGAAAATACTATGTTTTATTAATTTAAAATACCAAATTACATTAATTAAAATAAAAAAATAAAAATAACATTAAAAATAAAAAATACATTAATTAAAATAAAAAAATAACATTGAAAATAAAAATTACATTAATTAAAATAAAAAAATAACATTGAAATTAAAAAAACCTAAAATTACCAAGGTTAACTAAAAAACAACTATCCTCTATTCATACATCGGACTCAAACGAACTCCTTCATCGCGAAAAATAGCTCCAAATCTTCGCAATTGAGGTCGTCCGCTTTCATTTTCATGATTTCCATATCGGTTTTTGTTTGAATCACCTATTGTGTTTCCATCATTTTTTGTTATACCCGGCTCAACATCTCCGTCTTCGTTTCTTGAACGTGCACATAACGATCATTTCTCTCCAAATTGATCTATAACACTAGATCACGTCGTTGAAGCCGCTTTTTTGCTTTACTTCTTCCAACGGGTCGACAAAGAGGTTGCTCGTCTTCGATATCGAGCGAATCATCGTTGATGTCGAAATGTGTTTGCTCGTTCGATTGTTGAGACGTTTCGTCGGTATTTCTTGAACGCTTTGAGTCGGAAGGTTAAGAACTTGCTTCCGTTTTCTCCTTCCATTTCGGGGCATCTTTCAATTTTAGCCAATGTTTCACATATGGAAAAGCTTTGTGTGTGTTATTTTTTCAAATTTGTACAAAGTCTCCTTGAAAACATCAAAATCGTTGCCCTGCTTTTTCTTATGTTTAGGAGGTTGTTGTAAATTTCTCCAAATTCGGTGCACTTTTGTCGAATATCGCGCCACTTCGAGCTAATTTGATCGGGATTTCGGCTTTCACTTCGGTGTACTTTGGTGGTGATGAAGTTGTTGTAAATTCCTCCAAAAGTGGAACAAAAAGAGAATTGGTGGTGATGAAGTTGGTGCAATGGCAGAATTAAATGATATAGTAACGTAAGTACTCCTTTTTTGAAAGTTTATTTGCATTGCCTATCATATGTTTGATGAAAGTCCTCTAAGAATATATACATCTTTCACGGTAGTTAGGTGTTATTATCTCTATGCATAATTTAATCCCAAAGGTTTGTTTTTGTATTTCATCTTTGTAGCCATTTTCATGAACCACCAAAATATCATTTATATTCACAAATGTTTTTGTGTTCACCATCCTAATAAATGGATGGGATGGAATGGAATTATCTACATATGCTTTTGTCTTTAAGTTGGAGTTTATATTACAAGTTGAACATTCATTAAGGTCATTGTAGAATTTTATTACTTACTTGCTTGTTCATTTGCTTGCTTTTGTGAGGAATTATGCATACAGTTGGATTGGATTGTTTTTATTTAACATATTAAGCTTTAGAGGCTGGATTGGAGTCTATTAGAGAATTGATGATCATTGTAGGATTTCATTCATACAAGGTATTTGTCGTATTGCTTGAAAGAACCTAATAAGTATGAAAGTGACATTTTATTTGAAAATCCTTAACTTTGAACCCTCATTAAGCCAAGCATTAAGCCCCTTAGGTTAAATTGAATTTCACATATCTATAGCCTAATAAGTAACCAAAAATCATGTTAAAAGTGATAAACTTAAGGCTTAACCATTAATTCCTTAATAGAACACCAAAAGTGATTTAGAGGCTATTATGATCAATTTTCCCAAATCTGTCCTCCAACTTCTAAAATCCGTGAAAGTCAATACGAACATCTAAAAATTATGAGACTTAGTTTTCAGGAAATCTTAGTGTGTCTACTTTCTTCGAACTTTGAATCACATTCCGAAATTCCAAATCCTTGAGGGGTAAAATTGGCAATCTTCTTAGGTTGGTCGATGCTGTCACATATTTCATGTACTATCTTCAAAAAATCATAATAAATTCATCAGAAGTCCGAATGCCAAAATTCCAAAGGCTATAGTTAAATATGGATGTATATTTTCCAAAATATAAAGAGACGGATGTAATTCTTACTATATTGATACAGTTTATTCCAAGAGTGTGGAGTGGTCCAGAAAGTGACAACTAAAAGTTACCAACTTGTAAATTTAATTTAAGATAAACCAAAAATCATTAGAATGAGATATTTATATTCATGAAAAGACAAAAATGGTGAAATTTACCAATATAATTTTATCTTAATTTAATAATGGGTTGAAAGGTAAGAAAACATATCACAAACATAGGACTACAATCAAAGAGAACATAAGGAAATATGTACATAAGTTTTATAAGATTAATACAACAAACCCAAGCTAAATAATGTTATAATTTTTGTGTATGTTCTCAGAAAGGAAATGATCCATATTTCACATGCTAGCTACACTACAAGAAAAAAGGCCTTTTACGACGCTCATTGCGCGTCGTAAAACGCTCAGACGACGCGCAAATGCGCGTCAAGGAAGGCCCTGTCATAAAGAGAGACGACGCGCTTTTGCGCGTCATCTATAGACGACGCGCATTTACGACGCTCATTTATGACGCGCATTTACGACGCGCGGTTATGACACGCAATGCGTATCAAGGAAGGCTCTATCATAAATGAAGACGACACGCATTTGCGTGTCGTAACCTTACGACGCGCGTGTTTATGACACGCAATGCGTATCAAGGAAGCCCTTGTCAAGAAAGGCCATGTCATAAATGAAGATGACACACATTTTTGCGTATCATAATTTTAAATGTTCTAAAAAAAATATATTTATATATTTATTAATTTTTAAATTAAATTTGCATTTAATGTCTCATAACAAGAAAATAAAATACCATTTATAAAAAATATTATCCATTACATAAATTTTTTTGTCATACAAATAACAAACTGTATTTTATATTCATACATATGATTACATTATTCATTAAAAAAAACATATACATACATCTTCCCTTAAAATGTTATTACATGATGTTGGCCACTTCATTGATGGATCACCAAGAGGAAAAACAACAACTAACCTAAATGTTCCATGATGTGCCGATACTCATGTCCTCTAACTTTAAATATTAAAGAAAGTAAAATACCTCCTAAAAATAAAAATGCACAAGAAACAACACATCATAATGAGAAATTACTAACATGAATTGGAAGAAGTACACTATAAATTTGTTTTACCAAGAGTGGCATGGACGATCAGGTGCTACAAAGTTTGTCCAAGCTGCCAAACAAAGACTGCATGCAAACCAAAACATACATACACTATAAATTTAATTACCATACAAATCATATTCATACATACGAGTTTGTTTTACCTTTTTTCCTCATATCTTTATCTTTTTTATTCTTATTAGCCATGGAGTGTTGGTGTTTTCTTTTCTCTCGTTCAATCAACCCTTTGTTTTACTTTGAAAAATTAACAATTTCCCTACCAATTGACTCTGCATCAAACAGAAAAAAGTAAGTCAATCAATAGTCAATGGTGAATACCAACTACAAGTTTTTATTGAAGTAACCTGACACCATAAATACTTTGGTTTAATAAACAGGAACATGTATGTATAAAAATCGCAATTGAAGTACTTTGGTCTAATACCTCGATTTCTAGTAAGTGTCCAATCATTGTTTGTGAAGGTTGAAGACCTTCAAACAAAAAACTCCCAGCAATGTCATTAATATGCATCTTAAGAACAGGAAACTATTGTAGTTCATGCACTAGACAACTATGGGTGATCTGAAATATTTCCCAAATATTTATTTATTCTGAATTATAAAAAAAGAAAAAGAAAAAGAAAAAAAGATAATACCTTTACTTATTCATTGTATACAAGTCTAACACATTGAAGACAATGATCCAACAACCGAGCTATTTGTCTTCGAACCAAAACTTGAAGTGGAACCTATATATATGTCATTATGCCTTCACAACATTAACATTAAGAATAATAAATTAAATTAGAAAAAAAGTAAGAATGGTGATATATACTTGATGCAGTTCTCATGAACACCACCATGAGATTTATCATTGCTGGTTCCTTGTTTTGAGTTTCCATAGAACTTCCCAAATGCTTCTGTCAGTTGCAAATCAGAAACAATGTAACAAAGGGCTTTTGTTTGATTTATATGAATGAATCTATCAAAGGAACCGTAAAATACAGGGGACTTACAACAGCCTGATCAGCCTGTTTTGAGCTTCCATAGACCTTCCCAAATGTTTCTCTTTCTTTTAGGCAAACATCTTGTTTATTGAGTAGAACAATTTGTATATAATAACACAAACCTAAAAAAATGTAATACAAAACCTTAAAAGGAAACTTGAAGCTTCATTATTTTCATTGATAGTTTAAGTAACAATTCCCAATCCAAACTCCTTCACGTAAAAATAAATAATATGTTAGGAAAGTTTTTAATAAAAAAAAAAAACAAGTTTACAAAAGTATAAAAAGGAGCCTACGGAGAGGACAAAAACAAGTTGAAAAAACTCATATACCAACAGGCTGTGATCATCTTATAAATAATTTTGATGATTTGAAGTTGGGCGTTTAGTTCACAATTACTTCAAGTATAAAGCCCTTTAATTTTCAAAATTTCTTTATATTCATCCCGCTCACAAATTCTATTTAAATTTTCAGGTCAAAGTACTAAATGTTAAGTTATTACTAGCTGCCAAGGATTATGCAGGTGTAATTTCGGAAGCATGATATGAAGAAGCCAACTGTTGTTGCCAAGAATAGAAATTTGCAAATAAGGACGAGTCAAGTGATTTCAGAGGAGAAATGCAGGTTATGGTTGCTAGGGGTCACCCGCGTTACATGATACTCCTGGTCTTATAATTTGAAATTACAGTGATGGAAACCTTGTTGCCTCTTTGTTGTCTTACAAAATGGCAGTAACTCAGGTAAGAAACATAAATAATAATAATAATAATAATAATAATAATAATAATAATAATAATAATAATAATAATAATAATAACAATAATAATAATAATAATAACCCTTCAAATTATCACAATGTGTTGAGAAAACAAAGTACCCAGATTCAGACTTGTATTGGAAGAAATTTGATGAAAAGTATCACTGTCAATTTCCTACTGACCTAGCCATGAACAATGCAAATTTTATCATCACCAGCACATACCAAGAAATTGCAGGAATGTAAATGTCGTAAGTTTTTATGGTCTGCTAGATGTCAATAAATCCACATCATCTTATTTTGTTTATAAATTTCATTTCAAGAAGAATAATGTGGTACAATATGAGAGTCATTCACCTTTCATTCTCCCAGGGATGGGCTCTACAGGGTTGTTCACGATATTGATGTCTTTGATCCAAAGTTCAATATCGTGTCTCCAGAGGGAGATGATTTAACATCCCTAAATAATTAATTTTGCCTGCAACATGATCAAAAAAATAAATTATGAGTTGTAATTCATTGATTTAAATAAAGAAGATTCGAGAATGAATTTGTCTTATGCATAAGAACATGCGAGCCATTCTTGAAGACCTTAAAGATCGCTTGATTTAATCTCTTAACAGATTGTTCATCGATCCATCCTTTGAAAACCAACCCAGATCCACCTTCTCCAAGAACATTATCGAGTCGGAAATTTCTTGTAGCCAATTTAAGTACATTGAAGCTAAAAGGCTTTAAATTTCCCAATTGTAAGATTTCTCTTTGACTTCTAGGAGTCCAAGAGCTTGGAGGTACTGATGTAGATGTAACTTTACCTGTTGAAGTTTAAACACATCAAAAAGATCATAACACCCTTTTTTTAATCAAAAAGACCATATTACTCTCTATACTGCTTAATTTTATGCAGCTGGATACATCACAAAAATATAAAAATGTGAAGAAATTCAACTTTATTATGTTCTATTTTTATATTTACACAATGCATCCACAGATTATCGATAAGAAAATGAAATGAGAAGTATAAGTTCTTCTAGACAAACATATAAAAATTCATCACAAAAATATAAAAGTTATAACAACGTGAACTTTCAATTTTCAATCTAACACTGAAACAAAAACCCATCTTGATCCAGATATTGATCTTCTTCTTTCTTCTCAATTCAAAACACTAAATTGAGTCTCCCCTTCTTTTTCTTCTGAGAGAGAGAGAGAAGCAATAATAAAAGTGATAGAAAATAAAAACTCACTGGGACATTAAATCAAACAGTTGGAGGGTGTGAACGGGAAGACGTGTTGAAATACATATAAAAATACGTATGTGAGTGTGTGTTGAATAGTTGAAGTGTGTACATGTGAGCCCCTGGTTTCACGAGGAGAAAAGGCAAATACAAAAGGCATCAAACATGTTTGTATCTTTTCTTGAAAGCATCAAACATTTTCATTTTTCAAGTGCATTTTCATTTTATAAAATATATATTTTTTAACAGCACTTGATTAAAAAAAACAGAGCCAAAATGGGATTTGCGAGCAAACAGGAGAACATGATGATTTCCTGCATGCAACCGTTATATCAAGTGTTTGAAGCTTCCCGTAGTCCTAATTACTATACCATCAGTTCATTTTAGGAATAGGAAAAAGGGAAAATTGCTTCAATGTTATAGTTAAATAAAATCTTACTGTGAGCATCTTGGCTGGATCAAAACTTTGCATAGGTGGACAAGAACCAAAGATCTTGTGAGTGAGCTCAAGAGCAAGCTGTACAACAGGTAGTTTGCTGTCAATTTCTTGTATCAAATCAGCTGAAAAAAAATATTACAGAGTATAAGAGTTCCAATTTTTGAATTAAAAAAATAAAACCATCTATCCATTCAAATCCTTGGTTTAAAATAAGAAAAGTAAATTAGCTGCAAGATTTTAGAGAATATACAAAAGATGTATAAACTTCAAGCTATCCATGAACAGAGAGAGTCGGTATGGGATTTTATACTCAAACAACCTTTATACTCTCAGAGTTGTACTCCATCTCTAACATCATACTCTCATTATTGCCCTAATTAGAACAAGAGAAGGGGTAAAATTATCCCATGGAGAATCAGAGCAACCCATAGGAGTATTGCCACCATAACAAGGAGAAGGTAATCGTACATCAGATGAAGCACAAAGTAACATTGGTGATGGTGAAGGAATTGAAATAAAACAGAAACCCTAACCAACCTTGGTCGTTGAGATGATGGTGGAGCTTTTCCCTTGACGCAAAACCCTCCATGGTATCAAGCTCAATCTCTGTAGCCCTACGATCTGCCATGTCCAAATCTTTCTCGTCCTCCAGAGAATCGTCCAACCCAACCGACCTTCATAGCCATTTCTATTGATTTCCAACTCGATATCATAAATTATGTTTCGACATGAGAGTGTGGGGAGGTTTCAAGAAGAACAGAGCAAAAGCAACAACGCAAAAGATAACATTAGGTATCGAGGGCTAATCGAGTTTGATTAAAAAGGTTATAAAACTCGTAATAAAGGAAGACAAACCTTTGGAACAAATAAAGAAGTAGAATGTTGATGGTGATTGACCATGGAGTTTCGAGACCTTTACTTTAATGGAGCTACTGTTCTACTTGATATGGAAATCACTCTAAATTTGTAGTTGTGATACAGCTCTTCTATTGATTGAGAGGCTGAGAAAGTACTTGAGGAACTGAAGATCGAGGGAAGTAGATGAAGGGTTTTTGAACTGAAACCCTAGTTCCAACAATAGTCATGGTTCCAAAAACTGTACCCCTTTGATCAATTTCATGGCCTAGTGACCAAAAAACCTTCAATTTCACTAAGAACCGGAACCCTAGTTCCAACAATAGTTGATTTTTGGTATTTGATTGAGAGAGAGAGAGAGAGAGAGAGAGAAGAACGATTGAAAGAAGGTAGAGGAGAGCATGACGGGGTTTTTAATTTTTTCAGAATTTCATTTCCCCCTTTCCCCCACTATTAAAGGATGGAACGCGCGTTCCATTAAAAAATATAAAGCGACATCCTTAAACGACGCGCATTTTATTATAGGTGCCCTCCGTGTTTTTTTTAGACACTAATTTAAGGGCGCGCAATAATGCGTGTCTTCTATCCTTAAATTTTTTGAAGAGATGACATTTTTCTAATGTCACTCTCCTCTGCGTAACATAGATCAATGAGCGTCGTATTTTGCGCGTCGTAAAAGGCCTTTTTTCTTGTAGTGCTAATTTTCAAGCTCAAGAAGGTGAGTTATACTAACTCACTTATTATGTAGGCATTACTTGTTTTATGTTATTGTTCACGGATACCCTAATAACATGTGATTATGTGTATCTAGTAACATATGATTTATGTGGATAAGATTCATTTTCACGTTCTCAATTCAATAGTTTTTTTTTTTCCACTCTAACGATATGTGATTAAATAGATTTAATCAGATGTGATTATATGTTTCTAATCACATATGATTTTATTTGGAAAAAACTAATCTTGTTATTTAAATCATATGTCATTAGATATATACAATCACATGTAATTATATAAACGATAACAAATATTGAACCAAGAACACGAAAACAAATGTTTATCCAAATTAATTATATGTGATTAAATACATATAATCACATGTGATTATATAAATCTAATCACATATGATTTATGTGAGCATAATTCATTTTTTCTTTGTCGATTTAATAGTTGTTCTCATGTATTTTATCACATGTGATTATATGTATAATCGTATGTTATTAAGTACATAAGCACAACTATTGAATCGAGAAGGCAAAAAAGAATCATGTCCATCTCAAATCATATGTGATTATATACATATAATCACATGTGATTAATTACACAAAAGAAAATATTCAATTGAAACCGCAAAAATAAATATTGTCTGCATAAATTATATCTGATTAAATACATATAATCACATATGATTATATGTATCCAATCATATATGATTTATGTGGGTGATATTCATTGTCACAGTCTCGATTCAATAATTGTTCCTTGTCCATTGTAATCATATGTGATTAAATACATATAACCATATATGATTTTATGTATCTAATCACATATGATTTATATGGAAAAAAAAATAATGATCTCTATATAAATCATATGTGATTAGGTACATATAATCACATATGATTATATACACAAGAACAACTATTGAATCGAAAACACAAAGATAAATATTGTCCACATATATCATATGTGATTAAATGCATATAATCATATGTGATTATATGTATCTAATCACATAGAATTTATGTGGAAAATATTCATTTTCGCGTTCTTCATTCAGTTGTTAATCTTGTGTGTTTAATTACATGAGATTATATATATATATATATATATATATATATATATATATATATATATATATATATATATATATATATAATCAAATAGGATTTATATGGACAATATTCATTTTCACATTCTCATTCAATAGATGTTCTTGCATATTTAGTCACATATCATTTCTGTACACAAGATTCATTTTCGCGTTTTTGATTAAATAGTTTTTCTTTTTCCACATTAATCACATGTGATTAATACATACAATCACATATGATTAATTACATAAGACAAAATATTAAATCAAAAATATGAAAATGAATATTATCAATATAAATCATATGTTATTTGATATATATAATCACATGTGATTAAGTACATGAGTACAACTATTGAATTGAGAAAGAAATAATGAATCTTGTCCACATAAATTATATGTGATTAAGTACATATAACCACATGTGATTATATTTATTAAATCACATATGATTTATGTGGACAATATTCACTTTTGAGTTTTTAATTCAACAGTTGGTTTCGTGTAATTAATGACATACAATTTATGTGAAAAAGAATTGTTTTCATGTTCTTGATTCAATAAATCATATGCAATAAAATATATATAATCACTTGTAATTATATACACGAGAACAACTATTGAATCAAGAACATTAAAAAAATTTATGTCCACATTAATTATATGTGATTAAATACTTATAATAACATATGATTAAAGTTGATAAAAAATAATTATTGAATCGAGAACATAATAATGACATATATGATTAAATGTATCTAATCACATTTGATTAAATATATCTAATCACATGTGATTATATGTATCTAATCACATGATTTATATGGAAAAAAAAGAATATTGTCCATATAAACCATATGTGATTAAATACAAATAATCACATGTGATTATATACACATAATCACGGGTGGTGGTGGTGTGTACTGATGTTTGGTGGTGGTGGTGAAGGGTGGTGGGGGTGACATGTAGGGTTGTGATTATAGTGGATGGCAGGTGGCGGTGGCAAGTGGTGGTGATGGGTGGTGGAGATGGGTGAAGGTGAGAGGTAATGGTGGTGGGTGGGTGGTCAATGGTTGGTGGTGATGGTGTATGGTGGTTTTAGTGGGTGATAAGTGTGTTGGATTAATGTCTAAGTCCATAACTATAATTGGTAAGACTTGACCCGATCCGGCATGGTCCATTTGGGTTGTATGGCATCATTCACTTGGATAGACTATAATGAGAGAAATAACACTTAAGGTTGATTAATATATTATAAGTTCTAATATATTAATAGGATTATTTAATTAGTATGGATCAATAATTAATCTAGAATTAATTAAGTGATCAAAAGAAGACTAATTAAATATATGGGTTGATTGTGTAAATTATCCATACTTGTATAGTGGGCTAATGCTCCATGGATAATCAAGTTGGGCTAAACCCCATAGTATGGTCCATAGATGCTCCATGGTGTATTTGAACCCATGGATCCAAGGAAATGGAAGGCCATGATGATTAGGGTTTACCCTAATTGTAGCAACTATATAAGATCATATTCTTTGGGAAAAATTGGCCAGTATGAATAATAAGAAAGGGCTAGCCGATTTTAGGAGTGTTCAAGTTTCTCTCAAGTTATTCCAAGTGTATTTGGTGTTGTGTCAACCATTTGAGGTGTCACAAATGAGGCACTAGGCACTCAAGCTTCATGACGACATTCTGCATCAAAGAGGTATGTATTCTATCTTGTTATATTCATTATTTTGTATGCTAGATTAGGATAATACCTTGGCTGTTCATAATTGCATGTATAATAGAGAAAACATAGATCCAAGGTATTTAGGGTTGCATGTATACTTATGAGTGTTAGAATGCTCATAACCCAACAGTGGTATCAGAGCCTAGGCTTGTTTTCTTGTTATACTTGCAAAAGTAGCTGAAAAAATCGAGTTTTGATGTTGTCTGCACAGCAGACTCGCCGAGTCCAAGGAAAAATGCATCCAACTTGCCGAGTTGGTTTGTGCACTCGACGAGTTGGACCCCCTGACTGCATATATTCGATTGTTTTGGCTAGAATTGAACTAGGAACATTACCCTAAGATGTTTTTGGACTTATGAACTTGTTTTTGATGTGGTAATGTTCATGCTAATCCAATTTCTAAGATAATTGTCATAATTTCAAGATTTTTATTAGTTTGTATGCTCATGCTAATTTCTTGAAGATTGATGATTTGAATTATCTTGTTCTTAGATTAATAGAAAAGTTGTGTGAAATAGTTGATTTCAATCCATTTTAATCTAAGAGTTGATTCCAATGTTTGTTTTTGTAACTTGTCCTCAAGTTATATGAAAAGTCACATTTAAGAATCATAAAACTCATAAAAGTTGGCAAAGGTTACAAAATGAAGAGTCTAGTTCTAATTAAATGGTTTTATGACTCCATAACTTGTCCTCAAGTTATGGAGGTTCAAGAGTCTCTTCATTAAATAATAAATAAAAAAAAGTGTAACCTTAATTAGTTCCATAAGTTACAATATAAAAAAAGGGTAATTTTTTAATTAGTTTAAAGTCTTCCATAACTTGTCCTCAAGTTATAGAACTTGAAGAGTTTTAATTAAAACTACTTTAAACTCATAAGTTATGGAATTAATTAGTTTTGAATAGTTTCAAAACATGCCCTAAAGTTTTGGAATTTGAAAACATTTTCTCTTATGAATACTTTAATTCCAAGTTAAGCCCTTTGAATTTTAAAGAGTTAAAATTCAACCCTTATACTTTATAATATTATAAGTTAATAATATTTATATATGTATAAGAGAAGTCAGTCTTACCGTTAGTAGGCCTCATTCACGAAGATGGTCTATAAGGGGGGGGGGGGTATAAGGTTACTGCCTATAAAATGGCAGTTTAATGGGTGTCCACTCTCACCTACCGCTTCCTTGATCGGTGGAGGGTCGTTAGCCGAATGGGTAGGACAAGGACTAGAATTCTCCCTTCATTAAAAATATTAATGATAAATACTAAGTAACTAAACCATTTATAAATACCCAATCTTAGTTACTTAGGAAAATGTGAATAAGGTGCTAATCCATGAAATTACACTTTGCACTTTGTTTAAGTCGGTTAGTGGAGCGTGTGTGGTTAACCGGCACACTAACTCGTATTTAACAAGGTAGGCAAAGAGTAACTTAATGTTTATCATAGTATCGATGGAGCGTTTGTGGTTAACCGACACATCGATTGAGGGGTAAACACTTAAGGGTACCAAGTATATTTGCATGGTTATTCACACCTTGTTTTGTGATCCTCGGCATCCCAGTTACAAAACCTGAAGGGCACACTCGAGATTGAAACATGCCATTGACCAGTTCAATGAATCTCAAAAGAATCTAGGAGTTTCGAAACCAATTAAAACCTAATAATACATTTCGTTTATCTTGGTGGAAATTGATGAATCGTCATTCACCTACCTTCAAATATTTTATAGCTTGGATTACGACATCCCTCTTCCAAGTTATAAAATAGTTTGTAGGGTCCTAGCCTTAATATCTCATATTGGGTGTTATATTAAGGACTTTTAAATCAACTATCTTGAATATCTCCCAAAAGATGTCTAGTTCAGACATCTATGATCTTCCCAAATCTCTTGGAATTTGACTTCCTCCACCCCCTCCAATTATTCTCCCTAACCCACAAGTTCAAGGTCACTCAAGCCCTATTGGCAAGGCAAGGTCTAGCTGTGATCACATCTTGGAGATGAAGTCACATATTGACAAGCCGGGAGAGTTAAGTGTCAACGTCTTGAGAAAGTTGGTGGTTCAATCACTTTCTAAGTCACATAGTGAGTTCCTTTGGGAATCCTATGAAACCGACTATGACAAGACCCTTAATGATCTTATCTATTTGCTTGGTGCTGCTGAATCAGCAATGATTTGGATGGCTAGTAAAGCAAATTTGATTAGGAGATCAACTTCCCAAAACTTTATGGACAGGGACAATAGTGACACAGGAAATCCAAAAAAATCATTCTCTTCCCAATTGAAAGGGATCGACCATAGTCAACTCGGTTGACCAAATGGTAAAGAGAAAGGCTAAGTCTGAGATTATCCCATGTACCATTCCCAAAGGATCCATATGGTTCTATTGCCAAAAAGGAAAGGGCATTGGTTGCGAAGCTGCCAAATTTACCTAAGGATGTTAAAGTCAATAAGTTTGACTGTACTTCAGGTAAAGTCCATTGTCTAACTCTATTAAGTTCCTACTTGGAGATTCTTATTACATGATGTGACTGGATCACATATTGATGTTTGAAGAATCAAAGAAAAGTGAAGAAACTTAAAGAAAGAATATGCTGAATCAGATCGCGTAGATGGATTTCTATCGCATAGTTTAAAGATCGGATTCTTGAGCTACTTCTTAGGAGTTATGATATATTGCTAAGGAATAGAAAACAACAAAGTTTTCATGTTCTTTTGCACTATAAGGATAGTTTTTTCTGCAAAGTTTTAAAATAAAAGGAAAATTTTTTGATTTTATTTATTGTAAAATATCCTTACAATGGCATTTGTGAAAATCTTTGTCGCTTATAAGATTCTGTTAAGAGCAAGAGTGGAAATATGAATTTGATTCTTTCATTTGTGGTAGTGTCTAAATTTACCAAATAAGGAAATATTCTCATCACCCAAGTTTCAATTGGACCGAAACTTGGAATCATACAAGGTGTTGAGTGTGATGAACGAAAAATTTTCAACTTTGGAAAATTAAGACTAGTTCCGTGGTCACATGTATATGTGAATCAAGAGAAGGAGTAAGGGATCAAGTACACTTTCTTGTGCACTTGTCAAAGTCCACCACAAAAGACGGATAAGACTATTCGTAATGATTTACTAAGGTTTAGTAAATATGATTATACTTACAATTCTAAGACATTGGAAAAGTTTCAATGTTTGACAGATCAAATAAGAAGAATCAAATTAGGCAGAAGAATAAAATTTTCTCAAATCTGAAAAGATGGAAGAGTACTTTAGTATCATGTTTTAAGATCATCTTACTGATTTTGAGACCTTATCACAATTCATCCTCTAAGTGCATTATGATAGCTAAGAAGAGGAATCTTGAATTGTTGGAATGGTTAAATCAAGAAGATGAGTCATACTTAATTCCAAAACAAGTCTAAGAGTCATACTCCAAGACTGTAAGTTGAGTGACATATCTTAAAGAAGGTTTAAAAAACACTTGTCAAATGTAAGAGTAAAAGTTTTCTACTCTTGTACATTTGAAATTGGTAAGTTGTGATGTTTTGGATAAAACAAAGACCAACTAAGGCTAATTGTGTTAAGTGTCTGTCTTGATTAGAATCCACACTATCTCTTGAATATTTGGCAAGATAGTCTTATATGTCAAGAGGACAGGGGGAGTCTTAAAGATCCTCAAAAGAAGTTCAAGATCTAATCAAGAATAAAAACATGTAGTTTAACACTAACACATACGTGAGGTTTATAACCCATCGTGTTGACATTTTTGTGCTCATTCCAGTTAAGTTTGCTATACATTTGAGTTCTACATGTTCTCAATTGTTTGCATAGCTACTTGGAAGCAATGACAGGCCCTTGAGCTGCCAGGTGGCAAGAAATTAAGATCGAGTTCAGTCCATATGAGTTTGGATTTGTCATTATCCTTGTCTTGTGACTATGATTTTGACAATTCACATGGATAAGAACACATACACCATTAAATCTAAGTGTCATAGGGTTTCTCTCCGATTCATGAAAATGATGGTGAGGAAACACTTTCACTAAGTAGATTTTAACTAGATAGCAATTGTGATATTTACATTCTCAAAGTCGTTAGTGGAGCGTGTGTGGTTAACCGACACACTAACCTGGACTTGTGAGAAGTGGAAAAGGTCTAAACAATTGAGACTATGATTACGGCATCCCTTTTCATAGTTCTAAAATTGTTTAGATACACTTGTGAGCTATCTAAAATAGGTGTATGATTTTGATAAAGTTTTATCAAAACAATCTAGTATCAGAAATCTAAACTTTGGTAAAAAAGTCAGCTAATTTCTGAGTACATGTCAAAGCTAGTGGGAGCATAAGTGTTATGCTAATAATCATCATGTTACTGGGAGCATGATAATTATGATAAAGGTTGCAAGTTAGCAATGTTAATTATAGAAAACAAAAGATTTCAATTAGGAAAAAGTTGTTTTGCTATAATTAAGGGATAGGAAATTATACTTCATCTCAAATCTAAAAGCTTAGATTGAGGTGTTAATCGTATTTAGTCAAGGATATATATATATGAATTTCATGTTGGAATGTGTGACATCCCCTAATTTCTCAGCAAGAAAAGACCGATTTAATTTATACTTTTTAAAATAAAATCAGAGAAATCTTTCTAAAAGATGTTGCGGAAATTGTCCCCAAAACAAAACATGATAAAAGTTTACCAAAACTTTCTTTAAGAAATGTATAGTTTCATTTCATATCAAAACCTCGGGATGCCATGTTCCGATACATATCAAAAGCATAAACAATACATTATAAGCCTTTCAACAGTTATTTACAACTACTGGCCTATAATCCAAAAATTCCTCATTGTCCTCCGACTATGCTCGGGGTCCACTACCTGTAACATAAAAAGTTGAGTGGGTCAGGCTTGGGAGCCTGGTGAGTATATAAGGTTTTCAACCCATAATAATAATAAACTTACTAAGTTCATCAATCAACAATAACCCTGATTACCCGTTCCCGTTATCCTCACTTTATGTCCCTAAACACTTATCACCAGGGACCTAGCCTAAAGAATATCATCGGGATGGACACTACTGCTAAGGGGTTTCCTCAGCCATACGTGTCCTAAAGGCAACAATTAGGGGGATGGAGTACAGCGAATGAACACCCTAGTGCATTAACATCTACAGGTTGTGGGCCTGCTAATGTCTCCCACTGGACTGTCTAGAAAGTCCGTGGTCGTCATCCAAACTCCGCTAGATGACTAGATCTCAAAACTCATCGAGGCCTCTCCGCAATTTTATTTTATCACATATCACTATCTACCCATGTTCTACCCAACATATTTGTAGATAAAATTACTTATACAGTTTAAAACTTGTATAAAACGTCAACTCAACAGTCACCTCAGTTAAACAATTAATATAATTACACGTAGCACGTATTTCATATAAAATACTTCATATCTAGGTGTAAGATGAAGGTGACTATACACTCACATGATTTGATGATAATCGGACAACAACTTGTTTCCTAAAACGATCGTTTCTAATAAAACCGGGAGTTTTATTGAGAAACCGGGCTCTGCAAAAGTCGAGCTTCGAAACCGAAAAGATAAATTTTCCGGGCTTCACGGGCACTTCGTGGAGTATTATGGGGTTTACAATCGATACCAGAGCTTTGGGGAAGGTTAAGGTGAAGAAAAGATGAAGAAAGGGGTGAAAATGGCAAATATCCAATTCTACCCGAGAAGGCTCGCAGGTCCCCTTTTATTTATAGGGTCCGAAGTCGGCTTCGGTGGTGGGGTCCACAGGTGGCAGCATGTGCGAGGGACTCGGTGGCAGCTGCTGATTGGACCGCGGACTCCTGACCCATGTGTGAGGCTCGGAGGCTAGGCGGCAGTAGGGCGAAGCTTCGGCAGGAGAGCTGGCTGCTTCAGATTGGGTCTCCTCCTCAGTTGAATCAGGATCCGATGTGTGGCTTCGCATGACTCAGCAGCTCAGTGACTCAGCAGGACACGTGGCACTCTTTCAGCGAAGGTGACGTGGCAAAACGTGACTATGCGAATTTTCTCGATTTTCGCGCCAAAACTTCTAAAATCCATAACTTTCGCATACGAGCTCCGTTTTTGACGTTCTTTATATGCACGCGTAGCTAAAATTAGGCTCTACAACTTCCGTTTAGACTTCGTTGGATAATTTTGACTTTAAATTTTTTATTATTATTTTTAACAGACCGGGACAGGAAATCCGTTAAAAATTCATAACTTCTTCATCCGACGTCCGTTTTCATCAGACTTTTTACCGTTGTGCTGCTAATGACGAGACCTTCAATTCTCGTTTAGGTTGTGTTGGCTAAAAATCGCTCGATCTAAAATTCGAGTTTTTAGCTGTCTACTGTTAAGCTGAAACTTCGAAAAATAATAACTTCCTCATACGAAGTCAGATTTGGGCGTTCTTTTTCTCGAACTTCTCGGTTTAACGAATACTACGACTTTTGTTTAGATCACTAAGGCTAAATAGTAGTTTATCAAAAACTCACTTTTGACGACATTCAGCACCATGCTGGTTTTGTCGCGAAACTTCGACAGGTCATAACTTCTTCGTTATAACTCGGATTTTGGTATTCTTTATATCCCCGAAATCCTTGTTTCAACCACTACAACATTATGTAAAGATATCGGGCTTATCTCCAACTTTAATTTTGATGCTTATTTTTATTCTTAATTAATTAAACCCTAATAATTAAGCATAAAACACATAATTCACATAAAATTCACATAATTCCTTTTCATTTCTTCTAAATGAGTTACAAAGGTTAACATATACCATTATGTCAATATTAATGCCTAGCCTAGAAACACGGGCGTTACAACTCTCTCCCCCTTAGGATGATTCCGTCCCTGAAATCACACAACGACAAACAACTACGGTTAGCGACTCACTATGTCACTCTCCGTTTCCCAGGTGGGATTTGGCCCATTTATATCTTTCCAACGTACAGGCACTAAATCAACTATCTTACGTTACAACTTCTTAGTCTTACGGTTAACGATTGCGTCAGGTTCTCCAATTAACCTCTTGTTCTCGTCCAACCTTAATTTAGAAATGGTAGTTATGACGGGCACACCTCCCGTGAACTTTCTCAAATAACACACATGAAAGGTGTTATGAATACTCTCTATTTCTTCCGGTCATTCTAGCTTGTAAGCTTGATTCTCGATCCTCTAAAGAACTTTAAATGGTCCAATAAACCTTGGACTCAACTTTCCCCTTCTACCAAATCTTATAAGTCCCTTCCATGACGAGACTTTAAGTGAAACCGAATCTCCAACTTCGAATGATATCGATTGTATTTTCTTGTTAGCATAGCTCTTTTGAGCAGCTAACATCTTTTTTCCTGATCACTTACAACTTTTCAGCAATCTAATGGACTATTTCAAGTCCCATAAACTGCTTTTCGTTAGCTTCCAGCCAACATGATGGCATCCGACACTTTTCCCCATATAAAGCGTGATAAGGTGCCATCTTAACGCTTGAGTGGAAAGTATTATTATAGGGGAGTTCTACTAGTGGTAAGTGTTCATCCCAGTTACCTTGGAATTCTAGGGTACATGCTCTCAGCATATCCTCCAATGTTTTAATCGTTCGTTCGCTCTGACCATCGGTTTGCAGATGGTAAGCTGTATTCAAACACAACTTGGTACCCAATTCCTCTTACAGACTCCTCCAACACCTTGAGGTAAAACGATTGTCACAATCAGATACAATCGTTAATGGAACACTTTGTAACCTCACAATTTCCTTCACATAAGAATTTCGCAAGTTTATCCATAGAGCATTTCTCGTTAGTGGCTATGTAATGCGTACTCTTAGTGAAGCGATCAACGACCACCCAATTCATGTCGTAACCGTTGCTTGTTCTGGGCAGTTTAGTCACAAAATCCATAATGATATCTTCCCATTTACCCATGGGTAGATGTAAAGGTTCTAAACTCCCATACGGTTTCTGATGTTGTGCCTTAACCCTAGCACAAGTTACACACTCGGCCACATACTTAGCAACATCGAGCTTCATCGTTAGCCACTAGTAATAGGGTTTTAGGTCCCTATACATTTTCGTACTGCCGGGATGAATCGAGTACATGGTCTTGTGAGCTTCTTCCATCAGAAGATCTCTTACTCATCCCGTCTTAGGTACCCAAATCCTATCTTTGAATACCTTCAATCCCTGACCGTTTATATCAAACACCAACGTTTTACTTAAACGTTCCTCCTTCCGGTCATTTTTCTCTAAAGCTTCCTCTTGAGCGTTCTTTATACTTTCCACATTTTTAGAGACAACTTCAATTCTCAACGCTCTTGGCCTTTTTTTTTTCAAGGTTCACCTTCCGACTAAGAGCATCAGCATTAACATTTGCTTTACCAGGGTGGTAAAGTATCTCACAGTCGTAGTCCTTGAGTAACTCTAGCCAGCGCCGTTGCCTCATGTTTAATTCCTTCTGATTAAAGAGATATTGAAGACTCTTATGATCAGTGAAAAGTTTGCATTTAGTACCATAAAGATAGTGCCTCCCTATCTTTAGGGCGAATACTACCGCTGCCAACTCCAGATCATGAGTGGGGTAGTTCTTTTCATGCTCTTTCAATTGCCTCAATGCACACACTATCACTTTATCTCTTTGGGTCAAAACACAACCTAACCCAACTTCAGAGGCATCACTTTAAACTGTGAAGTCATCAACTCCGTTAGGTGACGAAAGAGTCGGTGCTTCACACGACGTCTTCTTTAACTTCTCAAAGCTTCCTATACATCTCATTCCAAGTATAGACAACTCCTTTGTGGGTTAAAGCTGTCAATGGAGTCGCGATCGAAGAAAAGTCTTGGATAATTCAGTGATAATATCCAGCTAATCCTAAAAAGCTTCAAATCTCCATAGGACTTTCAATTGTAACCTTCGAGTTACAAAATAAATCCTTATTGAGGACTCCTTCTTTTTCTTGGAATAAGTACTTTCCTTCATTTATTGTAACAGACCGGTGGGTCATGTTATAATGATCTCTCATTGTATACTCCACTACTTAGACTCAGATTTCCTTGGGACAATATTCGGAACAAACTACACCACTACAAGAAAAAAGGCCTTTTACGACGCGCAAAATACGACGCTCATTGATCTATGTTACGCAAAGGAGAGTGACATTAGAAAAATGTCATCTCTTCAAAAAATTTAAGGATAGAAGACACGCATTATTGCGCGCCCTTAAATTAGTGTCTAAAAAAAACACGGAGGGCACCTATAATAAAATGCGCGTCGTCTAAGGGTGTCGCTTTATATTTTTTAATGGAACGCGCGTTCCATCCTTTAATAGTGGGGGAAAGGGGGAAATGAAATTCTGAAAAAATTAAAAACCCCGCCATGCTCTCCTCTACCTTCTTTCAATCGTTCTTCTCTCTCTCTCTCTCTCTCTCAATCAAATACCAAAAATTGACTATTGTTGGAACTAGGGTTCCGGTTCTTAGTGAAATCGAAGGTTTTTTGGTCACCAGGCCATGAAATTGATCAAAGGGGTACAGTTTAGAGTGATTTCCATATCAAGTAGAACAGTAGCTCCATTAAAGTCAAGGTCTCGAAACTCCATGGTCAATCACCATCAACACTCTACTTCTTTATTTGTTCCAGAGGTTTGTCTTCCTTTATTACGAGTTTTATAACCTTTTTAATCAAACTCAATTATCCCTCGATACCTAATGTTATCTTTTGCGTTGTTGCTTCTGCTCTATTCTTCTTGAAACCTCCCCACACTCTCATGTCGAAACATAATTTATGATATCAAGTTGGAAATCAATAGAAATGGCTATGAAGGTCGGTTGGGTTGGACGATTCTCTGGAGGATGAGAGAGATTTGGACATGGCAGATCGTAGGGCTACAGAGATTGAGCTTGATACCATGGAGGGTTTTGCGTCAAGGGAAAAGCTCCACCATCATCTCAACGACCAAGGTTGGTTAGGGTTTCTGTTTTTTTTTTTCTGTTTTTTCTTTTTCTCCTTCCCCAGTTGAAAATTCTCTTTGGTATGTGCTAGTTCTCTCTAGCTTCTCATTTTTTAAGATTAATTGTTAGTGGAAATAGGTTTTAGATTCATTGAAATGTTCTCTTTTGCTTCCTTTTCTCTAATAAGCATTATCTGTTCTATTTCATATCTAATTTATATGGTCTGATTCTCTTTTTGTTTATTGGGTTTTATGTGTTAATCTGTGATAAAAATAAGTTCACTTTTTTGTGCAGGTTTCTTGACTTGAAGTTTAGTTTGTCTATCATATTTAGAGATAATAAACGAGTCTCTGGGAGGTATGCAATGAGCTTTAAGTAGGTCAATTAATAGATCCCATGAATCCAAGTGCACCACTTGCATGAGTTGGATGAAGTTGTGGGTTACATGAGCCTGTGTTACCCTTTTGGGCTAATTGCCTCGGTTCTGTTTGGAAGACATCATAAGGCCATATTACAATCTCCAAAAAAAAACTTTCCTTGTTCTTCTTTGCTTTAACTTCATCAGCCTCCAGATCTAATATTAATTTTTCTCTTAGATTCAGAAATTGATAAATCTCTACTTAAACAAGGTTTATCCCATTTTTTTCTTCAGTAGTGTAGAAAGACATGTTGCCAATGTATACGGTTGTTGAATTTTGGAGTGCGTGTTCATATTCTTATTGTGTTCCTGGAAACCTTTTGTCACGATACGTTGAAATCTTTGTTGGATCCTGTAACATTAACATAGGTAATGAATAGAATGCACACTGATAAGTGATATTGGTAATTTAGTAATTTTAAAAATAGGAAAAATATTGGATATTACCTTGAACAGCAACGCCATTGCACCTTATCTGAAAATGAAGACAAGTAGTATATTGTGTTGTTACTCTCGAGTTAATAGTTACACATGCTTATAGAAACAAATATGATGATGTTTAAATTAGTATGACTATCACATTTTTTGCATGAAATTATTCTTACAGAACCAACACTGATGATGTTTAAATTAGATGAGAAGCTGAAGTTGATAGAATCTCGTCTGGAAAGCAAAGTATTTACTAAACCACCTCAATACTCAACCCCTTTTACATTGTTTTCATCATATTGTTACATATAACAAGATACACTTTTTGTTATTGTAGAATTGAGGGCCCACTTCAGGCTTACATCCTCGTTGACGTACATCACGTGATATTTCTCCGGTGTGGAGTTAAGAATTTGGGGGTTTCTTTCAAGAAGCAAGTAAAATGTACAGCAACTAAAGTTTACTTGGTCTCAAATTCTTCTTGCCCAGGTTGTTTTTTCTTCCCTCATTGTACTTTTAGTTTTCCCGCATCTTCTTATAGTTCCGAGATGCTTTCCATGTGCTTATAAGCTTGCTGGTGTTTACAAACTTATTGGCACGCATAAACTCATTTATATCTTGTAATCATCTTCATGTTTAATAAGAATATATATATTGCACATTTTGATTGTAGTCTGAGGCTTGTAAGGTTTTCAGGTCATATTGAATTAAAACTGCATAGGCTAAGTTGATGAACTGTTGTGAAGTGTATGTTGCTTTACGCTAATATATGTTTATGTTTTCAGGTTCCAATGGCTCCAAAACAGCCAAACACAGGACTCTTTGTGGGTCTAAATAAAGGGCATGTTGTCACCAAGAAGGAATTAGCACCTCGTCCTTCCGACAGAAAAGGGGTAAGTAACAAATCATGATATCTAAATTGTGTTGAGTTTCTTTTGGTTAAATTAATGGTTGTGTTTCTTTGGATTATATATAGAAAACAAGCATAAGATCACACTTCGTGAGAAACCATATCATGTATATTTGAGATCTTTTGTCTTTAAAATAAAGGGCTTTGAATCATACCTTGAGCTATAGAACTCAAACGGAATCACGGGTGCCTATGATTCTGTTTTCCATCAGATCTATAGTCATATTGTAAAAATCATACCTTGAGCTATAGAACTCAAACGGACCCCAAACCAGTTCCCAAAGTTCACAAATTGAGTTGGCTAACTTTCTTAAGCAGGCTAACCTCACTGGTAAGGACTTTATCTATGTGCAAGAATGGAATCTTTGCTATTAGGTCTGATTCGGGTCTGTTCTGATATGTCATTTTGTTTTCATCATTTATAAGGCTTGGAAAAGGATCCAGAGTGATTCCAAGTTTCTATATGTTCCTGATATTATGAATTTAAGATCTGGAGCAGATGGGGTGTTATTTCCAATTATAAATTGGTTAGAATTGATCCAGACTCCAGATCAGTGGGCAGTCACCAGCTTTTACTAGTGTTGTGATTATCCACAATGTGAATTTTATATCCGGAGCTTGGGAAATGCTTTTCATTCAATTCCAACTCTGAGACTTTCATTTGTATGTCCTTTACTTCTCTGAATTTTGGTATGGACGAATTCTACTTACAAGTTGGGTAGAATTGGCCAACCTCACTTGACTGTCTTGTTGGAGACAGAAGTGATACACCTTTTTGTAAAATTCATATTTAATTCATCCTTTGGAGTTAGAAGGAGTTCTTTATAGTTCTGGAGTCCTGAATAATCATAGTTTCCTATAAAATTTAGTTAAAGCTATGTTTCTGTTTTAGATTTTGGAGTAAATCCATTTTGAACAGCAGGTCTGTTTTAGAGACCTTGCTGTGATTACTCTTTTCTCAACTCATAGCTTCATTACTTCTCCTTTCTAACCTTTAGTCCTTCTAAGATGGGTTTTAAAAGTTTAAAATTTTTGCAAGTGTGCTATTGAAAATGAATAGTTGTACAGCTCTTTGTTGTATCTCAGTATCAATGCATGTTTCATATCTGTCAATGTGTGTGAAATTAAATATTATCAAATTTTGCATATACAAAAAAAAGTGTAGCTCCTATTTATTATAAACTCACTTGCTGAATATTGCCCAGATCTGGTTTTGTAATTCGGGATCTGGTGGTTGAGAGTGCATCAAAATCTTTGCGTATGTTGAGAGAAGAATGGATATTGTTGGAGTCCTGTAGAAACAAAAAAAAAATAGATGATGATCACAAAAGAAAACATAGATGTATAGAAATAGAAATACTCACGATACAGTAGGAAGCTTCTCATGTATAATGACAAAAATGTCCTTTGGGCTACACCCAGGTCGTCTGGCCAAAAGATGGCTGTATTCTCCAAGCAGATAAGCGCTAACCTGCATAATGACATCAGAATACAGTTGTCTATATTTGTGTAGGAAATATAAGATATAATCTACATACCTTCACCATTGTCTCATGTATTGCAGGCTTATCAAGATATTCTCTAGCTTTGAGAGCTGCATAAGGCTAATGATTAAAAAAAGAAAAGTGAGTCAGTAGTAAGTCCTATGAACTTTAATAATGCAGATACCAATCTACATTCTACAATACCAAATTAATTAGAATATTCATGAATCAGAATGGAGATTCTAAAGATCATCATCCAAATGCACCAAAATTTAGAGTAAGATCGAACCACTATTAATGAAGGTATTCTACTGGGCTAGGATGCTTGTTGTTTGGATATGGAGCCATGGAAGAACATGGACCCTTCCGTGTTAACAGTGATGGAAAAACACTCTACCCCAACCACTATGCATGGAACAATGGTAACAAAAATTCCTTTAATTACTATGTCCCATTCACATCACTTATAATCTTAGTCCCTGTCTTGCAGGTGCATGCCTAACCCTATAAAACCTTTGCTTTTGAGGTACTAACTGTTTTCTCCTGGAATTTTTTTTGCCTGAGATTTTTTGCTGCCAGCTATCCCTTCGGGACCACTCTTATGTATTATGTTAAAAGCACCAATTCAGAAATTTGCTGATTATGTAAGTCAACTTTCCTCTTCCTTTTTGCTTTTTATTATTTATGCACCCTTATGCCACAAATCTCTGTATTTATCATACTAAATATGCAACCATCCCTTATTTTACTCCTAACTTGTTGTATAATTCATTCATGTCAGCTACATATATGTTGCATAAAATAAATTGGTAAAAGTAGACATGTGAATTATGCATCTGTTATCTCAAATCTTACATTTATTTTTATTTCTGTTATTGTTTTTTCCAGCTTTTAGGTGTTGGTGTCAAGCTTGTTGGCAATACAGTGTGGAGTACCCTTTTTCATCAATTCTTAATAGTGATGTCACGTGAGAAATCATTTTTCTTTTTGTTAAACAAGTCTTTATTATCATGTATTAGGTCATACCATGGGTAAAAACAGCCTTGCCCCTGGTTCCGGGGTTGTCACAAAATACTTGACTTTTTAACTTTGTTTGTGGTTTCATTTAGTAATAATCCTTCTGAGGGGGTGTTTGTTGGGCTGCTTCTTTCAATGTCATTAACAACAGTGGTAAGTAAAATCTTACTACTATGAACCTCTTTTGCTTAAACCTACCTTATTGACCTGTAGCTGATTAAACATTAAATTAATTATGCAGGTTTTGAAGTTTTTGATGGAAAAGAATAGTGTTAATGCTCTTCATAGAAAATTATGTCGGTATTTTAGGAAATTTGGCTAATAATTTAGTTAATTATATAAAAAATGTTGAAATCTTACATTTGTCTACTATTGGAATGATTATTTGTAGTATTACATTTGTCTACTATTCGAATGATTATTTGTATAACATTAACTTTTGTGCAATGCATTGTATTATTTGTATATGGTATTTTATTTTCCATTATGTGACATAAAATGCAAATTTAATATGAAAATAAGTAAATCCATAAATAATTTTGTTTTAATTTAAAATTACGATACGCAAAAATGTGTGTCATCTTCATTTATGACATGGCCTTTCTTGACAGAGGCTTTCTTGATACGCATTGCGTGTCACTAACACGCGCGTCGTAAGGTTACGACACGCGAATGTGTGTCGTCTTCCTTTATGACAGGGCCTTCCTTGATACGCATTGTGTGTCGTAACCGCGCGTCGTAAATGCGTGTCGTAAATGCGCGTCGTAAATGCGCGTCGTCTATCTTTATGACATGGCCTTCCTTGACACGCATTCGCGCGTCGTCTGAGCCATTTACGACGCGCAATGAGCATCGTAAAAGACCTTTTTTCTTGTAGTGCACCTTCCTTCATGTTCTAATGTGATAAAATCACAGTTCAACATGTATCATTCCTAAATATCAACTTCTTTAACAATGAGTGCGATACTTCTGTTGATCGCTTTAATCATTTTTTTACTTCAATCTTGGGGCTTAAGTCAAATGCTACATCGAACTTGGTTCTCAGAACCACATAACATGCTCATCTTAGTAGGACTCGATTCAATATGACCTCTAAGGTCGGAATAAAAATCATCTTCTTAGTCATTACTGAAACGATGGTAACGACAGACTAGAACAAGACGGAATCAAATAATAGCTCCTTGGTAACCTTGTGACTTTCCCTGATCCAAGTACGAGTCCTGTGCTTCCGGTAGTATATGCCTCTACTACCATTCACACCTACTCATAATCGTCCCAAGTATTGTCTCGCAGTTCTCCAAATCGCCATACAATAATTTCACATAGTCATTCAATTCATCATATGACAAAACCAGGGTTTATATTATTTCCTTGAAACAATTACACAAAGGGTCAAGTTTACCCTATACTATGCCTCTAATAGGTGTAACCACTTGTTACTATTCACATTACTACTTTATAACTTGATCTTCTTCTTTTGCAGCCTCAAGTGTCATCTGAAAGGCTCTAGCCTTCGACTTTGGTGGTAGATTGGGCTTTGCAGCATCCTTTCTCTTCAGATAGTCTTTAAAAACATGCCCTTCTTCATGGCACTCAAAACATACCCTCTTGTCGGATGGACACAGGTTGGCATAATATGCAGTCTTTCCACATTTGAAGGAAGTCACCTCCTCACTACATTACCCTGAGTGGTTTTCCCTGCACTTCTCACACCACCTCACTTCACCTCCTCCTCCTCCTCCAAACTTCTTAAACTTAGAAAATTTGCTTCTCTTGCTGGAACCTGAAGTTCCTTCAAATTTTCTCTTGTCACCAATTTCCGCCCTCTCCAGACCCTTCTCTCTGATCTGAACCTCAATGTTCTTAGCAGCCCAGATGGCGACTTTCAAAGTGTTTGCTTGCTTAACCATCGGACCAAAGTCCGCTGGTAATCCAAGGGTGAACTTGTTGATCTTAGAGAGTTAGTTGGAACTAGGTAAGGAACAAGCTTCATCTTTTCAGTAAAACTAGCAGCGTATTCAGTAACGCTCATCTTTCCCTTCTTTAAATTCTAGAACTCATTATTAATTTCCAGAAGATCCTGCTCAGAGCAGCATTGCAGTTTTAGTTGTAGTACAAAGTCTTCCCAAGACATCTTACTAGATTCTCCCTTAGGCATCGAATTAGTTAGTAACTTCCACTAGTTCAACACACCAGACTTTAATAGAGGAATTGCAAGTGCGGTGTTTTGTTTGTTGCTGCACTCACAACTTTCAAACATCGTCTCCATTTCGGAGATCCAATTCATGACTTCCACCGGTGTCGGACTTCCAGATAGACACAACGTTAGATGCCATGAAATCTTTGTATATGCATTCGTATCCATCAACTCCTCCATCCGGGTTGTTTTGTCTAACTATCGGTGGGTTGGCTTGACCAAGAGTCCCACTGTAGTTCCCTCCTACTGATTACCCTTCATTCTATACGGGCTGTTCAACAGGCATCATAGTCACTTCTCTATGATGTTGTAGTAATCGCCTTGTCTCCTCCATCTGGAAATCTAACATCATCTGCATCATTGCTTGTACCCCAGCCATCGTCATTGGCTCAGGTGCAGCTACTACTTGAGGTTGAGGCTGTTGATCCCTATTTCCGTTTGCATTTGCAACTCCACTACGAGTTCTTTCAATTACAATCTATATACCGAATAAGGTGAATTTAGGTCTTTACCCTCGATAGGTATTTAAATTCCCTTATCACTCCGAAACGTTTACATGTTAGTTCTAATCTCGTAATCATACGCTTAGAATCCTACACACATAAGGTTTCCAGATTCGGTCGGCAACAGACCATAGATCTGAACAAATAATGGCACACATGGCAAACACATAGCATTTAGCACATAAGGTCATTTTAGGCATCTACCCTAAAATAAACTAGTGCTCGTGTCTAAAATATGGTAGACACTCATCTCACAATCATCACTTAGCATTCTAAGTTTAAGTATAGAAACTCTAAAATTTCTTAGTTCGCTTAAACTAATGCTCTGATACCAACTGTCACATCCCCTAATTTCTCGGCCAGAAAAGACCAATTTAATTTATGCTTTTTAAAATAAAATCAGAGAAATCTTTTTAAAAGATGTTGCGGAATTTGTTCCCACAACAAAACATGATAAACGTTTATCAAAACTTTCTTTAAGAAATGTATAGTTTCATTTCATATCAAAACTTCGGGATGCCATGCTCCGATACAGATCAAAAGCATAAACACGACATTATAAGCCTTTCAACAGTTATTTACAACTATTGACCTATAATCCAAAAATCCCTCATTGTCCTCCGACTATGCTCGGGGTCCACTACCTGTAACATAAAAAGTTGAGTGGGTCAGGCTTGGGAGCCTGGTGAGTATATAAGGTTTTCAACCCATAATAATAATAAACTTACTAAGTTCATCAATCAACAATAACCCTGATTACCCGTTCCCGTTATCCTCACTTTATGTCCCTAAACACTTATCACCAGGGACCTAGCCTAAAGAATATCATCGGGATGGACACTACTGCTAAGGGGTTTCCTCAGCCATACGTGTCCTAAAGGCAACAATTAGGGGGATGGAGTACAGCGAATGAACACCCTAGTGCATTAACATCTACAGGTTGTGGGCCTGCTAATGTCTCCCACTGGACTGTCTAGAAAGTCCGTGGTCGTCATCCAAACTCCGCTAGATGACTAGATCTCAAAACTCATCGAGGCCTCTCCGCAATTTTATTTTATCACATATCACTATCTACCCATGTTCTACCCAACATATTTGTAGATAAAATTACTTATACAGTTTAAAACTTGTATAAAACGTCAACTCAACAGTCACCTCAGTTAAACAATTAATATAATTACACGTAGCACGTATTTCATATAAAATACTTCATATCTAGGTGTAAGATGAAGGTGACTATACACTCACATGATTTGATGATAATCGGACAACAACTTGTTTCCTAAAACGATCGTTTCTAATAAAACCGGGAGTTTTATTGAGAAACCGGGCTCTGCAAAAGTCGAGCTTCGAAACCGAAAAGATAAATTTTCCGGGCTTCACGGGCACTTCGTGGAGTATTATGGGGTTTACAATCGATACCAGAGCTTTGGGGAAGGTTAAGGTGAAGAAAAGATGAAGAAAGGGGTGAAAATGGCAAATATCCAATTCTACCCGAGAAGGCTCGCAGGTCCCCTTTTATTTATAGGGTCCGAAGTCGGCTTCGGTGGTGGGGTCCGCAGGCGAGGGTGCGCAGGTGGCAGCTGCTGATTGGACCGCGGACTCGTGACCCATGTGCGAGGCTCGGAGGCTAGGCGGCAGCAGGGTGAAGCTTCGGCCGGAGAGCTGGCTGCTTCAGATTGGGCCTCCTCCTCGGTCGAATCAGGATCCGACGCATGGCTTCGGATGACTCAGCAGCTCGGTGACTGAGCAGGACACGTGGCACTCTTTCAGCGAAGGTGACGTGGCAACGTGACTATGCGAATTTTCTCGATTTTCGCGCCAAAACTTCTCAAATCCATAACTTTCGCATACGAGCTTCGTTTTTGACGTTCTTTCTATGCACACGTAGCTAAAATTACGCTCTACAACTTCTGTTTAGACTTTGTCGGCTAATTTTGACTTTAATTTTATTATTATTATTTTTAACAGACCCGGACAGGAAATCCGTTAAAAATTCATAACTTCTTCATCCGACGTCCGTTTTCGTCAGACTTTTTACCGTTGTACTACTAATGACAAGACCTTCAGTTCTCGTTTAGGTTGTGTCGGCTAAAAATCGCTCGATCTAAAATTCGAGTTTTTAGCTGTCTACTGCTAAGCTGAAACTTCGAAAAATCATAACTTCCTCATACGAAGTCAGATTCGGACGTTCTTTTTATCGAACTTCTCAGTTTAACGAATACTACAACTTTTGTTTAGATCACTAAGGCTAAAAAGTAGTTTATCAAAAACTCACTTTTTACGACATTCAGCATCGTGCTGGTTTTGTCGCGAAACTTCGACATGTCATAACTTCTTCGTTATAACTCGGATTTTGGTATTCTTTATATCCCCAAAATCCTTGTTTCGACCACTACAAATTTATGTAAAGATATCGGGCATATATCCAACTTTAATTTTGACGCTTATTTTTATTCTTAATTAATTAAACCGTAATAATTAAGCATAAAACACATAATTCACATAAAATTCACATAATTCCTTTTCATTTCTTCTAAATGAGTTACAAAGGTTACCTAGACCATTATGTCAATATTAATGCCTAGCCTAGAAACACGGGCGTTACAGAATGGCTCAACATAAGGAAATTCTATATATGGGTTCATTATTTGCGTTCTAAAATTCGATTATGATTACGGCATCCCTTTTCATAATCTGAATTATGAGAACTTGGCAAATAGAAATGAAAATATTATAGCAAAGGACTGATTTAGTCTTTATGTGAGACATCATGAATCGTGTTCCATATGCTTCGGATATTGGATCGGTTACATGTGCTATATTCATCACTTCTAAAATTTTCCAAATGCCTGGGGCATTAAGAAGGGAAAAGGTCTAGAATTGGATGTGACTAAAAGGATTAAGCAATTGTCGAGGACAATCTAAGGTTTTCCAAATATTGGATGCTCAGGGACGGTTGGAAGTATAGTGTTAATTGTTGGAAGAACCATATTGACATATTCTGAAAAGAGGCAACTCTTGTTCAGAAGTGATAGTCAAAAGGGGAATGTGGAAATGATCCCATTGGTGGAAGTTGTTCAATAAATCTGTGTAAGATTAGGAAACTTAATGCAAGAAGGATGTTTCCAAGGAGTTGATCTCCTTTGGAATGCTCTGTAATGTTTGTTGTCAAGTCTTTGTGACTTTGTGCATAATCATTACAAAAGAATCATTGCATATAAGCTTAGAATCTAACAGATTTCGGTAAAATGGCATGAATTTGGAATTCCTGCATTTGCCATAAGTATTCGGGAGTGTGAAATTAGAATTATTGAAAGTTTGGTCAATTGGTTTATTTCACAAAGTAAGGATCATAGACAAACCTAGAGTGTATACTTGGTGTAGGTCAAAGGTATTGTTTAGAAAAAACATAGTGTACATGCTTGGAGCATGGGACAACTAGTGTTTTTAATTCAAGTATAAAGTTGATAAAACTGAAACAATGAATAATGAGTAATCAATATGGTGATAAATAAAAGGTGTTTTATTTATATTCATAGGTTTTGATACCATATTAGATTCAATTATTCTTGTGTTTCATTTTGCATGTTTTGACTTCCAAAATAAACTAGGTTATTCTTTCGGAATGACTAAGTTATTGAAACCATCCACAGTCGGTCATATGTTGGAAGTAGATATGAATCAAGACTGTCATGGGTTGGCTTGTAGAGGTCCAAGTTGGTGGACAAAGTTGTGCTACAACGCTCATGAGTGCTCATAAGTTCTGAGTATTGGATTCAACCCACGCTCATTTGAATCACTTCATGGATTTTATCATGAGACGATAATATCTTATATTCTTCAAACCTAGAGATAGGAGGTGTTACTATGAGTTGATAGTACACTGATTGCACGAAAACGCATTGGTAACTCGATTTTATAAAACGTGCCTTTGTGTATCATTCAACAAGTAGTAGAATAAGCCATATGAGTCGAATTTTATCCATTCCTTTTACCTTTGGGATAAAAGCGATATCTGTGGGCCCCTCGATGATTTAATGATGATACTTGTGAGTGCTTGGCCAAGCCAGGACTGATTTGATTTGTTCAGTCAGTCAGTCATCATGAATCGAAAATCAGGAAACAACAAATGGATAGAGAGAATGATTGATAATCCATGTCTTAGTCCATACGATATCCAGAATGGAGGAATATATGATCACTTATCTAATGGACAAGTCATTGACAAAGGTCAAAGTTCATCGGCAAGGTCAGAGTTCGACGGAAGCTTTTGAGAGCTACGATTGCCAGTCGGTTCTTGAAGTCATACTTGCAATAATAGTTTTAGACTTATCCAAGTGGGCGATTGTTGGATAAATGTCTAAGTCCATAACTATAATTGGTAAGACTTGACCCGACCCGGCATGGTCCATTTGGGTTGCATGGCATCATGCACTTGGATAGACTATAATGAGAGAAATAACACTTAAGGTTGATTAATATATTATAAGTTCTAATATATTAATAGGATTATTTAATTAGTATTGATCAAGAATTAATCTAGAATTAATTAAGTGATCAAAAGAAGACTAATTAAATATATGGGTTGATTGTGTAAATCATCCATACTTGTATAGTGGGCTAATGCTCCATGGATAATCAAGTTGGGCTAAACCCCATAGTATGGTCCATGGATGCTCCATGGTGTATTTGAACCCATGGATCCAAGGAAATGGAAGGCCATGACAATTAGGGTTTACCCTAATTGTAGCAACTATATAAGATCATATTCTTTGCGAAAAATTGGCTACTATGAATAATAGAAAGGGCTAGCCGATTTTAGGAGTGTTCAAGTTTCTCTCAAGTTATTCCAAGTGTATTTGGTGTTGTGTCAACCATTTGAGGTGTCACACTTGAGGCACTAGGCACTCAAGCTTCATGAAGACATTTTGCATCAAAGATGTATGTATTCTATCTTGTTATATTCATTATTTTGTATGCTAGATTAAGATAATACCTTGGATGTTCATAATTGCATGTATAATAGAGAAAACATAGATCCAAGGTATTTATGGTTGCATGTACACTTAGGAGTGTTAGAATGCTCATAACCCAACAAAGTGGGGTAGTGGTGGCGAGTGGTTGTGATAGGTGGTGAAGGTGGGTAGTAGTGATGGGTGGTGGTCGGTGGTTTTGGTGGGTGGTGGGTGGAGGTGATAGTGGCGGGTGGTGCTGATAGGCGATGGTGGTCAGTGGTGATAGGTGGTGGTGGTGGGGGGGGTGATGGAAGTGGGTGGTGGTGATAAGCGGTGTAGGTGGGTAGGGGTAATGGCGGGTGGTGGTGATAAGTGGTGGAGGCGGGTAGGGGTAATGGCGGGTGGTTGTGATAAGCGGTGGAGGCGGGTAGGGGTAATGGCGGGTGGTGGTGGTCGATGGTGGTGGGTGATGGTGGTGAGGGGTGATGGAGGTGGGTGGTGATGATGGGTGGTAGAGGCGGGTAGTGGTGATGAGTGGTGGGTGGTGGTTGGTGGTGGTCATAATAGTAGGTTGTGGGTGGTGGTGGAGGTGGGTGGGTGGTGTTTTGGTGGGTGGTGGGTGGGGTGAATGGGGATGGGTGGTGGTGGTCGGTGGTGGTGATGGGTGGTGGTGGTCGGTGGTTATGGATGGTGGTGGTGCATGGTGGGTGGTGGTGACGAGTTGTGGTGATGGGTGGTCGGTGGTAGTGGCTGGTGGTAGCCATAATGGTGGGTAGTCGCTAGGTGGTAGTGATCGGTGGTGGTTGTAGTGTGTGGTGGGTGGTGGTGATGGTGGTCGGTGGTGGTGGTGGGTGGGGGTGATGGTGATGGTGATGGTAGTCGGTAGTGGTGGTGGGTGGTGGTAGTGGTAGGTGGCGGTCATAGTGGTGGGTAGGTGGTAGCGATGGGTGCTGGAGGTGGATAGTTATGGTGGTGGTGGTAGGTGAGGTTGGTGGTGGTGATGGGTAATAGTGGTGGTGGTGGATGATGGTCGTGGTTGGCACTGGCGGATGGTGGTGATGTTGTTGGGTGGTGGGTAAGGGTGGTCGTGACGGGTTGTGGAGATGGGTGACGGTGACGGGTGGTGGATGGTATTGTTTGGGTGGTGAGTAGTGTTAGTTAGTGAGTTTTTTTTTAATTATTACTTATTTCTTGGTTTATATTGATATTATATGAAGACTATAATTTAAAAAAATTGTGTGGTCAAATTTTGTTTTCAAATGTTCTCGCAAAAAGAAATGCTTTCGATTGAACGCTGCTATATATATATATATATATATATATATATATATATATATATATATATATATATATATATATATATATATATATATATAGAGAGAGAGAGAGAGAGAGAGAGAGGAGAGATATTTAAGTTCAAATGTTTTTACTATCTATTGTGTGGATGTATGATTAATTATGGACCAATCATTTTAGTTATTTTAAGAAAGTATTTAATGCATATTAAATGCTGAAGATTTAATTAATAGTTATTATATCTTCAACATTTAATATAAATTAATTACTTTATTAAAATAAGTAAAATGATTGGAACACAATGAATCATATATATATATATATATATATATATATATATATATATATATATATATATATATATATATATATATATATATATATATATATATATATATATATATATATATATGGGGAAATCTTTTGAAAAGTCCTTAATATGTTTAGAAACTTTATAATAAAGTCCTAAATTTTAGATTTTGAACAGAAAATCCAGATTTTAATTTATTTTGAATAGAAAAGCCAATAACCCGGCTAATTTATTTATTTTATTCCTTTTTGACTTATTCAGCCTGTCATGTGATGAAATCATTAATTTTCCAAAATAGTGAGACTTATGTATTAGGTATTTATATATATATATATATATATATATATATATATATATATATATATATATATATATATATATATATTAAAGTTTTTGATATGGTTGTTTTTGTATTTTGTTATATTTTAAATGTAAAATTACATTTTTTATGTATTTTTCTTACATTAAGTCATCTTCATCATTTCAACAAATGCGTACAACTTTTTCGAGTATGTCTAGATGGTTTTCCTACACACCCATATATTTTAAGTTTTTTTTTTTCATTCGTTTATTTTGAAATTAAACATCAAATGGGAAAATCTTAAAATATGTGGGTATGTAGGAAAAACATCTAGATATACTCGAGGAAGCTGTATGAATTTGATGAAATGGTAAAGACGACTTGAAGTAAAAAAATACATAAATACGTAAAAATAATACAGTTATACATTTAAAATATATAAAAATACATAAAAAACTAAACAAAGTACATAAATACGTAGTAAAACATATATATATATATATATATATATATATATATATATATATATATATATATATATATATATATATATATATAGGGAAGGGTTATATGGAAAATGAAGGATTAGGGCAACACATGCTTGAACCAATGAAAACATGACAACATGTCACTTTAGGGTAACTACATAAATAACTTACACAATACATTACTTGTGAATAAAGAAATGGACACATGTCGTTTGATTATTGGTTACAGCGTATGTTGCCCTAGTTATTTGTTTTCCATAGAACTCATTCCTATATATATATATATATATATATATATATATATATATATATATATATATATATATATATATATATATATATATATATATATATATATAATACATGATACAAAAACACACATAAGAATACACAATATATGTAAAATACTTAAAAATACAAATAAATACGTAAAAAAATACGTTCTTACATTTAAAATACATAAAAATCTATATAAAAAACTCAACAAAATACATAAATACATAAAAATAAATATAAATACATAATACATAAAAACACATAAAAAAATATAAAATAATTAAAAATATTTATAAATATATAAAAATACATTTATATATTTAAAATACATAAATATCTATATAAAACCTTAGAAAATATATAAATACATAAGATACATACAAATACCTAATACATAAAAAATAACACATAGAAATACATAAAATAATAGAGTAAATTATTCGAATGGTCCCTATGGTTTGGGTAATTTGCGTATTTGGTCCCTAACTAATTTTTTTTACCCGGAAGGTTCCTACTATTTGTTTTTATTACACACTTGGTCTCTGTCTTACCAAAAAGGACTATTATGCCCTTATTAATTTCTTTTTTGATGAATTTTATTATTTATATTATCTTAGTTTATTGTAACATCCAAAATAAGGTACATTTATCATTCTTGGATCTTTTCCTAAAGTGTCAAAAATAGTCGCTAATAGAGAAAAGTTGGCAAGATTCGTACGTGGGGCGTACGCATGAGTATGCGCAGCGTACTCAGGCGCCATGGATAATCGCGGAGGACCACCTAGTATGCTGGGTGTACCCATGGTACGTTGGACGTACTAGAATCAGGTGTAAAACAATAATTTGAAGTTGGCCCCTATATAAAGAACATTATGGCCTCATTTCTAACCACCGTTATCAGCCTCCAACCCTCTCATAAACGTGAATCTCGTGTGTGTGGCTTGTGTGTGTTATTGCAAGTTTTGAGTGTTCTTAGGTCTTGTAGTTGAAGAAGGAGGTTAGAGAAGAAGAAGAAGGTGCTGGCAAGCTTAGAGATCCTGAAACTTCCCACCTTTGTGCATCATTTTCAGGTATAAAGCTTATACCTTGGCTCGTGTTCTTCTAGATATATTTAGTTTAAGATTTATTAGCCTAAGTGCCCAAGTTCAGACCTTATCGAGTTTGGGGATCTCCAGAGAGTTTAAGTTGTCCTTTCATGCATCTTAAGACATCTAGATTGATAAAAATGCTTGCTTGATCTTCCATTTTGACTCATGCATGAGTAAAGTAGCTTAGAATGGATGAAATGATGTTTTAAGCCTCTCCTAGCCATGAAATGGCTTAAAGCCCTCAAATTTATGGATTAAGAGGTCTTAAATTAGTTAGATATGTGGTTGCAATGGTTGTCTTAATGGATTAACATGTCAAAAGAGTGGAATTGGATGTTTATGGAGTATGTCGTGCATACTCCTAGTTACACGCATCGTAGGCGAATTTTACCCTATCGCATGCTTAGTCAGTTGTACGCCAAGCGTTAGGCATAGTATGCCCAGCGTACTCGTTGGGTGTTGAATTTCGTTGACTTTGACCTTTGGTCAAAGTTTGGGGTTTTGGGACCGAGGGAAGGGAAAAGTGGTCCTTTTGCTGTTAGTAGGTTTAACCATGGATTTTAGACCCATGAGTTGGTTTGGGCCTTAATTATTAATTAAGGTTAATTATTTTGTTGACTAGGGAGAGTCTAGATCCGACAGTTCAGGTGTTAGGTTTTTCGTGTCATCCATATCAGGTGAGTCTCTTCACTTATTCTTACAAGTATGGTATGCTAGTTGTATTCTAACGACCAGTTGGGTCTAGCTGCTATGATATGTTATGTTATGATATTCTATCTGACTGCGGCTGCTGATAGCCAAGCGGGGGTTGCTGATAACCCTATGAGTGTGTTGTTAGCTCATTGGGATTGCTGATAGTCCCAGGGTTGCAAACAACCCATAGTTGTTTACTTATGTTGTATTATATTTGGTATCTTGGGGAACTCACTAAGCTTTGTGCTTACAACTATGATTTATATGTGGCAGGTACTTCGCAGGACTGCGAGAAAGTGAAGGTCTGATTGTACACATGCATTGGGAATTTACTATTGCAATATGATCTTTTATGTGCTCTGATAACTATGATACTTGTGGTTTTGGGATGACTTGTACTTGATAGTTGGTTGTGAAACTATGTTTTTGGAAATTTTAAAAATGAAAAAATTGGTCTAAAATTTGAGGTGTTACAATTTGGTATCAGAGCCTTGGTTTGAGGGATTTGGATGAACCTCTAGGTGACTCCAAACTCAAATTGAGGGCCTGAAAATTTTCAAGAACTTATACTATGAGCAGATAGTTATGCATGCTAGCTAAGGGTAGGCTAAGGAATCTTGCTGAAACAATATGAAATGTGTCCTGATTTATGATGTGTTAGCCTAGGGGTTCATTCCTTGTGGGATTGAGTCTGTCTATACTATTTGTTTGGTGTATGCCTTATAGTTGTACATAGTAAGGATTTTATAGCGTTAGAATGTGTAACATCCCGACTCCGAGGTATGATATTTAATTATTTTATTTCTTTTTGACACGACAACTCAAATAGTTGGAAGCACCAACTCGCTGAATAGAGAATATCATAGCCGTGGGATTTTAGAGTCTACTCAACGAGTCGGAGGACCCCGACTCGACGAGTAGGAGCTGAGTGAGAAAACCCTAATTTTTAGGGTTTGTGTCCTATTTAAAGGAATTAAGCCCTCATTTCCGCCACCCTTGTCACCCTAATACCTTATGTGATACCCTAATCGAGCTATAACCTTGTGTGTGAGAAAAAGAGGATAACATTGTGATTTTTAGTGCATTCTTGGAGGAAGTTTGAAGAGCAAGAGACTTTAGATGAGAAGGAGCTTTTGGATTTGGTGTTCATTCATTCCTAGCTTCTGTTTGAAGGTAAAAAGTCACCACCTTGCTCATTGTTTGGTTAGATCTCGTTTTTAGGGAATTTAGAGCCATTTTCCGATCCTTCTTGGAGTTCTAGAGTGTTATGAGCATGTCATGGAGTTTAGACTCCAGATTTGGACATATTGAGGTCCCATGAGCCCAATGATCCAAGCTTTATCAAGCTTTGGGCAAGTATCCATGCATGAAACCCTTTATGGAGCTTGTTTTGGCATTTTGAGCCCTTGATGCCATGCATGAACGTAAAGCTTGCAGCTTTACATGATAAGTGAGCCTTAGAAGTCTAGATCCAGAGTACGAGACATCATTTCCACCTAAAAACGTATGAATGAGAATATGCACTGAAGGGAATCGACGGGTCGGTGAGCAAACTCGGCGAGTCGGTTAGGGTTTTCCCCGATGAGTCTGGATGCGTTGTAACTCGACAAGTTGGTGAGACAAATCGACGAGTTGAGTTGGAATTTTACGATAATTCTAAGAAAACAAAGGAACTCGACGAGTCGCATAGATGTACTCGATGAGCTGGGTTAACATAGACTGTTGACTTCTGTTGACTTTTAGGATTTGGTCAAGACTTGGATTATGAAGACCATGGAGGGGTAAAATGGTCTTTTACCCATTCCAAGAGTTAGAGAGAGAGATTAACTGAATTTATTTAGAGTTGTGGTTATAAGTGTTAATTAGAGATGAAAGCGTCCGGGGGTGGATGACTTCATATAAAGTATCACAACACATGCATCATAGTAATCAAAGTACAAAAACCATTATGTTAATAATGTATAAGTTTTACATAAGTGTTCAAGTTATTGCATATATGACATCAAAAGTTATATATAGCAAAAGACAGAAGACATGACTCTATACTGCTCCGTCTTCTCAAAATCTTGGGAATGTACCTGTCTACTGGCTCCCTGAGAATACAAGTACTTTAAAAAAAAGAGTATCAACATTTAAGTTGGTGAGTTCATAAGTATTTATGTTTAAAAGCTTGTTGTTTGTTTCTTGAAATAGTAATAATGTTTATTCTTCCCGAAACTCCAATAGTTTCTAATATAACTGAAAAATAGTTTTAATACCATAAAACCGTTATGTGTAAGTGTTGTTGTACTATAAAATAGTGTAACATAGTTTTAGCTCACAATAAAACTATAAAAGGAATGTTCTCTGTATTGTTTATATTGTAAATAGTATGCTTTAATTTCACTCTTTGAAAACTCTATAATTGTGAATGTGCTTGGTTCTGCCAACTATAATTCTAAGTTGTAGTATTATAGTGTAAATCGTATTGTTGTAAAACCAACACGTTGTATTTGTACTCTTTTGTTTAATTATTCATACACTAATCATATTGCTCATATCTTTTTGTGAGTTATTATAACCATACTAAGACTAGTAAGTCTGATACAACGCTTTATGGGCGTTAGAACTGTAACGACATTTGTCACTCACAGGAATACCAGCCTAACTGTAGCGAACAGTCTGAGTGCGGGATTGTCAATCCCGTATAGATCTATACACATTTGTCTCGCTCTCTGTCGGGAGATACTGGTTATAATTATCAGGTCTTTAATAGTATTTCTTAAATAATTAAGCGAATTATTAGTCCTAAGCCCTTTAAATCTTATATATATATATATATATATATATATATATATATATATATATATATATATATATATATATATATATATATATGATTTTGGTAAAATATTAGTTAAAAAGAGTTTATAAAACATTTAAAGGAGTTTAACGTTATTTAAAAGGGTTTTAGTAATTTAAAGATGTTTTAGAAATATTTAGAAATCATTTATTTGTAAACACAATATTCTTGTGTTAGACTTGTATCCTAATGTGTGTGAAACTAACTAGTTTTATCCTACTTTTTAAAATATAAATTAGACACACAATAGGCAGTATACCTGTCAATTAGTGGTATAATTTAAGCAAGCAAGGTATCGAACACAGGGAACGACAATTATAAGACTAACTACTAGGATTATCTTATAAAAAGCAGGTAATAAAAGGAGGGTTTTCTCTAGTTTTGCAAGCCTAGAAACTTAAATACTCAACTAACACTTAAAGAAAATACTTAACAGCTAAGTATATAAAATTCAACTAAATTCAATGATTAAGAGGACTTTTGTTTAGGTTCGAATCATTTGATCCTATAGTTGATTTTATGGTGAATGCATTGGATTAATTTTTCTTTAGCTACCGATTAAGGTGATTAGGTTCACGTTCGCTATTACTAATCCTTAGAAAACAGATTAAATCAAGCAGTGACCAGTTGTCTAAATTAATTAATTTCCTAGTTGATTGGTTCGGGTTAAGTAAGACTTGTAATGGTTAATTAAATTGGTTGTTCAATTAACCTCTTGTTGATGGTTCGTCTCACAAGCTCACACATTAATTTGTCTATTTTCTAGTTAATCGTAGTTTCACGTCGCTATGCCTAGGCATATAACAATATTTTCACATAAGTCATACGAATTTAGCAATTAAGAGATGTTCATGCAACTTAATATGCTAGTTAATTAACTGGAAATAGTTGTAATTAACACATAATGTTCCTTAGCAAACTTATCAAAACATTATCACCAAATCAAATTAATCCTAACCATAAACTCATTGCATATTCACAAAATCATCTACCCTAAATAGAAGACAAGGGTTTTAGTTCGTCATTGCAGCTAAAGCACACTTAAAAACGAAATCCATTAGTTTAAATATGATTCAATCAAAGGTAAAAGTAAGAATGCACTTGAATTGCCTTCAATCTTCCCAAAATCAGATGCTTAGACTTGATCTTCGAGTTCATAGGGTTCCAGCAGCAACTTCAATCGTAGCTTAGCCTCCAAGGGTTTTCAGAGAGCCTCAATTCTGGAATTTGACTTCTATTTATAGATTTCAGAAAAAAGGGTCTACTCGTCGAGTAGATAACCGAATCGTCGAGCCCCCTTTGTGGAATCTGTATACGGCAAGGACTCTATGTTTTGCTTCACGAAAATTCGTGGGTACTCGCCGAGTAGTCAGTCAGAATCACTGAGTCCTTTAGGATTTGGCTCTTTTTCTTCTTTCTTCAGTTCCCGAGCTTCCAATCGCATCTCTTGCTTCCTTTTGCTTCTGATCATATCTTTTGGACTGAAATTACAATTTAAACATAATTAAGTACCTTTTGTCCATAAATTGAAATAAATTAGCCAAAAAGCATTAAAAGTCTATACGAAATATATGGATAAATATGCACATATCATATCCCCCCTAAAACAGTGAAAAATAGTAAAAACGCAGGGGTATGAACTCAGATTTTGTGAGTTTCCGGTTGAAGATACGGTGTAGCGGAGCTAATCCACATGTTAAAACTCGTGATAAAAACCAAATCTTATTTTATATTAACGTAAAATCAAGTATAAATTAGATAATCTAGAAATGTTTAAAGTGTTAAATAACACTTAAGTATTGTAATAAGACTTACACTAATTCCTAGAATAGTGTGTGGGTGTTCTTGGTGTTCTTCGTGAAAACTAGTGTAATTTGGTGTTTTCGGCCCAATATAAGAAGATTTGAAGGTGTTTTTGGGTGTGAATTAATAAGATTGGAAGGTGTATTCAAAATATGTTAAGAACACTTAATGATTCTCGCAAGATCCTAAGAAGATTCATGCAAATTTCACATGATATTCAAGAGAAAAAGAGGGGTTTTTGTTTGTGTTCTTGAGAGGATTTGGGATGATTTCAGTTGAAAGATGTAAGAATGAGCTTATGTTTTTGGTCATATGTATTTATAGTAAGGGACATTTGATGTGATACTTTCATTGAAAAGTGTATCACATCCTCTTAAAATGCGAACCAATAGATAAGACCGAGAGATTTCGGTCCTTGCACATGCGAGTTTCGGTCAGAAGAGGAAACCCTCCGGGTTAGTTTTCTGCTGTCTTGCACGTATGCGTTCCAAGGGTTCTCGACCGTAAATGGTTTGCGGTCCTCCAGGTTGATGTCCTAAGCGAGCTTTCGGTCAGAAGAAAGAAGAAGAAAGTTGCGAAGGTTTGCGGTGGGGAATCTTCTCATGCGAGATTCCTCGGTTTTGGCTGGTTTTTCTCTTTTAACTATACTACACTTTATTATAAGGCTTATACATATCAAATTTGTTTTATTTTAACTTTATTAAATTAACAAAACAATAAATTTGACTTTTATTTGATATGTTTGATTTCTGTTGACTTTTACAAGATAGAAAATAACGGGTTGTACCACTATCCTCTCGTTAAAGGGAATTTCGTCCCGAAATTAAGTCTATTGAGATATCCTAGGACTAGGGAAATAGATGTGGATACTTTTGTTTCATTTGATCCTCCTGTTCCCAAGTGAATTCAGGTCCTTGCTTTGCATTCCAGCGAACCTTCACTATCGGGATACAACTTTGCTTTGTTCTCTTGACTTGTCTATCTAGGATTTCTACTGGTCCTTCCACGAAGTTAAGGCTCTCATTTATCTTGATTTCATCGAGTGGGATAACAAGAGTCTCATCAGGTTAGACAAGTGAAAGGTAGGATGTATGTTACTGAGTTCCTGAGGTAGTTTGAGTTTGTAAGCAACTGGACCGATTGCAAGAATTTCAAACGATCTGATGTACCTTGGATTTAGTTTTCCACGCTTTCCGAAGCGTATCATGCATTCTTATACAGTGGGCTTGTGATCCATAGTTCTCTATGTTGGGATAAACCCATGTGGTAACCCATGGATACTCCATGGGGGTTAAAACCCATTGAGCCTAAGGAATGTGGAAAGTCATGCACATTAAGGTTTGCATGGTGTAACCCTAATCATGAAACACTATATAGGAGATCACCTAGCTCATGAAATCGGCACTAGTGAGTCGTTAGAAGAGCTTTTCCGATTTTGTGAGCAAGAAATATTTTCTCAAGTCCTCCAAATTGTTGTCGGTGATTTGTGGTTCCATTTGAGGCATTCACATTATTGGTTCTAGGCTCTTAAAGCTTCAAGGTTTCAAAGCTACAACAAAGGTATGTCATCTAACTAGAATTTTGTAGTATAGATACTCCATTGTATGCTAGTTAGGATGATGCTTTGGAAAACTGAAAGTTTGCATGTATATTAGAGAAAACATAGATCCAAAGCATCTACGGTTGCATGTACACCATAAGAGTGTTAGAATGCTCAAAAATCATTAGTGGTATCAGAGCCTAGGATTATTTTCCAATATACTTGATGCTACTTGCTTTCAAATGCTTCAAAAATCGACTTTCTGCTTTTTGGACAGTGGACTTGCTGAGTCCACTAGGGAACTCGCCGAGTCCCCTCACAAATCTGACCGGCTCGCTGAGTTAGTTCATGCACTCAACAAGTTAGTGCTCCAGAGTGTAGATTTTCGAGTTTTATGGCTGGAATTGGACTAGGATCATTACCCTAAACTATTTTTAAACTTATAAACCTAATTCTGATGTGGTAATGATCATGCTAATCCAATTTAAAAGATAATTTTCAAAGTTTCATGTTTTGTATTAGTTTATATGGTTAGGCTAATTACATGAAATTCGTTTGATTTGAATTGTCTTTTTGATATGAGTTTAATCTAGATCATGGACATGACTTGACATGCTTGTTAGTTTAATTGATGATCTTAATGGCCTTTGATGTGCTCCATAACTTGTCCTCAAGTTGTGGAAAATAAAATTCACTTCTTTAAGAGGCATTAAAACTCATAGGTTATGGACTTGAAAAGTTTTGACAAGTTTCAAAAATTTCCCTCAAGTTTTGGAATTTATAAAGTCACTTTAGAATACTTTGATTCCAAACCCTAGAATTTTAAAAGTTAAAATTCAACCCTTATACTTTATAGTATTATAAGTTATATATATATATATATATATATATATATATATATATATATATATATATATATATATATATAAGATCAAGTCAGTCTTACCGTTAGTTGGCTTGTATCACGAAACCGGTCTATAAGGAGGTATAAGGTTACTACCTATCAAAATGACAGTTTAATGGGTGTCCACTCTCACCCACTACTTTCTTGACTGGTGAAGGGTCGTTAGCCGAACGGGTAGGATTGGAATATAATTCTCATTACGTATAATGATAATAAAGTAACTAAATGTTTTATTAAATTCCCAATCTTAGTTACTTTAGGAAAATGTGAAAAGAAAAAAAATTGATGCTAATCCATGAAAATTTCACTTTACACCTTACCAAGTCGTTGATGGAGCGTGTGTGGTTAACCGACACATTAACTTAGACTAGTAAGGGTGGCTTGATGTTTATCATGAGATTAATGGAGTGTGTGTGGTTTACCGGCGCATTGATTGGGTGATAAAGTTGAGAGTACCAAGCACATTTTGCATGGTTATTCACACCTTGTTTGTGATCCTCGGTATCTCAGTCTCAAACCTGAAGGGCATAATCGAGATTTAAACATGCCATTGAATTGTTCAATGAATCTAAAATGATCTAGGAGTTTCAATCCTATTAGAACTTAATAAATATTTCATTTTTCGTGGTGGAAATTGGTAAATCATCATTTACCTACCCTCAAATATTTTGCAAGTTGGATTACGGCATCCCTCTTCCAATTCGTAAAATATTGTGTTAGGTTCTAGCCTTAATATTTCATATTGGGTGCTATATTAGGGACGCTTTATCTAATCTAAACTTGTCTTTCTTTCTTTTCAGATGTCTTCCAACATTGCTTCTGGCTCAAACCTTGATGGCTCCTTCTCTCTCATGAACCTTTGTGGGAGAGTCATATTTGATGGTTCCAACTTCAATGATTGGATTAGGAACATCAGGATGGTCACTCGTTATGAGGACAAAGAATATGTCCTAGACAAGGAGCTAAAGGAAATTGATGAGTTTTCTGCTAATCTTGAGGAGATCGCTGAGTTTAGGGCACATGAGAAGGATGCCACCAAGGTGTCTTGTATCATGTTGGCCACCATGATAGCTAAACTCCAAAAGTCCTATGAGGACCAGTGTTCTAAAATGTGCGCCATGGCGGGCGCCAAGGCGCGCCATGGTGTAAGGCGCGACGTCGCCATTACGAAAAGCTTCATAACGTTGCTGTTAGGCGTGGCGTGTGATATGGCATGCCATGGCACGTTATGGCGTGTTATGGGCGTGTTTTTTGTTTGAGACAAGTTTTTTTCTCTTTTTTAATACATTTTCTAATCGGGCATACAAATATTGTGTTTTTTGTTAACTTTTTGTAATTAGGTGTTGATATAACACTTCTAAAAACTAGTTATATTTGATATAAATATATATTTATGCGGTAATATAATTATAAATTAATACAAAATCGCCGCCTTACATCACGCCTTGATAAACGTCATGGCTCGCCATAACTCGTTAAGCTTGAGGCTTGGCCTTGCCGCCACGCACGCCTCATGCCATTTTAGAACCTTGATGAGGACTACTACCCTTTTGAGATGCACTAGGACCTGATGGAAATATACCATCATAGTGCTCGTCAAGAGAGGTATGAAATAATCTCTTCCATGATAACAACCAGGATGAAGGATGGTGAACCCATCATAGGCCACTTGCAGAAAATGAAAAGGTTTGTGGACCGATTGCTAAAGTTGAATGTGAACTTCCCCGAGGAGCTGGCTATAGATATCATTCTACACTCCTTACCTCCATGTCATGATAAGTTCCGAATGACCTACCATATGAACAAGGAGGAGGTCACACTTAGCAAACTTCAATGGCTTTTGAGGACTGCCGAAAGTGGTCTCAAAGGTAAATTGGCTGTTAATACTCCTACCTCCGTCCCTGTTCTGGAAATTGGACAAGGGAAGGGGAAGAAGAGGAAGGATCCTTCAAAGAGCCGCAAGGGAAAGTCTTTTGATGGATCCTGTTCAAGTGGGACCCAGGCTGATTCTACTGCTCCTATTTCCATTCCTAAAGAAGCAAAGTGTTTCTACTATCATGAAAAAGTGCATTGGAAGCGAAGCTACCCCAAATACTTGAAGGATGTCAAAGATGGGAAGGTTAAACCCACCCATACAAGTATTTATACTATTCTATCTAAAAACTCATCACATAATAACTCTTGGGTGCTTGGCACAGGTTGTGGATTTCACATTTGTTCTGATGTGCAGGGCCTAAAAGGAAGTAAGGACGTGGAGCACGAGAAGATAAACTTGATCATGAGGAATAGGAAGGTATCACCAAGATTGGAGTTTACTCTTTATGGCTTAGTAGTGGGTTAGAAATATATTTGAATAATTGTTGCTACTCGTCTGATATGGAGAGAAATATTATTTCCTTTCATGGTTTGTACAAACAAGGTTTCACATTTTCGTTTGATAATGAAATTGGTGCTATAAATTCTTATTATAATGGTGTTTTTTATTTTAAAGCATTACCTTGTAATGGTGTATATGAAACTGCGAATGTTGTAGACAACTTAGTAAATGATGTGTTACATATCGATTCTTCCAATAAATTGGATAAAACATGCTTGTAGCATTGTCGTCTTGGACATGTCAGCAAGAAACGCATTGGCTAACACCAAAAGGCTGGAGTTTTGGAGTCATTTGACTTAAGTTCGGATGACACCTGCAGATCTTGCTTACTTGGAAAGATGACTAAATCACCCTTCACTGGTACTTGTGAAAGGGGTGAAGGTTTGTTGGATCTCATACACACCGATGTTTGTGGGCCCTTCAGAACTGCCACAAGGGATGTTAACCATTTGTATGTGACTTTTACTGATGATTACAATAGATATGACTATATCTACTTAATCAAGCATAAGTCAGAAACCTTTGAGAAATTCAAGGAGTTTAAACAGGAAGTGGAGAATTAGCTCGGCAGGAAGATAAAGATGCTCCGATCCAATGGGGGTGGTGAGTATCTTAGTATCGAATTCCTAGACTATCTTAAGGAGTATGGAATTGTCTCACAGTTGACATCACCTAGGACACCACATCTTAATGGTGTGGCTAAGAGGCACAACCGAACATTGCTAGACATGGTTCGTTCCATGATTAGTTGAGCTTCATTACATATCTCATTCTAGGGGTATGCCTTAGAGACTTCGTCCCCTATCCTTAATGTAGTCCCAACTAAGAAGGTTGCCAAAACACCTCACGAGATGTGGACCGGGAAGGCTCCCACATTAGAACACATCAAGGTTTGGGGTTGTGAGGCTTTCATGAGGTGAGAGACTAACGATAATCTTGAACCTCGGAGTGAGCAGTGTATTTTCATCGGCTACCCACATAAATCCTTAGGTTATCTCTTCTACAGACCGAGTGAAAATGTTGTCTTCATTGCGAGGAGAGGAGTCTTTTGCGAGAGAGAACTCATAAGCCAAGGAGACAGTGGGAGGCAAATTGACCTTGAAGAACTTCAAGAGTCAAGCAGTGAAGGAACCTCAAACACTAGCGATCAACCTGAGGAGGAAACTCCTGTTGATCCGAATGACGATTCTGTACCTCTGAGGCATTCCGGTAGAGTTAGAGTTGCACCCCGAGTTTTATGGTTTCCATATTACTACAGAAGGTGATACATTTATTAGTGATAACACACTGGTAAATTTGGATGAACCTAACAACTACAAGGAAGCCATGGCAGGCCCCGAGTCTACTAAATGGAAAGAGGCTATGGACAACGAGATTCAGTCCATGTATGACAATCAAGTTTGGAACTTGGTTGACAATGTACGGGGTCGTAAGACAGTCGGGTGACAATGGACCTTAAATAAGAATACCGACATGGATGGGATGGTACACTCTTATAAGGCGCGACTGGTTATGAAGGGCTTTACTCAAACTCCGGGAGTTGACTATCATGAGACGTTCTCACCAGTAGCAAAGATTTAGTCTATTAGGGTTATGCTAGCGATAGCCGCATTTCATGATTATGAAATATGGTAAATGGATGTCAAAACCACTTTCCTTAATGGAAAGTTGGTTGAGGATGTTTACATGAGTCAGCCATAGGGTTTTGTCAATGCAAAGTACCCTAATAGAGTGTGTAAGCTTGAGATATCCATTTATGGATTGAAACAAGCATCTCTCAGATGGAATCTTTGTTTCAATGAGAAATTTAAAGAGTTTGGCTTTTTGAGGAGCAAGGATGAGTCCTGTCTATATGTCAAAGCTAGTGGGAGCATATTTAGCTTTCTGATATTGTATGTGGATGACATACTACTCATAGGAAATGACATCCCAACCTTGAAAGAGGTTAAGTCCTGGCTTGGGAAGTCTTTTGCTATTAAGGGACTTGGGAAAGATGCCTATATTCTTGGGATAAGGATATTGAGAGACAGGAGTTAGAGTCTAATTGGACTATGTCAAAGTACCTACTTGGACAAAGTGTTGGAGAGGTTCAACATGCATAATTCCAAGAAAGGTGACTTACCGATGCAGAGCAATGCCAAACTGAGCAAGGCTCAGATTCCGAGTACAGAAGTTGAGATGAGTCGAATACTATATGCTTCCATTGTTGGCTCGATCATGTATGTTATGACTTGTACTCTCCCTGATGTGGATTTTTCTTTTAGCATGGTCAGCAGATATGAAGGGAATCTTGGCAAGGCTCACCGGACTACGGATAAGAACATTCTTAAGTACCTGCGGAGGACTAAGGACTGGGTCCTTACCCTCGGTGGGAGTGATGAATTGAGAGTGACAGGGTATAGTAACGCAAGCTTTCAAATCGAAAGAGATAATTTCCGCTCTCGGTCAGGCTGGGTGTTTACCCTAAATGGAGGAGCAATTACTTGGAAAAGTTCCAAGCAGGAGACTGTAGCTGATTCAACGTGCGAATCAGAGTACATAGCAGCAAGCAAAGCGACAGAGGAGGCGATATGGCTGAAGAACTTCATCGGAGACCTTGGAGTTATACCAGCTATAAAGGAGCCTGTGGAGATTTTCTTTGACATCGATAGTGCAGTTGCCTTAGCCAAGGAACCGAGGGATCATGGCAGGTCCAGACACATCGACAAGAAATATCACTTCATAACACACAAGATATAAGAAGGAATCCTCATGGCATAGAGGGTATCATCAGATGAGAACCCGACATATCCCCTCACGAAGGGACTGAGTAGGGTCAAGCATTTACAGCATGCGAGGTGCATTGGGCTGAATGATAATATTAGTTTTAATGATTAGATAGATCTTGAAACTTCTAATAGCTAAAATGGAATTGACATTTGATGCTTAAATAAAAGGTGTTTTTTATTTACTAGTATGGTACTGTCTTGTGTCAATCATTTACTATTGTTTCACTTTGCATGTTTTGACTTCCAGAATAATTATATTATTCAAACTATCCACAGTCAATCATACGTTGGAAGTAGGTATTGAATCAAGAATGTCATGAATTTGGTTTGTAGATTTGTCGGAATGGTATTAGACATAGCAAAGTTTGCTACAATATTCATGAGTACTCATAAAACGCATCGGTAAGTCGATGTTATAAAACGTGCTGTTGTGTATGATTTAATAAATAGTTCGTAAAAGCATATAATGTCGATGTTTATCTGTTCCTTTTAGTCCTTGGATGATTAAAAGCGATATCTTGGGCCCCTCGATGATTTTGTTTTGACTTATGTGTCGGGCCCGGTCAGAACTGAATTGATGTGTTCGATTAAGTTCTATGTCAAACAAATCGGAAATCGGGAAACAAACTGCTGGACAATAAGATTGACTGTGTTCCATGTGCTTGTTCGGCTGATATCTTGAGAACAGAGGATTATATGATCACTTATCTAAAATGGTACGTCTAAGTTCGACAAAGTCATTTAAGAGCCACGATTGCTAGTCGGATCCTGAAGTCATACTTAGAACTATAGTTATTAGACTTATCCAAGTGGGAGAATGTTGGATAAGGTCTCTAAGTCCATAACTATATTTGGTATGTACTTGACCCGAGAGTAGCATGGTCCATTTGGGTTGCACTTCACCGGAACAATCTGTAAGGATGGACTTTTGAGAAGAGGTTATTTATGATTTATTAATATATTATAACTTCTAATATATTAATATGAAATCATATTATTTAAGTCGTATTGACCAAGAATTAATTTTGTGATCAAAGGAGACTAATTAAATATATGGGGATTGATTGTGTAAATCATTCCTTCTTATATAGTAGGCTTGTGATCCATAGTTCTCTATGTTGGGCTAAACCCATGTGGTGACCCATGGATACTCCATGGAGGTTAAAACCATGGAGCCTAAGGAATGTGGAAAGTCATGCACATTAGGGTTTGCATGGTGTAACCCTAATCATGACACATTATATAAGAGATCCCCTAGCTCATGAAATCGGCATAGTGAGTATTTAGAAGAGCATATCCACTTTTGTGAGTAAGAAATATTCTCTCAAGTCCTCCAAATTTTTGGTGGTGATTTGTGGTTCCATTTGAGGCATTCACATTATTGGTGCTAGGCTCTTAAAGCTTCATGGTTTCAAAGCTACCACAAAGGTATGTCATCTAACTAGAATTTTGTAGTATAGATACTCCATTGTATGCTATTTAGGATGATGCTTTGGAAAATTGAAAGTTTGCATGTATATTAGAAAAAACATAGATCCAAAGCATCTAGGGTTGCATGTACACCATAGGAGTGTTACAATGCTCAAAACCCATCAACATCTTGTCTGAACCTGGGTGAATAGAGTATCATGTCTTGTGTGCTTCATTCATGCAACCTCTCTGTAACCACCGAACTTTGGTGTCCAGATCCGGTTCATGAGATATCGGGTTCCATCACCTTTGATTTCTATGCTCTTTTCCATTCCTCTCAAAGTGTTAGCTGCCACATTCTCGGGTTTCAAGGACTCAAGTTGAGCCTCTTTGATTTGTGTGGACAGGTGTGAATGGATAGTCATGGTCAACGACTTTACTTGACATCCCGAGTATTCTTTTCTACTAAGGGCATCAACTACTACATTGGATTTATTGGGATGATAATGAATTTCACATTCGTAATCGTTTAGTAGCTCCACCCAACATCATTGTCTCATGTTCAATTCCTTCTGGTCGAAGATATGCTGAAGACTTTTATGGTCCGTGAATATTGTGCATTTCATGCCATACAAGTAATGTCTCCATATCTTCAAAGAAGATATCACTGCTCCCCGTTCAAGTTCGTGAGTTGTATAGTTGACCTCATGTGTCTTAAGCTATCGCGAGGCATATATTATGACCTTTCCTAGATGCATAAGAACACATCCTATTGCTTCGTTAGACGCATCGCAATATACTACGAAGTCTTCTGTCCCTTCTGGTAGAGACAAAATAGGTGCGCTGCACAGGGCTCACTTTATCGTTTGGAAGTTTGTTTCTTGTTTCTCTCCCCAACTAAAAGTTATACCCGTTTGTGTCATGGTGGTAAGTGGCTTAGCAACTCGGGAGAAATTCTGAATGAATCTGTGATATTAGCCAGCAAGGCCTAAGAATTGGTGGATTTTTGTAGGCGTTTTGGGTGCCGTCCAGTTCTCGCTTGCCTTTATTTTTGCTGGGTCCACGTGTATTCCCTCTTCACTGACCATGTGACCGATGAAATCTACTTTCCTAATCCAAAATTCGCACTTTGAGAACTTCGCATATAGCTTCTCTGCTCTCAATGTTTGCAAGACTTTTCGGAGATGTTGGCTATGCTCCTCCTCACTTTGTGAGTAGATAAGGATATTATCTATGAAGACTATTACAAACTTATCCAAGTATGGACGACACACCATGTTCATCAAGTCAATGAACATTATGGGCACATTTGTTAATCCGAAAGGCATCACTACAAACTTGTAGTGACCATAACAAGTTCGAAAGGCTGTTTTGGGAACATCTTCCTCTAAAACTCATAACTAGTGATACCTGGATCTTAAATCAATCTTTGAAAACTAGCTTGCTCCTTGAAGTTGGTCGAACAAGTCGTCTATCCGCGATAGAGTGTATCGGTTCTTAATGGTCAGTTTGTTTAGCTCGCGATAGTCTATGCACATACGGAAAGATCCATCCTTCTTCTTGAGAAACAAGACTGGTGCTCCCTAGGGAGAGAAGCTTGGTATAATGAAACCTTTACTAAGAAGTTCGTTCAGCTGACTGGATAGCTCCTGTACTTCTGTCGGTGCAAAACGATAATGTGATTTGGCTATGGGGGTAGCTCCAGGGATTAAGTCGATTCTGAATTCGACTTTTCTTTCAGGTGCGACTCCTAGAAGATCATCGGGGAAAATATCGGGGAAATTATAGACTTTGGGAATGCTCTCGAAGTCCTTCACTTCTTGTTTCTTTTGTACCACATGAGCTAGAAAAGCACAGTACTCTTTGCAAAGATACTTTTGCGCCTTGATACAGGAAATGATTTGTAGGTTCATGCCGGATTTGTCGCTGTAAACGATAAGGGTTTCGTTACGTGGCAGGTTAAGGTGAATGGCTTTCTCGTAACATAGGATGTCGGCACGATTCGGACTTAACTGATCCATACCAGTGATGACGTCAAAATTTTTATGGAGACCGACATAAGGTCGATTGGGAAGGAAAAGTTATTTAGAGTAAGGGTACATCCTATGTATATATCGTTAGTGCACTCGGTTTTTCCATTGGCCATTTCTATAGTGAAGGTATATTTTAGTGGTTGAGAATTTTCTTCAAGTAGGTGTTCAAATTTATGGCTCACGAAGCTTTTCTCTGCACCACTATCAAATAGAATGCATGCATATGAATTGTTGAGAGGAAACGTACCTGTGACCACTGTAGGGTCTACAACGGCTTCCTTGTGACCAATAGCCAGTATTCTTCCCACACCACTGACATTCCTCGCCTTTTGACAATCCCTCTTGAAGTGTCCAGTTTCACCGCACCCAATACATGGCCGACTTATTCCAACGTCAGGAACTTGAGTGATTGGTTGTGCAGGTGACCTACAGAAATAGGTGGTATGCCCCTTTCTGTTGCAGTTCTTGTAGTGCATTTCACGACAATTTCCTGTGTGATGGAAATTACACTTGTTGCACTTCGGTAGATTCCCAGCATATTGCTTTGTTGGGGTAGGGGTAATAGGAACAGTTGCAGCGTGAATGGCTGATGTTTCTTGGAGTGCTCTTGGGAAGATTGAGCCTTCCTTTTGTTCCAAGACTTTTTCTTGATATTGTTATTGTTGTTTATTTTGGGTTGTTCTGGAACGACAATCATGAAGCCTTGACGCACTCCATGATATACCAGTGACTATGCCAATTGTTTGGCACTATCAAATCTAAAAAGCTTTGAAGCTAATACACTCCCTTAGATCTGAGGTGATAGTCCCCGGATATAACTTTCAATTTTCTTGCTCTCTAGGGCGACCATTCCAGGACGTAGGATCTCTAGATCACTGAATCTATTGGTGTAAGTTGCTATTTCTGTACCTGTCTTGGTAAGGCCCTAAAGCTCTTGTTCGAGCTTTTGTACTTCACCCCTTGGGCAGTACTCTTGCATCTTCATTGATTTCAAATTTTCCTAGCTCATTGAATTTGCCACTACAAGAGTTAGCGACTTTACATGGTCATTCCACCATGTGAGAGCTCGGTCAGAAAAGGTGCATGTAACAAATTTCACTTTGCTCCCTTCAGGGCATGACCAGATCTCAAAGACTGCTTCGGTTTTCTCTATCCATTGAGTTAGAGCCATGACTCCCCCAGTCCCATTAAAGGTTCTAGGTTTGCCATTTGTGAAGTCCTTATAAGAACACTCTTGTGGGTGTCCATGACTTTCTCCATGATTGGAGGGATGAGCACCACTCCCAGATCAACTGGCACCAGTTGTATTTATGTGTGACATGGAGGCTACCACAGCTGCAGTGACCACTACCTAAAACAAAGCAACGTCAAATTGTGGAGGTGGTGGCAGAGGTGGAGGTGGTGTGGGAGCTACATTGACATTGATACGCCTTGGGTTTCTTCTTGGAGGCATATTTTGCTTTAAGATTTAAAAGATAGAAAGGTAGTAAGACATCAATAGTGATTATAAATCAGATGTCTTTGAACTAATTACACTAGTTCAGCATGTATTCTGAAAGGAGTTTATATAGAAGTCTACCACAAGGAATAACTTGCAAAGAGATAATATGAAATTGGATAGTGATTTTCAAAGGAAATAAGATGCCTGTCAATTTCATAGCTATATTAGATACATAGAGTTCGGAAAATTTGACCTTGCAATAGGTCTACAATATACCAACTTAACGGAAAACTTGACAGCATATTAACCTATCGAGGAATGAAATTTCGAGGTCGTACTATGAACATGAAAACATCACTAATGTATATGCGTAGACTTAATCTATATCCAAAAGAGTGAGTAGAGTAAGCGCTACTCACGAGGAGTGTTGTTTTGTTTCCTACTAGTTTCAGCCCTGGTTTTAGCCAACTAGCATTCTGTTTCAAACATACGCCTTTCCAATGATACTTGGCGTTCCCGAAGTTCTCTGACTTCAGCTCGGGTTACAGCCAATTCCCTTTGCAAGGCCTCAGTCTGATTTTTGGTTAACTCTTCGTCTTCGCTCAAGTGGCGGAGACAAACTGTGTTGACTACTGAGGTAGCACCGACCTCCAAAACTCGATGGATGGCTGCCCTTGCTTGCTTGTCATTACGAGAAACTCGACGTACTATCACAGGGAGGGCTCTGTCTGTTGAGCCTCCCTCATCAAGGTTGTAGAAGCTTTGGTCTCCATTGTAAGGACGGTCCTGACCCTGCTCATGACTCCACCTATCTAAGTTCACTGCCCACTAAGGTGTTGGACCTTGTAAGTCCTGATGGGGATTGGGGTTTTGGGAAATTTGAGGTGGATTATAGACTTCTGGTTCTGAGTTCGATTCTTCTTGAATGCCCTCTTCATCTTCCTCCTCGAAGACTTCTTCTATTGGAACCATAGGGTCATCCTCTGGTTCATCTTCAATCTAACCACTGTTTCCTTCATCAGGAAAGTACAGGTCTCCTGGTAGATGAAATCCAGCCATTATATCTGCGTGAGGATAAGGGTGTAAGAGACATCTAATAGACTTATTAAAGGCATGTAAACAATTTCAAGTTTCTATATAAGAAACTTGCAGTGTATACTAATTATATATAACTCAGGTCGAATAGACCTTCGAATAAATGATCCTACTCTATATGCACATCCAAAGAAGGAAAAGGAAGTAAAGCTAAACTACAAATTCTAAGTCTAGAAAAACTTAATTATATATAACCGTAATATATACACTTAGTACTTATATATCTACCAGCAAGGGTCCTTTGTTTTCACATAGTTGGTTCTTAGTATCATAGTGCCTAAAATACTCCTATAGTATTTTGAATTTTATGTTCCGCTTGAGAGTTCTTTTGTATGAGTAAAGTTGGTAAGTTTTAGACTTGTCGCAACACTACTATCACTCCCAAACATATGTCGGTCGTATGTTAAATAAATATAGTTGATCAGGCTATATTTATCCCGGATATGATTACATAACCGTCTAGTTTAATTGCAGTGTCCAACATCCAAATACTTTTATGTTGTTATGATTGTTATGTTGTTCTTGTATGTATGAGTGTTAGTATACTTCTTATAAAATACTTATATTTTAAAAGTATACTTGCAGTTAGAGGTCTTTAGCCCCAATGTATTTATAGTTGTATATCTTTTATGAATTGATATAGTGAGTTCACTATAAGCAATGCTTTAATACCAATCTGTCACACCCCAAACCGGAGCGGCAGAAGCATCTGGGGGTGGATGGCTTCATGTTAAGTATCAAAATACATGCATCATAGTAATCAAAGTACAAAAACCATTACATTAATAATGTATAAATTTTACATAAGTGTTCAAGTCATTGCATATATGACATCAAAAGTTATATATAGAAAAAGACAGAAGACATGACTCTATACTGCTCCGTCTTCTCAAAATCCTGGGAATATACCTGTCTACTGGTTCCCTGAATATACAAGTATTTTGAAAAAGAGAGTATCAACATTTAAGTTGGTGAGTTCATAAGTATTTATGTTTAGAAGCTTGTTGTTTGTTTCTTGAAATAGTAATCATGTTTATTGTTCTTGAATCTCCAATATTTTCTAATATAACTGAAAAGTAGTTTTAATACCATAAAACCGTTCTGTGTAATTGTTGTTGTACTATAAAATAGTGTAACATAGTTTTAGTTCACAATAAAACTATACAAAGAATGTTTTCAATATTGTTTATATTGTAACTAGTATGCTCTAATTATACTCTTTGAAAACTCTGTAATTGTGAGTATGCCTGGTTCCACCAGTTGTAATTGTAAGTCATAGTATTATATTGTAAATCGTATTGTTGCAAAAACCAGCATGTTGTATTTGTATTCTTTTGTTTAATTATTCATACACAAATCATATTGTTCATATCTTTTTGTGAGTTATTATAACCATACTAAGACTAGTAAGCCTGATACAACGCTTTACGGGTGTCAGAACTATAACGACATTTGTCACTCACATGCATACCAACCTAACTTTAGTGAACAATCTAAGTGCGGGATTGTCAATCCCATATAGATCTATACATATTTGTCTCACTCTCTATCGGGAGATTTTGGTTATAATTATCAGGTCTTTAATAGTATTGCTTAAATAATTAAGCGAGTGAACTTTGTCCCACAAAAACCATATTGACGATTACGTGTGTAATAATGATGAAAAGTCATTCTGAAATAAATGAACTCATCGTATGATCCTTTTCTAGTATACTTGAATGTAAAGTATTTGTACGAGAGTATATTGTTAAACTTTGTATAACTGACTAGTGAAAATAGTATGAAAGTAGCAAAAATTATACCTATTATAATATATATTTGTATTCTGTTTGATATGAATTATTCGTGAAAGTACCCCCTATAGCATCCATAAATTCGAACCAATTTAAAACTTTTTAAATCATTTAAAACCATTCAATTATTACAATTTGTTTTCAAAATAGTTTAAACATCAGAGTTCCCAGAAATCATAATCATCAATCGAGGAAGTGTACGGTCACGCCTTCGCCTTCCCGCGACCATCCGCTGAACTTGAAACAATAAACTAAAACTGTAAGCCCAAAAGCTAGGTGATTTACCCCCAAAATACCAACGCCACACAAATAACTATATCATATAACATATAATTAACAGATCAACCATGCATCCTGGAACGAATAATCTCCGCAAAACGACCCTCCTGGCATGGAGCAACCGAACTTCAGAAGAAGCCCAAACCCTAGTGACACTTCTGCATCTCTAATTCACAGTTTCTGCCCTGGAATGGTGATCCTATATGCTAACTTCTGATCACCAACACCCCTAGATACTAACCGTCTACAACCCTTGTTACTAAATTCCTCAAACTATCCTATGCCATATGCAGAAGGGATGGAAAATTTACAATATAATTATAAACAATAAGATACAGATACAAACATACTAGCGGCTACATCTAGCGCTGTCCTAGCCTCCTCTGCTGTAAGCTGGAAGGCACGTCCCTGAGCCCTCGGGGGCTCTGCACTACCCTGACCCCCGTCAGTAATCCTCAATGTAGCAGACGCTGGAGCCTGCACTGGTCTAGCAACCAGCTGTGGATAGTTGGTCATCATGTGACCAACCTGATGGCAGTGATAACAAATCCTCATGTCTTGAATTGGGGTCAACTGTCGACAATCCCTCGCATAGTGCCCCTCCCTTCTACACTTGCGGCACACACCACCGGCCTTGCAAACTCCGGTATGACCCTTCCCGCACATTGTACAAGTGCAGCTGCTCTATTCTCCAACCCTAGAATCAGTAGTCTTGGACCGCTTCGGCACCGGCTGAGACTGCACCGAGGCCTGCCTCTGCTCTCACAACTGCATCTCAATCTCCAGCTCTCGCCTCCTGGCGTTCTCCTGTAAATCCAGTAATGTATCATGATATGGGCATATTTAATTATGAAATTAATGCATTATCTTAGTACTATATGTTGATTTTATCTCATTTAATGAACAAAAGGTGCTTAATTAGTTTAGAATTTCATTTTTCATCAACAATGACATGCTTGGATAGAAAAGGAAGCGGAACTAGCGATTGGAGGCTTGGATCTTGGATTTTGAAGAAAGAAGGATGTTGCTGGACAACTTGACCCCTCTTCAGTGTTTTGGCCATATCTCATGAACCGTAACTCTGATTGACGAGATTCAAAATTTTCTGAAAACCAGACACAATTTCGGACGAATTTCATGTTTTGAGAAAATGCTGATTCCAAAAGTACTCACCGAGTCATGTCGAACTTTCGCGATTCTGGAGTCGCTGACGTGCCGTGTGCGGGTTTTAAGTGATGGACTCGCCGAGTTGGTCACTGGACTCGACGAGTCACCTTTGTTTTGTGAAAATCTATATAAAGGGCATTCCTGCCCGATACCCTAGCATATAGAGGAACCCTTAGAGGCTAATTGTCGACTAAAGGTGCTGCTGGAGCGTGGGAAGCGAAAGAATCAACCCTACATTCAATTTTAAGGAGAATCAAGGCGGAATCAAGTTTACTCTTTACCTAATCTCTTGTTTCAACTATGTTTTTACCAATTGATTTTGTTTTATGCTTGTTTCTGTAGTAATCATGAGCTAAAACTCATACCTTCTGTTTAGGATAGATGATTTTGTGATTATGGTTTGATTTTATGGTTAGGATTAATTTTAATTGGTGATATTGTTTTGTTAAGCTTGTTAAAGAACCTCATATGTTAATAACAACTATTCGCTGTTAATCAATAAGTAATTAAGTTGTATGAACATCTCTTACTTATAAATTTCATATGATTTATGTGACCACATAGTTATATGTCTAGGAATAACGAATGTGAAACTAGAATTAACTAGAAGATAGGTAAATTAATGTGTGAGCTTGTGTGATACACCATCAACAAGAGGTTAATTAATCACCAATTTGATTAGCTAATTACAAGTCTTACTTAACCTGAATCAATTAACTACGAAACTCATTGGTTTAATCAATTGATCACTGCTTGAATTAATTTGTTTTCTAAGGATTAGTAACAGTGAACGTGAACCTAATCACACTAATCGGTAGCCAATGCCAATTAATCCATTGCACTTGTCAACAAATCAACCATAGGAATAAATGATTCGAACCTAAACAAAAGTCTCCTTAATTATTGAATTTAGTTGATTTTTATTTGCTTAGCTCTTAGTTTCTTAGTTTAAGTTTTAGTTAATTGTTTAAGTTTCTAGTCTTGCAAAACTAGAGAAAACCCCCTTTTCTAATACTTGTTTTATTTAGATAATATTAGCATTTATTTTAATTGTTTACCGTTCCCTATGTTCGATACCCTACTTACCTGAACTAAACTGCTAATCGATAGGTACACTACCTTTCGTGTGTTTGTCTTTGTGTTTAAGTTAGTAGGATTAAAACTAGTTCGTTTTACACACATCATATCACGTCGCTGGGTAGCAACAAACTGTCTAATTTCAGTCTTGAGCATGCTCAGATAACGCGTCATCTGAGCCTGCTCAGAAGCAAACTCCGGGCAGAACATCGCCCTCTCAGTGAACATACAGGTGATCTCCGTCACTGACTCTGCACCATGTCTTAACTCTGAAAACTCCTGAGCTAGCCGCTTATGCTCGACTCGCATAATGTAACGGGAGTAGAACATCTCCCTATGCCGATCCCAAGAAACTACAACTCTCTGCTCATCTAAATAAGACCCTGTCATCAACCTTCACCAGTCCTTTGCCCTGGACCTCAACATGTTTAGGGCACACTTGAACTTTTGGTCAGCCGGGCAGGAACATGTGAAAAAACATCCCTCGATTTTCGATAACCACCTCATGGCTATGATAGGGTCCTGAATCTCATCGAAAGTCGGGCGCTTCATGTTATCGAAGTCCTGATACAGAAAAGCCCGACTGGCTCCTACCCTTGTCGCTGATACAGCTGCAGTAGCTGTCGCGACAGCCACCTTCGCAAGGGCTACATAGCGCTCGTCAAAGTACCCGACCATGGCGGTCCTGGTAGACCTAAATATCTCCAGTAACTGAGCCCAGAACATTGCAGAAACCTCATCATGCAGGATCTCCCGGATCCTGTCATCTATCTCATATGGCCTCATCTGGCCAATAGTCTCGGGCGCTACCGGCGCCTCCTATCTGTCCTCTCCTGATCCTTACCCGGATCCAGTCATGAGTCTTCGTGTAACCACCATACTAAAAACATACCGAAAAGATATTAGACACTCCTCATAACAACCCGGGAACCAACTCCCAACAAAAACCCTAGGGGTTGTGACTTCCTTGATACGTGTATGGGTCCTGTGCTTTCAGTAGTATGGGCCCATACTACCTTCCACACCTACCTATATTTGTCCCAAGTATCATCAAAACGCCATAACAATACACACAAATACAACGAGCGCTCAATCCTCACTCCTAGAGGAAGTGCTAAATATCTCATAACTGGCCTACTGGCCTCGCACAGCCCACCCATCCATGAAATTTCCACCAACCCTGCAACACTAGTATATGCTAGCCATACATAATGCTAGACTCCGTAGACTTTCGAATATCCAATCCTACCCTGAGCTCCCAATCAGAGAAGAACAGAACATAAGGCCAAATCAAATATTCTCAGGCTATAAGGTCTTACTTATGTATAACTGTGATGCATACACTAAGCAACTACGGTTATGATGTCAATTTCCTATAAAGGAATCTCCAGGCTTGCATGCATCATGTAATCAGGCAATTCTATCATGCAATTCCTGAAGACCCCTAGCCTAGTACATGCATGATGTTCTAACATATCACATAATCAAATAATTGTATGGTATTTTGGGGTCTACTTATTGGCTCCGGCTGATCGTACACTTCGCATCCTCTTTTACTTATTTTGAAAACCATTTAAAAATCATTTTGAAAACCTTTCCTTGATTTGAGACTGGATTCACACTAATGTTCCTCCAATTCACTCAAACCAAGGCTCTGATACTAACTTGTAACGTCCATATATTCGAACCAATTTAAAACTTTTTAAATCATTTAAAACCATTCAATTTTTACAATTTGTTTTCAAAATAGTTTAAATATCAGAGTTCCCAGAAATCATAAATCATCAATCGAGGAAGTGTATGGTCACGCCTTCGCCTTCCCGCAGCCATCCGCAGAACCTGAAACAATAAACTAAAACTATAAGCCCAAGACATTAGTGAGTTACCCCCAAAATACCAACACCACATAGATAACCATATCATATAACATATAATTAACAGATCAGCCATGCATCTCGAGTCTACAGTGTGACTGGTCCGCCCGCACCGGGCCTTCAGTCCACCTTGTCCACTTTCTGAGTCTACAGTATGATTGGACTGCCCGCACCGAGCCTTCAGTCTATCTGGCCCACTCTCTGAGCCTCGGCACATCTGGGCCGCCATCTCGGGGCCTTCAGCCTATCTGGACTGCCCGTCGGGCCTTCGGCCTGACTAGGTGCCCTCATGGGCTTGCAGTCTATCCGGTCTGCCCTAGGTATGTTGGCCTACAGCACGAAGCAGGTCGTACCTCAACCCAACCCCCATACTAATCAAAAAATCATGTGCACATAAATATGATACGCTAGCATGTATATAACAGATAATCTTACCGATCTAACAGATCGCTAACACAACAACCATCCTTTCACCAGGATACCGGCCTAACTGGTCACTAACATAACATCATCCTATCTAATAGGATGCATATCTAACAGATCACTAAACATATCAAGCAATTACCCATATCACTAATCATGGTAACCATCCTATAAACAGGATACTGATCTAACCGATCTCTAATATAGAAACCATCCCACAACCAGGATAAGTAACAAATTACTAGTATAGAAACCATCCTAAAACCAGGATGAAATCTAACATATTAATAACATAGCAACCATCCTGACCAAGGATGTAAATCATAAAGGGCCGGCCATGGTGCCTTAGACCCTGTTGATATAGTGAGGATAACTCACCTTGAAATGCCGGACTGAACCACGAAATCACGCCCCCGAAACACTGCCCCAAACTCCAACACCTATAACCATCAATGATCCAATTCATATATACCCGCTTACCAATTATCCTCAAAAGTCAAATTGGTCAACCCTTGATCAAAGTCAAAGTCATCTGCCATGGTCAACGGTCTATGTTGACCTCAACTTGTCGAGTACATCTAGCCACTCGCAGAGTTCGTTGCATACTCACCAACTCGCCGAGTCACTTGAGTGACTCGTCACGTTCCTAGTGTCAGTGGTCGTAACTCCTTGTCCAACTCGGTGAGTTTTCCCCTTATAACTCGCCGCGTTCATACATGTCCAAAGGTTAAGAAAACCCTAGCCGACTCGCCGAGTCATCAACTAACTCATCGAGCCCAAGGCAATCTTCATCGGGCTCACCGAGTTGTTCATCCAACTCGTCGATTTCATGACCATCTTCATATGACTCGCCAAGTACCTTCAATCCTTCATCCATACAGATGCTTTTTAAGCCATGCAACGGCTTCATACCGCTAATCTAAGCACCTAGGGCATGTTTATCACGTAAAGTTGCAAACTTTACGTGCGTCCAAGATGATAATGGCCTAATACAAGCTAAAGGAGTGGCTTAAGGTAAGGAAAAGGTCATAGCTTGCCGAGGAATGAAACTTTATGACAAAGAGGGGCTAAAGGAGCCTAGATCTGAAGTTTCAACCTCAAATCTTGACCCAAATCGGAGAACCACCACACAAAACCCTAAAATCCCAAACCCATAAATGAAGAGATCTAAGTAAGATAAGGGCAAGGTAACAACTTGTTACCTCCAATATAATGCCAAGATAGAGAAGAATCCGGATCTACAACAACCCCTAGCTTCAAACTTCTTGAACTCCAAGCTTTTTACTCCAAAGATCCCTCTTCTAAGCTAAGAAGCACACAAATATAGAGAGCAACTACGAATTAGGGTTTTCTGAACTCAAGGGAGGTAGTAAGAGAGGCTAAGGAGAATAAGTGGGCCTTAAATAGGGTGCAAAATCCCAAAATTTAGGGTTTCATCTGCTAGCTCCTACTCGTCGAGTCCCTTCTTGGACTCGGCGAGTAGGTCACTTAAACACGCAGATCAGCCCGCTGGTATTCTGCGAGTCAGGAAACCGACTCGTCGAGTAGACCTTGAAATCATGAGAAATTATCACCACAAATTGATACACGGGAAACAGGGCGTTACACCCCCTTTGCTCGGCATGTTACGAAAGGGAATATGTATCTGTTTGTAATAACTTTATATATATATATATATATATATATATATATATATATATATATATATATATATATATATAATTAACATTGAAACGATAGTCAGACAAATAACTCTACCGTAAGCCCACATCCAAACAAGGAAAAAAGAAATAAAGCGAATTATTAGTCCTAAGCCTTTTAAATCCTACATATATATATATATATATATATATATATATATATATATGTATATATATATATATATATATATATATATATATATATATATATATATATATATATATATAAGTATGATTTTGTTAAAATATTAGTTAAAAAGAGTTTATAAAACATTTAAAGGAGTATAACGATATTTAAAAGGATTTCAGTAATTTAAAGTCGTTTTAGAAATATTTAGAAACCATTTATTTATTAACACAATATTCATGTGTTAGACTTGTATGCCCCCCCCCCCCCCCCCCCAAAAAAAAAAATAGTGAAAAATAGTAAAAACTTAAGGGTATGAACTCACCTTTTGTGAGTTTCTGGTTGAATATACGGTGTAGCAGAGCTAAATCTACAAGTTAAAACTCGTGATAAAAACCAAATCCTAATTTATATTAACATAAAATTAAGTATAAATTAGATAATCTAGAAATGTTTAAAGTGTTAAACAAAACTTAATTATTGTAAGATGACTTACAATAATTCTTATAATATTGTGAGGGCGTTCTTGGTGTTCTTTGTGTTCTTCGTGAAAAGTAGTGTAATTTGGTGTTTTTGGCCCAATATAAGAAGATTTGAAGGTGTTTTTGGGTGTGAATTAACAAGATTGGGAGGTTGTATTCAAAATATGTTAAGAACACTTAATGATTCTCACAAGATTCAAAGAAGACTCATGCAAATTTCACTTGATATTCAATAGAAAAAGAGGGGTTCCGGTTGTGTACTAGAGAGGATTTGGGATGATTTCGGTTTAAAGATGTAAGAATGAGCTTATGTTTTCGGTCATATGTATTTATAGTAAGGGACATTTGATGTGATACTTGCATTGAAAAGTGTATTACATCCTCTTAAAGTGCGAGTCAAGAGATAATATCGAGAGATTTCGGTCCTTGCACATGCGAATTTTCGGTTAGAAGAGGAAACCCTCCAGAGTAGTTTTTAGCTGTCTCGCACGTTTGCGGTTTGTGGGTTCTCAACCGTAAATAGTTTGCGGTCCTCCAGTTTGCGGTCCGAAGCGAGCTTTCGATCAGAAGAAAGAAGAAGAATGTTGCGAAGGTTTGCAGTGGGGAATCTTCTCGTGCGAGATTCCTCGGTTTTGGATGGTTTTTCCCTTTTAACCATACAACACTTTATTACAAGGCTTATACATATCAAATTTGTTTTATTTTAAATTTATTAAATTAAAAAAATTGACTTTTATTTGATATGTTTGACTTTTTTTGACTTTTACAAGATAAAAAATAAAGGGTTGTCACACATGTAGGTAGGGATTAGATCGTTCGAGGGGTATGAGGTTTACTTGCTTGCTTAGGAGGTGAGTCTTCACACTATACTTACCATGAGTGGTAACTTTGTGTGACCGAAGGGTCTTGTATGCTATTATTGAGTATTGTGATATCTTGCATTATGTCTTTGTGATTTATGTTGTATATTATTCTGAGCATTATTTAGTTAGGACCGGAGGATCCAACCCGATTTATGGCACCGGAGGCTCTCCACTGAGACACATTGATAGGAGGGTCGTCATTGAGATGTATCCATGAGAGGCTAATGAGATGTGTGTGGCATTTTGTGGAACTCACTAAGCTTTGTGCTTATCGTGTTATGTGTTATGTGTTTCAGGTACTTGTCAGGATCACGGGAAGCCGCCAACTTGATTGTACACATGAGATGGAGTTTATGTTTTTGAGGATCCTGGATTTTATCAAACAGTTTATGACTTTGTGTTTTTGACAATTTGACCATTGTGGTTTTGGAAATGTGATATTGAGAATTATATGGTTTTGAAAATGAAAATTTTGTCTGAAAATTTACGGTGTTAGAAGTTGGTATCAGAGCCTTGGTTTGAGGGATTCAGATGTACCTTTGGGTATTTCTGAACTTAAACTAAGTATTTAATAAAAATTTTAAAGAAAAATGATTTTTCTAGAATGAGTAAGAGTTTTTCAGGGAAAAAGGGGATGGAGCAGTGCGTACAATCAGCCAGAGCCCGAATGGTGTTTTCCTAAAATACCCTTATTTGTTTATATTATGAGATATTTTTCTAGAAGGGTCGCACTTGTGGCAAGTACGGCAAGAGTCTTGAGGGATCATGCCAACAGGGATTTGCTACAAGTGTGGCAAAGAGGGACATATAGCGAAGGACCGTCCTAAGGGATTTGCAGTTTTCTTTCACTACAACCAGACCGGCCATCGGAAGGCCGAGTGCCCTCAGTTCACTCAGGGATCAGCCCAGACTTCTAATCCTGCTGCCTTGCGCGCTACTGATAGTTAGTCGGTGAAGGTCGAGGCTCCGAGGGATCATGGGAGAGCTTTCTAGTCGAAAGCAGAGGAGGTCAGCACAACACCTGATGTCGTGGTTGGTACGTATTTCCTTATTCATGTTATTTTAAGATTTGTTTATGCTTATATTGTGTTGTATATAGGTACTTTTTGATTGGTTTTGGTCATAAGAACATCCTATGTGCTCATACAAACCCCAATGCTTGGATCTAGGTTTCTCTATTGTACATGCAAGTTATCCAAGACTATAAACCCTAATTCTAGCATTCAATTAATCATATTAACATGAGAATAGGTTTAAGATCATACCTTGATTGTTATGTAGCAATAACAATCTCAATTCCTCCTTGTATTGACCTTAGAAAGCTTAGAGTCACAAATGTCACTCCTCTAATGGTTCACAAACACCATAGCAAGAGGATGGAGGCTGCCCAAAAACGTGTGAAACCCTAGAAGGATGCTTAGCCACGTTTTTGGTCCATAAGGGGTCTATATATAGTGAGGCTATTAGGGTTATCTAACAAGGAAACCCTAATTTGGATGCTTAAGCCCTAAGCAACCCACGGATCCCTTTCCTTAAGGCCTTGGACGATTTCTTCTTGGGTTTCCCCATAGAATTCGTCCACCCCTTATTATAAGGAAATCCATCGCCCAAATTGCAATTATCTTATAATTACAATTCCAGTCCCTTAAGTTTAATTAATCTCTTTTAGTCACAAAACTAATTACCAATTAATTATTGACTAATATTAATTAAACAATATGATTTCTCCTTTAATATATTATTCTCATAATATATTAATAAATCATATTTAATCCTTTCTCTCCATAATTCATCCTATCAAGTTGCTTTGGTGAAGGCAACCCAAAAGGACCATGCACCATCGGGTCAAGTACATACCAAAATAGTTGTGGACTTAGACACTAATCCAACAGTCTCCCACTTGGATAAGTCTAATAACTATTATGCATATGACTTCAGATCCTGATCTGCAATCGTAGCTTTCCAAAGCCGCTGTCAACTCTGATCTTATCAGATACGCATGTCCTTAGATAAGGATCATATATTCCTCCATTCTAGATATCGTAAGACATGATTTCTAATCATTTTTATTTGTACTATTTCTCGAATTCCGATTTATGACGACTGACTAATTGAACAAATCAAATTAGCCCTAGCCCGGCCGAGCATTTACGTTAGTCATCACTAAATCATTGTGGGGCCCAAAGATATTGCTTTTATCGTACTTTGGATAAAAGGAACGGATAAACTTTGATACAATGCTTTCTTGCACTCACTCACCGAATTACGCACAACAATATGTTTTATGACACCAAGTTACTGGTGCGTTTACATATTATCAATATGCAACCGATTCGCAAGATACAACTCACACATCTCGGTTTCAAGAATATAAGATGTTATCGTCTCACCAATCACTCGTGATACAATTTCATGGAGTGAATCAAGTGAGTGTGGGTTTAATCTAATGCTCAAATCATATTCATAAGCACTCATGAATGTTGCAGCAAACATTTGCTTATGTCTAATACACTTTAGACAATCCACGCACCAATTCACGACAGTCTTCTTTCATATCTACTTCCAACATATGAATGATTGTGGCCCGTTCGAATAATTTAACTGTTCTTAACCAATTAAATTATTCAGGAAGTCAAAACATGCAAATGTGAAACACAAGAATAATACTAATCCCATATGGCCTCAAACCTTTGAGTATAAATAAAACACCTTTTATTTATCACCATATCGATTACTCATTATTTGTCTTTTCGGGTAATCAACTTCTTACTTGAATTACAACACTTGTCCCATGCTCCTAACATGCACACAATGTTTACCTATGGTTCTCACTTTGTGAAATAGATCGCATTGAACACATTTCCAATCATACTCATTTCACAACTCCAAATCCTTTTTTATAAGTGAAAGAATATCAAATTCTTTCTACTTATAGAATATGCTAGATTCTAACATTTTATGCAATGATCCTTTCGTAATGTCACTGCACCAAAGTCACAAAGACTATTGCCAATGAAATTACAAAGTCCTCTATCGGAAATTGTTACAAGACAACTCCTTAGATATGATGTCTCTCATTCAAAGTACATTCCTTTGAACATCCTTTTGCATAAAAGTTTCTAATCTAGACATAGATTTTCAATATTCAATTCCCAATATGGACATATTTCCATATTTTCCATATGACAACTTATTCTTAATAGAATCTTATCTATTCATAATAATGTCGATATGGTCCATCCAATATGGAAACATTTCCATATTTTCCAATCCTCGGCGAACTTTGGATTGTCCTTTGATAGTTGTTTAATTATTTTAGTCAAACCCAATTCTTGTCCTTTTTCCCTCTAAATGCGCTAGACATTTGGAAAATTTAGAATGGTCAAATATTATAGCATTTACAATCGATCCTATACCCGAAGCGTATGGGACACGATGCATAAAGATTTGATACTTCATCAATCTTCTGCCATAATATTTTATTTGCTATGTTCTCAAACTTCGAATTGTGAAGAGGAATGCCATAATCATAATCGAAATTTTAAGAACACACTATATATGTTTGACTAAATTTATTAACATTCCATAACCTAAGCCTTTAGATTTGAAATGAAGCATAATATTCTCTCCCTTAATTATAGCAAAACAACTATTCCATCCTTACAACTTTGCAAAGAATGACTCTTGTTATCTATAATTAATATTGCCAACTTGCAATACTTTCCTTAATAATCATACAATCATAACATTTATGCTCCCACTATCATGATGATTATTACAAACATAACACTTATGCTCCCACTAGCTTTGACATGTATTCAGAAACAGCTTAACTTTTAGAAAAACAATTCCTATTGAATTTGTTAAGTTCATGTTTCTAATACCTAATGCTTTAATAATCCTTTATCTAAGCTTATACAACTTTCCCTTAGAAAACTCATATGTGTGTCTCAATAATTCAGACTAATTGTCAAATCTCACAATTCAAATCATGGAAAGGGATACCGTAACCATAATCGAATTCGAAAATGCAATTTTACAATCACTATCTTCTTAAAATCTTTCTTAGTGAAAGTATTTCCTCACAATCATTTTCGTGAAGGAGGAAATCTTATGACACTTAGATTTAAACGGTGTATTTGTTCCTATCCATGTGAATTTGTCAAAACCAAAGTTTACGACAAATTCAAACTCATATGGATCGAACTTTCTTAATCTCGATTTCTTGCCTTATGGTAGCACAGCTGTCCACCATATCTTCCAAGTAGTTAAGCAGCTCACCTTTTCTTATCAATGTACTTTCCATTGATCAAGGTCCTTGCCTTTTATGCATTTAAATGAGAACTCATAGGACTCACATGCATAATTAACTCTATTGGAACGGCACAGAAACAAAATAATGTCAACACGATAGGTTGTAAACCTCAACTCGTGTGCTAGTGATGATCAATATGGTCTATTTTGATTTGTTCTTGAAACCTTTCAAGACCATTAAGACTCCCACTAACTCCTTGACATATAAGATTCTCTTGTCAATAAACATTTCTTGACAAACAAATATTCAAGAGTTAGTGTAGTTTTTATCAAAACACTTCATAAATCGGTCCTAGTTGGTCTTTGTCTTATCCAAGACATCACAACTTTTCACATTTGATGAATGTTATAAACCTTCTTAATACTTATCACTCAATGTCACAATCTTAACTCTAAGACTTGTTTTTGGAACAAAGTATGATTGACTTCTCTATTTAACCATTTCTTCAATTCTTGATTCCTCTTCTTGGACATACAATTGTACTAAGACTCACTTAGCGGATCAATTGAGATATGGTTCTTAATCATTAAGACCTATCATAAAGCATAAAAGCTACTCTCCCTTCTTCTTAGAATGGAGAAACTTTTATCTTTCTGCCTACTTGATTCTTCTTATTCATTCTGCTATTGATTTAAACTTTTTCAATCAATTCAGAATTACACTTAATCTTGTAAGTATAATCATATTTACTTAACCTTTAGTAAATCATGACAAATATCTTTGTTACTCCTATGGTGGAATTGATCAACACGCAACTTTGTGTATTCGATCTCCAAGTCCTTTACTTGACACTTTGTCAATGAATTAGTCTAATTTCCAAATATGAAATTTCTCATTCATCGTGCAACCAAGTTGCATGATTCCAAGTTTCTGTCCAATTGAAACTTGGGCGATGAGAAACTCTCCCTATTTGGTAAATTCTCGACATTTCCACAAAGAACATAATTAAGAATAAAATCCATTATTGCTAATATTAGAAACCTTCAAACATCAATTTTCATGCATGCCATTGCAAGGATAAATAAATAATATAAAATCAAAATTTATTTTATTGCGGAAAAATTTGTCCTTACAATGCATTTCATTGAAAAACTATGCTAATACATCTTTCTTAGCAATCTAATTCTAACTCTAAGTAGTAGCTCAAGAATCTAATCTTCGAGAAATGCGATCGAAATCCATTCATTCACGGTTAGATTCTGCTCACTTCTTCCCTTAAGCTTACTTTCTTTTCTTCGATCCTACAAAACATTAATTATAATCTTATCACATTATGTATTAAGAATCTAGAATAGAAGCTTAAAAGAGTTAGTTAATGGATTTTACCTATATTAGAGCCATACGTTTCGACTCTCCCATATCTTAGATCTCTTAGGTAAATGGGGCAACTTCGTCTCCAATGCCCTTTCTCTTGGCAATAAAAGAAAATTGACTCTTTTGGAACATGACATGGAACTACTTCAGACATTTCCTTTCTCTTATGATCAAACTTTTCGATCATAGCATGTCTTTCGCTGCCATTGTCTATTTCCATAGAGGTCTTGAAGGCAGATTCACCAATCAACTTTGCTTTTCTATTGCGCCAAACCATTGCTGATTCAGCAGCAATAAGCATATAGGTGAGATCTATAAGGGTCACGTCGCGGTTCATCATATAGTACTCTCTTACGAACTCACTATATGAGTTAGGAAGTGACTGAAGAACCCAATCAACAACCATTTCCTCACAGACAACGGATCCCAACATTCTTAACCTATCAATGTGTGACTTCATCCCTAGGACGTGTGCACACACCGACTTTCCTTCTTTATGTTTACTTGCCAAAAGAGCTTGAGTGATCTTGAACTTTTCAAGCCTTTGAACTTGTGGGTTAGGGAGAATAATTGGAGGAGGTGGAGGAAATGAAGCATGATTTCTTGTTCCTCGATCGAATTGTGGAATACCATCTTCATGTGGAATTCTTGTTCCACGGGATTTGGGAAGACCATAGTTGTCGAACTTTGACATCTACAAAACGGGAGAAAAAAAATTCAAGTTAGTTTATTGATTGAGTCCTTAGTAAATCACCCGAATGAGATACTAAGGCTAGGACCCTACACAATATTCTACAACTCGGGAGAGGGATGCCGTAACCCAAATTGCAGAACATTTGAAGGTAAGTGAATGATGATTCACTAATTTCCACCATGAAAAACGAAAAAGAAATTTAAGTTTTAAATCTATGAAAATTCCTAGATCCTTTGAGATTCATTGAACATTTCATCGACATGTTTAAATCTCGATATGCCCCTCTTGTTTGTGACCGGGATGCTGAGGATCACAAAGCGGGTGTGAATAACCATGCAAAATTACATGGTGCCCTCACATGTTACAGTCATCTATTCGATGTGCCGGTAAACCACACACGCTCCAACGAACTATGACAAACATTGAGTCACCCTTTGCTACCTTTGCTTAGAACCATTTAGTGTGCCGGTAAACCACACATGCTCCACTAACGTCTTTGAAAGGGCACAAAGTGTAATTTCATGGAATTGCATCAATTCACTTTTTCCTAAGTAACTAAGATTGGGAATTTTATGAAAACATTTAGTTACTTTTATACTTCATTATACTTATAATGGAAGGTTTTGTCCTATCCTACCCATTCGGCTAACCACCCTCCACTAGTCAAGAGTGCGGTGGGTAAGAGTGGATACCCAGTCTATCGCCATTTTATAGGCAATTTCCTTAAACACCCCTTATAGGCAATTTAACAATTATACTTTTAATTCAATTAAATTTTAAACCAAAACTTTTATGGATTTATTAAACCTCATTTAATTATACACCTTAATTAATTAATAAAACCATAAGGGTGTGATTTGAACTTTTCAAAACAATACTAGGGTTTTAGAATTTAACATTCCTAATTAAACTTTTAATCAACTTTTAAATTCCAAAACTTGAGGGCAAGTTTTGAAACATTTCAAAACATTAGGGTTTAGAATTTAAATATACATCAAAATTAAACTATTAATCAAAATTTAAATTCCAAAAATTGAGGGCAAGTTTTGAAACCTTTTTCAAAACATTAGGGTTTTAACTATTTAAATTTCAAAACAACAAAACTTTTGGGTTCAAATTTAAACTATAAAAAACCTAAAGGGGAAAATATGAAACTTTTCATAACAACAAGGATCAAAAAACAAATAATCTAAATTAACATTTAATCGCATACTTATCCATATTTGATTTATTTAATGATTTCTTGCAAAACAATTTACCAATTTAATCAAAATAATCAATCAATTATCACATAAGGAAACAAATATTTTATTAATTGATAAATATCTTCAATTAGATCAAGAATACAGTCAAATATATCATAAAATTGGATTTATATTGATCTAATATGATAAAGGCAAGTATCTCAAAGATAAACAACAAGAAATCCCGAAAATAGCTCCATCTGACGCTCGAACTCGTCGAGTACCACACTGTATTTGCCGAGTTGAGGCCTACTCGCCGAGTACACTGTGGTACTCGCCGAGTTCATCAGGCAGATGGCTCAAAACTCGATTTTGCAACTTGAACAAACATAAAAGGCATCCATACAATAGAAACCAATCAAGGCTCTGATACCACTGATGGGTTTTGGTCATAAGAACATCATATGTGCTCATGCAAACCCTAATGCTTGGATCTAGGTTTCTCTATTGTACATGCAAGTTATCCAAGACTATAAACCCTAATTCTAGCATTCAAGTAATCATATTAACATGAGAATAGGTTTAAGAGCATACCTTGATTGTTATGTAGCAATAACAATCTCAATTCCTCCTTGTATTGACCTTAGAAAGCTTAGAGTCACAAATGTCACTCCTCTAATGGTTCACAAACACCATAAGCAAGAGGATGAAGAGGAGAGAGGATGGAGGCTGCCCAAAAACGTGTGAAACCCTAGAAGGATGCTTAGCCACGTTTTTGGTCCTTAAGGGGTCTATATATAGTGAGGCTATTAGGGTTATCTAAAACGGAAACCCTAATTTGGATGCTTAAGCCCTAAGCAACCCACTGATCCCTTTCCTTAAGGCCTTGGACGATTTCTTCTTGGGTTTCCCCATAGAAATCGTCCACCCCTTATTATAAGGCAATCCATGGCCCAAATTGAAATTATCTTATAATTACAATTCCAGTCCCTTAAGTTTAATTAATCTCTTTTAGTCACAAAACTAATTACCAATTAATTATTGACTAATATTAATTAAACAATATGATTTCTCCTTTAATATATTATTCTCATAATATATTAATAAATCATATTTAATCCTTTCTCTCCATAATTCATCCTATCAAGTTGCTTCGGTGAAGGCAACCCAAAAGGACCATGCACCATCGGGTCAAGTACATACCAAAATAGTTATGGACTTAGACACTAATCCAACACTTTTCTTATGAGTTATGTGCCTGCTTTGGTGTTATTTGACTCAGGTGCGAGTCGATCTTTTGTGTCTCTCTCCAATAGATGTCACATTAGTGTCAAACGCGAGGCATTAGTTCGACTACTAAGGGTTTCTATAGCCGAAGAGCAAGAGGTTTTTGCCACCGATGTATTCTAGGCATATGTGTTGGATATTTTCTTTGTTTAGTTCCCTATAGATCTGGTGCCGATACCGATGGGTGATGTCTATGTCATAATGGGTATGGATTGGTTTGAGCCGTTTTGAAGTTGTGATTGACTGTGAGCGTTAAATGGTGACCATATGAGACCCTAGTGGGGTAGTGCTTACTGTGTATGGCGAGGGGACCAGATCTAGATCAACTTTCTGTTCTTCTGCTGGGGCAATACAGAGTTTACCATAGGGATATATGGGCTATCTAGCATGTATGATGGATACGAGAGTTGCCACTGAGAGGCCAAGTTCTATCTCTGATTTTTCGGTTGTGTGTGAGTGTTGGATTAATGTCTAAGTCCATAACTATAATTGGTAAGACTTGACCCGACCCGGCATGGTCCATTTGGGTTGCATGGCATCATGCACTTGGATAGACTATAATGAGAGAAATAAGACACTTATGGTTATTAATATATTATAAGTTATAGTATATTAATAATAAGAATAATAAGATTATTTAATTAGTATTGATCAAGAATTAATCTAGGATTAATTAAGTGATCAAAAGAAGACTAATTAAATATATGGGTTGATTGTGTAAATCATCCATACTTGTATAGTGGGCTAATGCTCCATGGATAATCAAGTTGGGCTAAAACCCATAGGATGGTCCATGGATGCTCCATGGTGTTTTTGTACCCATGGATCATGGAAATGAAAGGCCATGTCAATTAGGGTTTACATGGTGTAACCCTAACTATATAAGCATCTTATTCTTGATCAAAATCGGCCACTAGTGTGTGAAAATGAAGGGCTAGCCGATTTCATGAGTGTAGAATTCTCTCAAGTTATTCCAAGGGTATTTGGTGTTGTGTGAACCATTTGAGGTGTCACACTTGGGGCACTTGGCACAAGCTTCATGAAGACTTTCTACATGAAAGAGGTATGTATTCTATCTTGTTATATTCAATGTTTTGTATGCTAGATTAGGATAATACCTTGGATGTTCATATTTGCATGTATAATAGAGAAAACATAGATCCAAGGTATTTAGGGTTGCATGTACACTTAGGAGTGTTAGAATGCTCAAAACCCAACAGTGGTATCAGAGACTAGGCTTGTTTTCTTGTTATACTTGCAAAAGAAGCTGGAAAAACGAGTTTTGATGCTGTCTGCCCAGCAGACTCGCCGAGTCCAAGGCAAAATGCATCCAACTTGCCGAGTTGGACCCCCAGACAGCATAAATTCGACTTTTTTGGCTGGAATTGGACTAGGAACATTACCCTAAGATGTTTTTGAACTTATAAACTTGTTTTTGATGTGGTAATGTTCATGCTAATCCAATTTCAAAGATAATTGTCAATAGATTCATGTTTTGTATTAGTTTAAGGTTTAGACTAATTACATGAAAAAGTTTGATTTGAATTATCTTGTTCTTATGAGTTGCTTAGATTATAGAAAAGTTGAGTGAAATAGTTGTTTTCAATCCAAATTAATCTAAGAGTTGATTCTAAAATGTGTTTTTGTAACTTGTCTTCAAGTTATATGAAAAGTCACATTTAAGTTTCATAAAACTCATAAAAGTTGGCAATGGTTACAAAAGATGAAGAGTTTTGTCCTTAAGTTATGGAGGTTCAAGAGTCACTTCATTAATAAATAAATAAATAAAGTGTAACCTTAATTAATTTCATAAGTCATAAAATAAAGAAAAGTTAATTCTTTTTTTAGTTTAAAGTCTTCCATAACTTGTCCTCAAGTTATGGAACTAGAAGAGTTTTTGGATTAAAACTACTTTAAACACATAAGTTATGGAATTAATTAGTTTTGAATAGTTTCAAAACTTGCCCTCAAGTTTTGGAATTTGTAAAGTTTTCACTTATGAATACTTTAATTCCAAGTTAGCCCTTAGAATTTTAAAAGTTAAAATTCAACCCTTATACTTTATAATATTATAAGTTAATAATATATATATATATATATATATATATATATATATATATATATATATATATATATATATATATATATATATATAAGAGTAAAGTCAGTCTTACCGCTAGTACGCCTCATTCACGAAGCCGGTCTATAAGGTGGGTATAAGGTTGTTGCCTATAAAATGGCAACTTAATGGGTGTCCACTCTCACCCACCGCTTGCTTGACCGGTGGAGGGTCGTTAGCCGAACGGGTTTGACGGGACTATAATTCTCCCTTCATTAAAAGTATTAATGATAAATACTAAGTAACTAAACTCTTAATAATACCCAATCTTAGTTACTTAGGAAAAATGTAAATAAGGTGCTAATCCATGAAATTACACTTTGCACTTTGTTTAAGTCGGTTAGTGGAGCGTGTGTGGTTAACCGGCACACTAATGCGTATTTAACAAGGTAGGCAAAGGGTAACTTAATGTTTATCATAGTATCAATGGAGCGTGTGTGGTTAACCGGCACATCGATTAAAGGGTAAACACTTAGTAATTTGCATGGTTACTTCACACCTTGCTTTGTGATCCTCGGCATCCCAGTCACAAAACGTGAAGGGAACACTCGAGATTGAAACATGCCTTTGAACAGTTCAATGAATCTCAAAGATCTAGGATTTTCAAAACCAATTAAAACCTAATAATACATTTCGTTTATCTTGGTGGAAATTGGTGAATCGTCATTCACCTACCTTCAAATATTTTATAGCTTGGATTACGGCATACCTCTTCTAAGTTATAAAATAGTTTGTTGGGTCCTTGCCTTAATATTTCATATTGGGTGTCATAATAAGGACTTTAAAATTCAACTATCTTGAATATCTCCCACAACATGTCCGTTTTAGACATTTATGATCTTCCCAAATCTCTTGAAACAAGCTTTCCTAAATGAAGATGATGTCCCTTGGAAATCATACTTCATTCACCTCCTCCAATTATTCTCCCCAACCCACAAGTTCTTGAAAAGTTTAAGGTCACTCAAGCCCTATTGGCAAGGCAAGGTCTAGGTGTGGTCACATCTTGGAGATGTAGTCAAATATTGAAAAGCCGGGAGAGTTGGGTGTCAAAGTCTAGAGAAAGTTTGTGGTTCAATCACTTTCTAAGTCACATAGTGAGTTCCTGTGGGACACCTATGAAACAGACTATGACAAGACCCTTAATGATCTTATCTATTTGCTAAGATCAACTTCCTACAACTTTATGGACATTGACAATGATGACATTGGATATCCAGCAAAGCTCTCTCTTCCCAGTGGAAAGGGATCAGCCATAGTCAACTCGGTTGACCAAATGGTAAAGAGAAAAACTAAGTCTGTGATAGTCCCATGTACCATTATCAAAGGGTCCATATGTTATATTGCCAAAGGAAGGGGCATTGGTTGCGAAGCTGCCAAATTTACCTAAGGATGTTAAAGTCAATAAGTTTGACTCCACTTCAGGTAAACTCCACTATCTAACTCTGTTAAGTTTCTATTCTGAGACTCTTGATAAATGATGTGACTGGGTCACATGGTGATGTTTTAAGGATCAAAGAAAAGTAAAGAAACTTAAAGAAAGAATATGCTGAATCTGATCGCGTAGATGGATTTCTATCGCGTAGCTTGAAGATCGGATTCTTGAGCTACTTCTTAGGAGTTATTAGATATTGCTTAGGAATAGATAACAACAAGTTTTCATATGGATTGTAAGGATAAGTTTTTCCTCAAAGTTTTAAAATAAAAGAAAATTTTTGATTTTATTTATTTTAAAATATCCTTACAATGGCATTTGAGGAAAAATTGTTGCTTATAAGATTCCATTCATAGCAAGAGTGGAAATATGAAATTGATTCTTTCATTTGTGGTAATGTCTAAATTTACCAAATAAGGAAAGATTCTCATCACCCAAGTTGCAATTGGATCGGAACTTGGAATCATGCAAGTTGTATAGCATGATGAATGAGAACTTTCAAGTATTGGAAAATTAAGACTAATTACTTGTTCACATGGATGTGTGAGTCAAGTGAAGGACTAAGGGATCGAGTACACATTCTTGTGCACTGATTAAGTCCACCACAAAAGATTGATAAGACTATTCGTCATGATTTACTTAAGTTCAGTAAATATGGTTATACTTACAAGCTTAAGTGTAATTCTGAGACATTGGAAAAGGTTCCAATGTAAGGCAGAGCGAATAAGAAGAATCAAATTAGGCAGAAGGATAAAAGTTTCTCAAATCTGAAAAGATGGGAGAGAGTACTTTAGTATCAGTTTTATGATCATCTTAATGATTTAGAGACCTTATAACAATTCATCCTCTAAGAGTCTTCTTATAGCTAAGAAGAGGAACTTGAATTGTTGAAATGGTTAAATCAAGAAGATGATTCATACTTCGTTCCAATACAAGTCTTAGAGTCATACTCCAAGATTGTAACTTGAGTGACATGTCTTAAAGAAGGTTTAAAACACTTGTCAAATGTAAGAGTAAAAGTTTTCTACTCTTGTACATTTGAAATTGGTAAGTTGTGATGTTTTGGATAAAACAAAGACCAACTTAGGCCAATTGTGTGAAGTGTTTGTCTTGATTAGAATCCACACTATCTCTTGAATAACTGACAAGAAAGTCTTATATGTCAAAAGGACAGTGGGAGTCTTAAAGGTCTTGAAAGTCTCAAGAACTAATCAAGAATAAAACCTGAAGTTCTTCACTAGCACATGACTTGAGGTTTATAACCTATCGTGTTGACATATTCTGTGCCCATTCCAGTTAAAGTTGGCTTTGCATATGAGTTCTTAGAGTTATCAATTGTTTGCATAGCTACTTGGAAGCAATGGCAGGCCCTTGAGCTGCCAGGTGGCAAGAAATTAAGATTGAGTTCAATCCATATGAGTGCGGATTTGTCATTATCCCTGTCTTGTGACTATGGTTTTGACAATTCACATGGATAAGAACACATACACCAGTATATCTAAGTGTCATAAGGTTTCTCTCCGATTCATGAAAATGATGGTGAGGAAACACTTTCACTAAGTAGATTTTAGCTAGATAGCAATTGTGATATTTGCATTCTCAAAGTCGTTAGTGGAGCGTGTGTGGTTTACCGGCACACTAACCTGGACTTGTGAGAAGTGGCAAAAAGGTCTAACCATTATGATTACGGCATCCCTCTTCATAATTGTTTAGATACACAAGTGTGTTATCTAAGGGAAGGTGTATGATTTTGATAAAGTTTTATCTAAACAATCTAGTGTCAGAAATCTGAACTTTGGTAAGAATGTCAGCTGATTTCTGAGTACATGTCAAAGCTAGTGGGAGCATAAGTGTTATACTAATAATCATCATGTTAGTGGGAGCATGATAATTATGATAAGTATTGCAAGTTAGCAATGTTAATTATAGAAAACAAAAGTTTCAATTGGGAAAGAGTTGTTTTGCTATAATTAAGGGAGAGGAAATTATACTTCATCTCAAATCTATAAGCTTAGATCGTGAGGTTTTAATCATTTTGTCAAGGATATATATGAATTTCATGATGGAATGGGTCAACATAAGGAAATTCTGTATATGGGTCCATTATTTGCGTTCTAAAATTCGATTATGATTACGGCATCCCTTTTCATAATCTGAATTATGAGAACTTGGCAAATTGAATGGAAATGTTATAGCAAAAGATTGGTTTAGTCTTTATGTGAGACATCATGAATCGATTCCCATATGCTTCGGATATAGGATCGATTACTTGTGCTATATTCATCCTTTCTAAAATTTTCCAAATGCCTGGGGCATTAAGAAGGGAAAAGGTTTAGAACTAGATATGAATAAAAGGATTAAACAATTGTCGAGGACAATCTAAGGTTTACCAAAGATTGGTTGCTCAAGGACAGTTGGAAGTATAGTGATAATTCTGGAAGGACCATATTGACATAATCTGTAAGGAGGAAACTCTTGGTCAGAAGTGATAGTCAAAATGGAATATGGAAATGTTTCAAAGTTAGAATTTTTTCAATCTGTTTAAGATTAGGAAACTTAATGCAAGAAGGATGTTCCCAAGGATCTGATCTCCTTTGGAATGGTCTGTAATGGTTGTTGTCAAGTCCTTCTGACTTTGTGCATAATCATTACAAGAAGATCAATGCATATAAGTTTAGAATCTAACAGATTTCAGTAAATGGCATGAATTTGGAATTCTTGCATTTGCAGTAAGGATGTGGGAGTGTGAAAAGAGAATCAATGAAGTTATGTTCAATTGATCTAGTTCACAAAGTAAAGATCATAGACAAACATAGTATGCATACTTGGTGTATGGCATGACTAGTGTTTAGAAAACATAGTGTACATGCTTGAAGCATGGGACAACTATTGTTTTAAATTCAAGAATACAGTTGATAGCTGAAACAGTATACAATGAATAATGTGTAATCATATGGTGATAAATAAAAGGTGTTTTATTTATGTTCATAGGTTTTGATACCATATTGGATTCAATTATTATTGTGTTTCACTTTGCATGTTTTGACTTCCCGAATAAACTGGGTTTTTCTTCCGGAATGACTAAGTTATTCAAACCATCCATAGTCGGTCATATGTTGGAAGTAGATATGAATTAAGACTGTCATGGGTTGGCTTGTAGAGGTCTAAGGTGTTGGACAAAGGGCTACAACACTCATGAGTGCTCATAAGTTCTGAGTATTGGATTCAACCCACGCTCATTGGAATCACTTCATGGATTTTATCACGAGTGATCATGAGACGATAATATCTTATATTCTTCAAACCTAGAGATATGAGTTGTTACTATGAGTTGGTTGTACATTGATTGCACGAAAACGCATTTGGTAACTCGATGCTATAAAACATGCCTTTGTGTATGATTCAACAAGTAGTAGAACAAGCCATATGAGTCGAAGTTTATCCATTCCATTTACCTTTGGGATAAAAGCGATATCTGTGGGCCCCTCGATGATTTGATGATGACAAATGGAAGTGCTCGGTCGGGCCAAGACTGATTTGATTTGTTCAATTAGTCAGTCGTCATAAATCGGAAATCGGGAAACAACAAATGGACAGAGAGAATGATTATAATCCATGTCTCAGTCCATATGATATCTAGAATGGAGGAATATATGATCCCTTATCTGATGGACAAGTCATTGACAAAGGTCAAAGTTCATCTACAAGGTCAGAGTTCGACAGAAGCTTTTGAGAGCTATGATTGCCAGTTGGTTCCTGAAGTCATACGCAATAATAGTTTTAGACTTATCCAAGTGGGAAACTGTTGGATTAATGTCTATGTCCATAACTATAATTGGTAAGACTTGACCCGACCCGGTGTGGTCCATTTGGGTTGCCTGGCATCATGCACTTGGATAGACTATAATGAGAGAAATAAGACACTTATGGTTATTAATATATTATAAGTTCTAGTATATTAATAATAAGAATAATAAGATTATTTAATTAGTATTAATCAAGAATTAATCTAGGATTAATTAAGTGATCAAAAGAAGTCTAATTATATATATGGGTTGATTGTGTAAATCATCCATACTTGTATAGTGGGCTAATGCTCCATGGATAATCAAGTTGGGATAAAACCCATAGGATTGTCCATGGATGCTCCATGGTGTTTTTGTACCCATGGATCATGGAAATGAAAGGCCATGTCAATTAGGGTTTACATGGTGTAACCCTAACTATATAAGCATCTTATTCTTGACCAAAATCGGCCACTAGTGTGTGAAAATGAAGGGCTAGCCGATTTCATGAGTGTAGAATTCTCTCAAGTTATTCCAAGGGTATTTGGTGTTGTGTGAACCATTTGAGGTGTCACACTTGGGGCACTTGGCACAAGCTTCATGAAGACTTTCTACATGAAAGAGGTATGTATTCTATCTTGTTATATTCAATGTTTTGTATGCTAGATTAGGATAATACCTTGGATGTTCATATTTGCATGTATAATAGAGAAAACATAGATCCAAGGTATTTAGGGTTGCATGTACACTTAGGAGTGTTAGAATGCTCAAATCGCAACAGTGAGTTCCCGAATGTTTTCCCCAAGGAGTTACCGGGTGTGCCTCCCGAGAGGCAGGTGGAGTTCCGGATCAATTTGCCCCCGGGTTCGTGCCTATTGCCAAGGCACCTTATCAGCTTGCACCGCCCGAGATGCAGGAGTTATCCTTGCAGCTCCAGGAGCTGCTGGGAAGGGGTTTTATCAAACCGAGTAGCTCACCATGGGGAGCGCCGATCCTTCTTTTCAAGAAGAAGGATGGTTCACATCGGATGTGTATCGACTACCGGGAGTTGAACAAGCTGATGATCAAGAACCGATATCCACTATCGAGGATCGACAATTTATTTGATCAGTTGTAGGGGGTGTCTTGGTTCTCCAAGATTGATTTGAGATCTGGGTACATTGGACGAGAGTTTTCGAGGAGGATATTTAGAAGACGGCCTTTAGGACTCGTTATGGGCACTACGAGTTTGTGGTGATGCCTTTTGGACTCACTAACACACCAGTAGTGTTCATGGATCTCATAAACCGGGTGTGCAGGCCCATGTTGGACAGGTCGGTGATTGTATTCATCGACAACATTTTGGTGTACTCGAGGTCCAGAGAGCAGCACGAGGAGCATCTTTGGGAGATTCTTGGGGTATTGAGGGCAGAGAGGCTTTATGCCAAATTCTCTAAGTGTGATTTATGGTTACGAGAGGTCCAGTTCTTAGGAAACCTCATTAATCAGAATGGGATCTTTTTCGACCCACCCAGATTGAGGCAGTTATGCGATGGGAGGTTCCGAGGTCACTATCCGAGATCAAGAGTTTTCTTGGCCTAGCAGGCTATTACAATAGATTTATCAAGGATTTCTCCAAGAGTGTCATTCCTCTTACCAGATTGACCAAGAAGGGTATTTCTTTTGTCTGGGGGCCCGAGCAGCAGGCCTCATTCGAGACACTTCGCCAGAGATTGTGCGAAGCTCTAGTGTTAGCCGTTACTGAGGGAGTGGAGGATTTCATAGTTTACTGTGATGCATCTATGGATGTCACATTAATGTCAGACGCGAGGCATTAGTTCGACTACTAAGGGTTACTATAGCCGACGAGCAAGCGGTTTTTGCCACCGATGTATTCCAGGCATATCTGTTGGATATTTTTGTTGTTGAGTTCCCTATAGATCTGGTGCCGATACCGATGGGTGATGTCTATGTCATAATGGGTATGGGCTGGTTTGAGCCGGTTTGAAGTTGTGATTGACTGTGAGCGTTAAATGGTGACCATACGAGACCCTAGTGGGGGAGTGCTTACTGTGTATGGCAAGGGGACCAGATCTGGATCAACTTTTTGTGCTGCCGCTAGGGCGAGACAGAGTTTACCACAGGGATATATGGGCTATCTAGCATATATGATGGATACAAGAGTTGCCACTGAGAGGGGGCACGTGATAGCATATGCATCGAGGCAGTTGAAGCCTCACAAGATGAGGTATCCCACACATAATTTGGAGTTGGGGGCATTGGTGTTCACCCTCAAGATCTGGCGCAACAATCTCTATGGTGTCCGGTGTACCATATATACGGACCATAAGAGCCTGAAGTACCTTATGGATCAACCCAACCTGAATATGAGACAGAGGAGGTGGTTGGATGTAGTGAAAGACTACAATTGTAAGATCTTGTATCACCCTGACAAGTCTAATGTGGTAGACGACGCCTTGAGTCATAGAACAGTGAGTTCTCCGATCCAAGACGTATGCATGAGGATGACGTTGATGACTCCAGTCTTAGATACCATCCGAGAGGCTTAGGTGGTGGCCGTGAGACCAGAGAACCGTAATAGAGAATGGGTAACCGGGCAGATTTCTGAGTTTGGGAAGGATAGTTAGGGGCTTATGACTTTCCATGGACGGATTTGGGTGCCATATACGGGCGGAGCTCGGTATATTTTGATGGAGGAGACCCATAGGTTGAGATTCTCGATCCATCCAGGAGTCACCAAGATGTATTTGAATCTGAAGAGGGATTATTAGTGGCCCTGCATGAAGAGCGATGTGGCATGGGTAGTTGATAGATGCTTGACTTGTCTTCAGGTAAAGGCGGATCACCAGCGTCCACATGGCCCGCAGCCTCTAGAGATTCCCCAGTTGTAGTGGGAGCATATTTCCATGAATTTTATCATCAAATTACCAATGACTATGCGAGGTGACGATGCGATATGGGTGATTGTAAACCGATTGACGAAGAGCGCTCACTTTATGGCTATCAGTGAGGGCTCTTAATTAGAGAAATTAGCTGATATCTACATGCGAGAAGTGGTGGCACGGCATGGAGTGCCGACATCGATAGTGTCAGATCGGGATGTGCGTTTTACTTCTAGGTTCTGGAAGAAATTTCATGAGGATTTGGGTACCTGATTGCGTTTTAGTACCGTATATCACCCACAGACAGATGGGTAGAGCGAGCAGACGATTCAAACGCTCGAGGACATGCTACGTGCATGTGTTATGGACTTCGGTGGAAGTTGGGACACTTACTTTCCCTTGGCTGAGTTTTCATACAACAATAGCAACCATTCTAGTATAGATATGCCTCCTTTTGAGCTCTTATATTGGAGGAGGTGTCGGACTCCCATCTGTTAGGGGGAGGCAGGGTGGAGAGTGACGGGGAGCACTGAGATAGTGCTCAAGTAGAAAGAGTAGATCCATCAGGTTAGACAGAGGTTACTGACAACCTAGAGTTGTCAAAAGAGTTTCGTAGACCTACGACGATCCGAGCTAGATTTCTAGGTCGGAGATTTTGTGCTCCTGAAGGTCATGGAAAGGAGTGATCTGATTGAGGAAGTGGGGAAATCTGGGTTCGAGATATATCGGCCCTTTCAGAGTGACCACTCGAGTGGGGTAGGTAGTGTATCGGTTAGAGCTGCCTGCAGAGTTGAGTCGGATTCATAACACCTTCCATGTGTCCCGGCTGGGGAAGTGTGTAGGCGAGAGATGGTAGTTGTCCCTTTAAAGGACATTCAGGTGGATTCGAGCCTGAACTACATTGAGAGGTCGATAGTGATCTTCTATAGGAAGGTGAAGGTCTTGAGGAATAAAGAGGTTCCCTTGGTTCAGGTTCAGTGGCAACATCGGAAGGGATCCAAGTGTACTTGGGAGCCGGAGTCCAAGATACGAGAGCAGTAACCTGAGTTGTTTCCGGAGGATGACTTCGAGGGAAAAGTCTGATTCTAGTGGGGGAGAATTGTAACATCCCGACTCCCAAGTATGATATTTAATTATTTTATTTCTTTTTGACAGGGCAACTCGACGAGTTGGAAGCACCAACTTGACAAGTAGAGAATATTATGGCTGTGGAGTTTTAGAGTCGACTCGACGATTTGGAGGACCCCGACTCGACGAGTAGGAGTTGAGTGAGAAAACCCTAATTTGCAGGGTTTGTGTCCTATTTAAAGGACATTAAGCCCTCATTTCCGCCACCCTTTTCACCCTAATACCCTGTGTGAAACCCTAATCAAGCTATAACCTTGTGTATGAGAAAGAGAGGATAATATTGTGAGTTTTAGTGCATTCTTGGACGAAGTTTGAAGAGAAAAAGACTTTAGACGAGAAGGAGCTTTTCGATCTAGTGTTCATTCATTCCTAGCTTTTGTTTAAATGTAAAAAGTCATCACCTTGCTCATTTTTTAGTTAGATCTCGTTTTTACAGAATTTAGAGCCTTTTCCCATCCTTCTTGGAGTTATAGAGTGTTATGAGCTTTTCATGGAGTTGAGACTCCAGATCGGGACATATTGAGGTCCCATGAGCCCAAAGATCCAAGCTTTATCAAGCTTTGGTCAAGTCTTCATGCATGAAACCCTTTATGGAGTATGCTTTGGCATTTAGAGTGTTATGAGCTTTTCATGGAGTTGAGACTCTAGATCCAGAGTTTGAGACATTATTTCCACCTAACACGTCTAAATGAGAATATGGATTGAAGGGACTTGACGAGTCGGTGATCAGTCTCGTCGAGTCGGTTAGGGTATTCCCTGATGAGTCTGGACGCGTTGTAACTTGGCGAGTTGGTGAGACAACTCGGCGAGTTGAGTTGGACTTTTACGATAATTTTTAGAAAATGAAGGAGCTCGACGAGTCGCATAGATGCATTCGATGAGTTGGTTGAGGATGGACTGTTGACTCGAGTGTTGACTTTTGTTGACTTTTAGGGTCTGGTCAAGACTTGGATTATGGACACTATGTAGGGGTAAAATTGTCTTTTACCCATTCCAAGAGTTAGAGAGAGAGATAGAGGTTAACTAAATTTATTTAGAGTTGTGGCTATAAGTGTTAACTAGAGATGATTATGACATGTAGGCGGGGATTAGACAGTTCAAGGGGTACAAGGTTTAGTTGCTTCCTTACGAAATAAGTCTTCTCACTATACTTACCATGGGTAGTAACTTTGTGTGACCGAAGGCTCTTGTATGATATTATTGAGTTTTGTGATATCCTGCATTATGTATTTGTGACTTATGTTGTGTATTATTCTGAGCATTATTGAGTTTGGACTGGAGGGTCCAACCTGAGTTGAGGGACCGGAGGGTCTCCACTGAGACACATTGACTAGAGGGTCTTCATTGATATATAGCCATGAGAGGATAATGAGATGTGTGTGGTATTTTGGGGAACTCACTAAGCTTTGTGCTTACCTTGTTATGTGTTATGTGTTTTAGGTACTTCTCAGGATCACAAGAAGGTGCCGCCTTGATTGTACACACGAGATGGAGTTTATGTTTTTGAGGATCCTAGATTTTATCAAATAGTTTATGAGTTTGTGTTTTTCACAACTTGACCATTGTGGTTTCGGAAATGTGATATTGAGAATTATATGGTTTTGAAAATGAAAATTTGGTTTCAAAATTTACGGTGCTACAGAATGCTTAATTTATCCTTTGTTTATGTTCCTTGTTTGGTTGTGGATTTGGGGTAGGATCATTTATTCAAAAGACTATCGAATCTCGTACTAGGTACAATTGGCATACATGAAGTGAATGGTGAGGGCATTGGAGATCTTGTAGGGCAGAGCAGTACTGGGAGTAGTCTAGAACTAGTATCTAGACGTGTGATTGAGGTTCTCAAGAATCAGTAGGGGGTCCATAGATGATATCAGGAGGTAGGGTACTTGGCGTCTTGAGGGTACAATCAGAGAGAAATGTGGATTGGTGTGGAAGGTAGTTTTGGGCCCGTACTAGTAAAAACACTAGATTCGTACACGGATCGAGGAGTACCCTTAGGGGATAAAGAACTTGTAGGGGTGTGAGTGTTGTTATAGGTGTTTTAGCCTGTTGCTGATAAATTTTCTTATGCATTTCAGTATGGTGGTTACTCGAGGTTTAGGCTCCAGTGAACCAGAGAGGCCGAGTGTCAGTGATGATGAGATTCGCAGGATTATGCTCGCAGAGGTGATTGTGGAAATCTGAGGGCTATCCCAGAGATGTTTGGGTCTGTTAAGACCATGTTGATTGAGACCTTTGATGAGCTCTATGTCGTTGTCACTAAGATTGCTGCTGCAGTAGCCACTACAACTCTCACTGTTGCAAGACCACAGGGGGCGATATGTTGTGGTATCGGGAGTTCACCAACACGAAGCCACCCGAGTTTTATGGGACCTAGGATACAATTGCTGCTATGAGATGGATCTCTGATGTTGAGGGATGTTTCTATACCTGCTCTTGTCCGGAGAATTTGAGGGTTTGATTCGCACTGAACCTGCTTCGCTTGGGAGCGAAGGACTGGTGGAAATTTGTGATAGCTAACTACATGACTATAGAGCATGTTACAATGACTTGGGAGAGGTTTACAACGATGTTCAGGGATGAGTTTGTACTCGCAGTTGAGCGGGAAAGGTTAGCCCAAGAGTTACTGTCTCTCAAGCATAAGATAGAGACGGTGACTGAGATCACCATGATGTTTCATGAGAGGGATTTGTTTTTTCCTGAGCAGGTATTGTTGGAGCAGGCTCGTGTGGCTTGGTATTTGAGTGTTCTGAGGAGGGATATCATTGTCACAACTAGGAATTCTAATGCTTCTGAAAACATTATCAATGATAACATTTGTAACTAAAACTTGAAAGTATGCATGATGTTTATTTAATGACACCAATATTTCATCAAACACTCTATACAAACACTCAAATGGTCAACAAAAGATTGGAAACCCTAGAAATCCCGGTTTAAGTCCAATATGGACTAGGATTTCCATATTGGGCCTAAAGGACCAATAAGCTTCCAATTATCCTATTTTGGGCTTAGAGCTCTTAAATGGGCTATAATTGGACCCACTCTCATGAGACTTAACCTTTTTGGGCCTTATAAGTCTAAAATGGACTAATTTACCTTTAATGGGCCTTGTTGGGCCATGACAAATCCAATTAGCCTTAATGGGCTCAAATCCATTCTTTTATGCAAGATTTGGGTCGCGAACTACTTTAAAGGCCCAATGGTCCGTGAACCATCAAATTGGGCCTCATATTATGGGACTTAAGCACAAAAGGCCCAAGCCATTCTCTTCCTTCTCTCTCTCTCTCTCTCTCTCTCTCTCTCTCTCTCGGCCCAAGTAGAAAACAAGAAAAAAAATGGAAGACGTAAAAATGGGGAGAGTTGACTTTGGGAGGTGCCACCTCCTTATTACACCCCATATCTCCATGCATGGAACAACATGCATCTATAAAGGTCATTTCACTTCTCTCTCTCTCCTCTCTTTTTCCTCTCGGCCGAGAACCACCAAACACACACATATCTTCAAACTTTCATCTCAAACACTCTCAAGCACATCCTCTTCTCCATCCAAATTTTCGAGATCTTGGAACATTTCAAGGAGGTTCTTGCATAAGAATCATCATCTTTGGTAAGTTGTTGTTTAGATCCATAACCTAGTTTCTTTATTTCATCAAAACCTCTTCCTAACTCATACAATTTTCATGATCTACTTCTTAGAAGCTTCTTAAATTCGAAATCAACTCTAGGAAGCTTGCTAAGACCAAAAGTCTTCTTCACATCTTCTTCAAAACTGAAACAACTCAGTAAGGTGAGTTCATACCCACCATGTTTTCGTTTTTTACTTGTTTTTGGGGAGAATACAAGTATTATGTGATGATCTATGTGTGTTTGCATGCTATATGTGAATTCTTTAGTTTTTGGTTGTGATAATATGTAATATTTGTTGTATTTCGAGATCTATAACAAAAAGGGTGAAAGAATCATGAACAAAAACATAATAAATAACATACATCATAGATCTAAGGGTCCTTAAGTTTAATAAGTGAAAAACAAAACTAAAGAACCTTACAAGTGTCATTTTTGCAAAAATAACAAAGATTGGGTGTAAATTGTTAATTTTCGGTTTTATGGGGCTATAAGTTGTTTATTAGTATAAAAGCTTATTTTTATGAAACAATACTTTTCAAAGGGTCAAAAACATAAAATTTAGCATATTGGGCTTTAAATTGGGCCTCACGAGTTTTTGGGCCCAAGGTTGCAAAAAAAATGAAGTCTTGAGGGGCTGAAATGGAGAACTTAGCAAACTATGAGTCTAAAATGTAAATAAAATTTTTCAGGGGTTTAAAATGAATTTATTACCAAATTGGAATAAAAATGCAAAGTTTTTTTTTTTATTTTGGGGTCAAGATTGTAAAACTTACGGAAATTTAGCCAAAAATGTAACCTTTTGCAAATAAAGGCTAGAAATGACGAATGCAATAGTTTTGGACTTAAATTACTATTCAAATAAAGTTTGGGTGGAAAAGGTCAATAAAAATGGTTTAAGGACCAAAAATTTCAATTTTCATAAAAAGGGACTAAAACTGCCATTTTTATAGAAAAAAGGGGCCACAATGGTTAATCTAAATGTCTTTGGGCCAAATATACGATTATAAATTTTTGGGTTAAAAATATCAAGTTTATAACGCATGGTTTTATATATATATATATATATATATATATATATATATATATATATATATATATATATATATATATATATATATATATATATATATATATATATATACATAATGAAAACTATGTTATAAATCAAACATCAAAATATTTCGTTATTGCGAATAAACATTTAGCATACCACGAATGCCAACAATACGAATTTAAACTCAATAAAACATAAGCGATTCAAAGGTTGGGCTCAAATACCTTCTATACGTGCTATTGGGCTTTTGTGGCCCAATATCATGATTATTGGGCCCGATATATTCACACATGTTTATTGGGCCTCATGTGACCCAATTACATGCCTAATGGACCCTCAATGACTTTTACATGCTATTGGGCCTTAGTGGCCCATTTGCATTGCTAGTAAGGTCCAAATTAAACATATGCGTGATGGGTAACATGCCCATCTCATACTCGACAGCCTATAATAGCATATATGATTAATGGGCCTCTGTTGCCCTCTTCTCTTTGTCTGTTAGGCTTAGCTCTTTTATTCAAGTAAACATAAATTAGGTTGTTAAACAAGGTTATAAAGTTTCAGTTGGATTTAGTGAGAAATAACGGGTGACACTAATAAGTGTCGGTCGTAATCTATAGTTATAACCAGAGTCTCCTGGAGGGAGAGCGAGAGTTTGTGTGTAGATCTATATGGGGGTGACTCCCCCACACATGAGCTGTTCGCTACAGTTTGACTCTGTCAGTCTAGGGTGACAAAATCTTAATTCAATTTCGGTATTTGCTAGAATGCCAAGACAGACGAACTAGTCATTATTATGCATGGTTATAATGACTCCCATAGAGATCTAATAACATCTAAGTAATCATGATAAAGCATATTCATTCGTTGTGATGATACAATTCTACCAAAATTATCATACTAAACATATCGGAAAACATCGGGTTTTCCGAGGAAACAACATTACTCACTCCTACTCTCAACAACTATAATACAATAATCAATTTTGAATAACAATCACTTTTACTTGTTTTGAATTCACATACATATGCACTTATGGGATCATCGCATCTTTTTCGCAAACAGTTTTTGTACAGAAAATATCGGATTTTCTGGGTTTTATAAACGATACAAACAAATTTTATATAAAAAATGCTTATGAACTCACCAACATTATATATGTTGACATTTTCAAAAACAAATTGTATTCTCAGGTAACAGATAAGCGGAAGAAAAATACCAAGTGTGTTAGGATGTTATGTTTTGCGACTCTAAAACAATTTATGCTATGGATATGTAATGTTTAAACCATGTACTTGATGTGAACAATGACAGTTGTACTATGTAATGTTGGTGATGTATGTGTTGTTCATGTATATTCATTATGATGATATTTCAATTTAAGTCACGCGAACCCACGGACGTTTCCGCCGTCTGGTTCGGGGGTGTGACAATCATGGAGTTCGTGGTGAATACCACGTATAGGACATTGGCTGAGCTGCAGATTAATGCCCGGAGAGGAGAGATCGAGCTAGAGATTTAGGCTAGGGAGGAAAAGGAGGCCTAAGGGAGAGATAGGAGGCCAATACAGTAGCAACTGGTGACTAAGCGGGCTAAGCCCGATGATCAGAGAGCTGGAGGCTAGAAGGGCCTCACTTGCAGGAAGTGTGGAAAGGTTCACGATAGACCATGTTGGTCAGGGTAGGCTAGCTACCTGTGTGGCAAGGAGGGGCATATGTCTAGGGAATGAACCAAGGGATTTTAGGTTTGTTTCAGTTGCAAGCAGACGACCCACGTGCAGGCCGATTGTCCGCAACTTGTATCTAGGCAGTTCAGACTCCTGCCACAGTGGCACTGTGTATCATTGATGGGCGGAATGGAAAGGCCGAGGCACCGAGGGCTCGTGGCAGAGCATTTCAGTTGACAGTAGAGGAGGCCCGTGCCACTCAAGATGTCGTTGCTGGTATGTGATTTTTTATATATATTTATGTTGATTTATTTCTTTTGCTGCTTATATTGTTAATTGTATAGGTACGTTCCATGTGATTTATGTGCCTACACTTGTGTTGTTTGAATCGGATGTGAGTTGATCTTTTGTGTCATCATCTTTTAGTCGCAGTTTTAGTATTTCGTGAAAGACCTTGAGCAGGCCCTTGAGAGTCTCGATACCTAATGAGCGTCATTTCTCAGCTACTGATGTCTACCGGGATTGTGTCTTAGAGATTTTTGGTGTTGGATATTCGATAGACTCCATCCTTATCTCGATGGGGGTTGTTTGTGTGATCGTGAGTAAGGATTGGTTGAGCCGGTTTAGGGCTTTGATTGACTGCGAGTGTCAGTTAGTGACAGTTCGAGATCCTAGTGGGGGAGTGCTGACTATCTATGGGGAGGGTACTAGATCGGGATCAACCTTCTGTTCTGCCACAAGGGCAAGACAGAGTTTACAACATGGGTGTTTGGGTTTTCTGGCATATGTAGTAGATACTCGGGTTGAGAAGAAGGGATTGAATTTTATTTCTGATGTTCCGGTGGTATGTGATTTTCTTGATCTTTTTCCCGAGGAGTTACCGGGTGTGCCTCCTTAGAGGCAGGTGGAGTTCCGGAACAATCTGATTTCTGGTGAGGCACCATATCGTGTTGCACCTCCTGAGATGCAAGAAGTATCCGCTTAGTTGCAGGAGCTATTTGGGAAAGGGTTTATTAGACCGAGCAGTTCTCCTTGGGGAGCCCCGATCCTTTTCGTCAAGAAGAAGGATGGTTCGCACCAAATGTGCATTCACTATCGGGAACTGAACAAGTTGATGGTGAAAACCATTACCCTTTTCCATGGATAAATGATGTTTTAGACCAGCTTTAAGGGAAATCTTGGTTTTCAAAGGTAGATTTGAGGTCCAAATATCATCAGATGAGGGTTCTAGAGGAGGATATTTAGAAGATGACCTTTTGAACTCGTTACGGGCATTACGAGTTTGTGGTGATAACTTTTGGACTCACCAACGCACCAGCAGCATTCATGGACTTCATGAATCAGGTGAACAGGCCCATGTTGGATTGATCAGTGATCGTATTGATTGATGACATTCTCGTGTATTCGAATACTAGGGAACAACATGAAGAGCATCTACGAGAGATTCTTTAGGTTTTGAGGAGGGAGAGGCTTTATGCCAAATTCTCCAAGTGTGATTTCGGGTCGCGAGAGGTTCAGTTTTGGGACACCTCGTCAATCAGAATGGTGTTTTGGTTGACCTAGCCAAAATTGAGGTGGTGATGCAGTTGGAGTTGTCGAGATCTCTATCTGAGATTCAGAGCTTCCTTGGTTTGGCAGGCTATTATTTGAGGTTCATCACAGACTTCTCTACGATTGTTGTTCCTCTCACTAAGTTGAACAGGAAGGATGTTGCCTTTAGTTGGGGGCCTGAGCAGTAGGCATCATTCGAGACTCTTCGCTAGAGGTTGTGTGAAACCCTAGTGCTTGCTGTCCTGGAGGAAGTTGAGGATTCTGTAGTCTATTGTGATGCATCCATTGAGGGATTGGGTGATATGTTGATGCAGAGAGGGAATATGATAGCCTACACTTTGAGGCAGCTGAAGCTTCACGTGGTGAAGTACCCCACTCACGATTTGGAGTTAGGGGCGGTGGTTTTCGCCCTCAAGATTGGAGCCATTATGTCTATGGTGTTTGGAGTACCATATACACGGACCATAAGAGTCTAGGATACCTTATGGATGAGCCTAACTTGAATATGAAGTAGAGGAGGTGGTTGGACGTAGTGAAGGACTACGATTGTGAGATCTTGTATCACCCAGGTAAGGCCGACGTGGCAGCCGATGCTTTGAGTAGGAGTGGGCGAGTACCTTGATGTGGGATGTGTGCTTAAGGATAATAGTGATGACTCCAATCTTAGAGATCATCAAGGAAGCACAATCGGAGGCCATAAAAGAGGAAAATCGGAAGAGTGAGCGGGTGATCGGTAAGATTTCAGTATTTGATTTAGATATTAGAGGGCTTTTGACTCTACATGGAAAGGTTTGGGTACCATATATGAGTGGGGCTCGACGATTTGATGGAGGAGGCCCACAAATCGAGATATTCTATCCATCCAGGGGCTACAAAGATATATCTTGATTTGACGCACAATTTTTGGTACCCATGTATGAAAAGGGATGTGGCATGGTTTGTGGAGCGATGTCTAACTTGCCAGAAGGTGAAGGAGGAGCACCAACGCCCTCATGGCAAGTTGCAGCCTCTGGAGGTTCCCCTATGGAAATAGGAGCATATTACTATTGATTTCATTACGAAGCTACTAAAGACTGCGAGGGGTGTTGACACTGTCTGGGTGATAGTGGATCGCTTGATGAAGAGTGCTCACTTATTAGCCATTAGTGAGAACTCTTCCATAGAGAAGTTGGTCGAGATTTATGTTTGTGAAGTGGTGGCTCAGCATGGGGTGCCGACGTCCATTGTATATGACCGGGATGTGCATTTTACTTCCAGATTCTGGAAGAGGTTTCATGAGGAGTTGGGCACTGGCTACACTTTGATTTTGGTGGGAGTTGGGACTGCTATCTTTCGTTGCCAGAAGGGTGTTATCCGCTTCAGGAAGCGGGGAAAGCTGGGCCCCAATTTCATTGGCTCTATTCGTGTATTGATTCATGTAGATAAGGTGGCCTACCAGTTGGAGCTATCGGAGGAACTGAGTTAGATCCATGATACCTTCCATGTATCCCAACTTAGGAAGTGTATAGCCGATGAGGCGGCTGTGGACCCCTTGGAGGACATTTAGGCTGATGATCACCTGAATTATGTGGAAAAGCCTATAATCATTTTGGATCGGAAGGTGAAAACCTTGAGGAACAAGCTTGTGAATTTGGTCAAAGTTCAGTGGAAACACCATAGAGGTTCGGAGTGGACATGGGAACCAGAGTTCGAGATGCGTAAGCAGTATCCTAAGCTGTTTCCGAAGGATGACTTCAAGGGCGATGTCTGATTTTAGTGGGGGAGAATTGTAACATCCAGAAATAAGGTACATTTATCATTCTTGAATCTTTTCCTAAAGTGTCAAAATTAGTCCCTAATAGAGAAAAGTTGGCAACAGTCGTATGTGGGGCGTACACATGAGTACGCGTTGTTGGATTAATGTCTAGGTCCATAACTATAATTGGTAAGACTTGACCCGACCCGGCATGGTCCATTTGGGTTGCATGGCATCATGCATTTGGATAGACTATAATGAGAGAAATAAGACACTTATGGTTATTAATATATTATAAGTTCTAGTATATTAATAATAAGAATAATAAGGTTATTTAATTAGTATTGATCAAGAATTAATCTAGGATTAATTAAGTGATCAAAAGAAGACTAATTAAATATATGGAGTGATTGTGTAAATCATCCATACTTATATAGTGGGCTAATGCTCCATGGATTATCTAGTTAGGCTAAAACCCATATGATGCTCCATGGTGTATTTGTGCCCATGGATCATGGAAATGAAAGGCCATGTCAATTAGGGTTTACATGGTGTAACCCTAACTATATAAGCATCTTATTCTTGACCAAAATCGGCCACTAGTGTGAGTAATAGAAGGGCTAGCCGATTTCATGAAGGGTAGATCTCTCTCAAGTTATTCCAAGTGTATTTGGTGTTGTGTGAGCCATTTGAGGTGTCACACTTGGGGCACTAGGCACTCAAGCTTCATGAAGGCTTCCTACATGAAAGAGGTATGTATTGTATCTTGTTATATTCATTATTTTATATGCTAGATTAGGATAATACCTTGGATGTTCATATTTGCATGTATAATAGAAAAAACATAGATCCAAGGTATTTAGGGTTGCAAGTACACTTAGGAGTGTTAGAATGCTCAAAACCCAACAGTGGTATCAGAGCCTAGGCTTGTTTTCTTGTTATACTTGCAAAACTGCTTAAAAATCGAAATTGTTGTTGTCTGATCATCAGACTCGGCGAGTCCATCAGGAGACTCGGCAATTCCATGCCTAAAAAGTGATCAAATCGATCCAACTCGCCGAGTTGGTTCATGCACTCGACGAGTTGGACCCCCAGACATCATAAATTCGACTTTTTTGGCTGGAATTGGACTAGGAACATTACCCTAAGATGTTTTTGAACTTATAAACTTGTTTTTGATGTGGTAATGTTCATGCTAATCCAATTTCAAAGATAATTGTCAATAGATTCATGTTTTGTATTAGTTTAAGGTTTAGACTAATTACATGAAAAAGTTTGATTTGAATTATCTTGTTCTTATGAGTTGCTTAGATTAATAGAAACTTGAGTGAAATAGTTGTTTTCAATCCAAATTAATCTAAGAGTTGATTCTAAAATGTGTTTTTGTAACTTGTCCTCAAGTTATATGAAAAGTCACATTTAAGTTTCATAAAACTCATAAAAGTTGGCAAAGGTTACAAAATGAAGAGTCTAGTTCTAATTAAATGGGTTTATGACTCCATAATTTGTCCTCAAGTTATGGAGGACTAAGAGTCTCTTCATTAAATAATAAATTAAAAAAAAGTGTAACCTTGATTAATTCCATAAGTTGTAAAATAAAGAAAAGTTAATTCTTTTATTAGTTTAAAGTCTTCCATAACTTGTCCTCAAGTTATGGAACTTGAAGAGCTTTTGGATTAAAACTACTTTAAACACATAAGTTATGGAATTAATTAGTTTTGAATAGTTTCAAAACTTGTCCTCAAGTTTTGGAATTTGTAAAGTTTTCTCTTATGAATACTTTAATTCCAAGTTAGCCCTTAGAATTTTAAAAGTTAAAATTCAACCCTTATACTTTATAATATTATAAGTTAATAATATATATATGTATAAGAGTAAAGTCAGTCTAACCGCTAGTACGCCTCATTCACGAAGCCGGTCTATAAGGTGGGTATACGGTTGTTGCCTATAAAATGGCAACTTAATGGGTGTCCACTCTCACCCACCGCTTGCTTGACTGGTGGAGGGTCGTTAGCCGAACAGGTTTGACAGGACTATAATTCTCCCTTCATTAAAAGTATTAATGATAAATACTAAGTAACTAAACTCTTAATAATACCCAATCTTAGTTACTTAGGAAAATGTGAATAAGGTGCTAATCCATGAAATTACACTTTACACTTTGTTTAGGTCGGTTAGTGGAGCGTGTGTGGTTAACCGGCACACTAACTCGTATTTAACAAGGTAGGTAAAGGGTAACTTAATGTTTATCATAGTATCGATGGAGTGTGTGTGGTTAACCGGCACATCGATTGAGGGGTAAACACTTAAGGGTACCAAGTAATTTGCATGGTTACTTCACACCTTGTTTTGTGATCCTCGGCATCCCAGTCACAAAACCTGAAGATCTAGGAGTTTCAAATCCAATTAAAACCTAATAATATATTTCGTTTATCTTGGTGGAAATTGGTGAATCGTCATTCACCTACCTTCAAATATTTTATAGCTTGGATTACGGCATCCCTCTTCTAAGTTATAAAATAGTTTGTTGGGTCCTAGCCTTAATATTTCATATTGGGTGTCATATTAAGGACTTAAGATCAACTATCTTGAATATCTCCCAAAAGATGTCTGGTTTAGACATTTATGATGTTCCCAAATCTCTTGAAACAAGCTGTCCTAATGAAAATGATGTCCCATGGATATCATACTTCTTCACCTCTTCAAATTATTCTCCCTAACCCACAAGTTCTTGAAAAGTTTAAGGTCACTCAGGCCCTATTGGGAAGGCAAGGTCTAGCTGTGGTCACATCTTGGAGATATAGTCACATATTGACAAGCCAGGAGAGTTGGGTGTCAAAGTCTTGAGAAAGTTGCTGGTTCAACTACTTTCTAAGTCACATAGTGAGTTCTTTTGGAACACCTATAAAACAGACTATGACAAGACCCTTAATGATCTTATCTATTTGATAAGATCAACTTCCTAAAACTTTATGGACATTGACAATGATGACATTGGATATCTAGTATGGCTCTCTCTTCCCAGTGGAAAGGGATCGGCCATAGTCAACTCGGTTGACCAAATGGTAAAGAGAAAAGCTAAGTATGTGATAGTCCCGTGTACCATTATCAAAGGGTCCATATGTTTATATTGCCAAAGGAAGGAACATTGGTTACGAATCTACCAAATTTACCTAAGGATGTTAAAGTCAATAAGTTTGACTCTACTTCAGGTAAAGTCCACTATCTAACTCTACTAAGTTTCTATTCTGAGATTCTTGATACATGATGTGACTGGGTCACATGGTGATGTTTTAAGAATCAAAGAAAAGTGAAGAAACTTAAAGAAAGAATATGCTGAATCTGATCGCATAGATGGATTACGCATAGTTTGAAGATCGGATTCTTGAGCTACTTCTTAGGAGTTATGAGATATTGCTTAGGAATAGATAACAACAAGTTTTCATATGGATTGTAAGGATAAGTTTTCCGCAAAGTTTTTTAAAATAAAAGGAAAATTTTGATTTTATTTATTTTAAAATATCCTTACAATGGCATCTGTGGAAATTTTTGTTGCTTATAAGATTCCATTAATAGCAAGAGTGGAAATATAAAATTGATTCTTTCATTTGTGGTAATATCTAAATTTACCAAATAAGGAAAGATTCTCATCACCCAAGTTTCAATTGGACCGGAACTTGGAATCATGCAAGTTGTATAGCATGATGAATGAGAACTTAGTATTGGAAAATTAAGACTAATTACTTGTTCACATGGATGTGTGAGTCAAGTGAAGGACTAAGGGATCGAGTACACATTCTTGTGCACTGGTCAAGTCCACCACAAAAGAATGATAAAACTATTCATCATAGTTTACAAAAGCTTAGTAAATATGATTATACTTACAAGCTTAAGTGTAACTCTGAGACATTGGAAAAAGGTTCCAATGTATGACAGAGCGAATAAGAAGAATCAAATTAGGTAGAAGGATAAAAGTTTCTCAAATCTGAAAAGATGGGAGAGTACTTTAGTATCAGTTCTGTGATCATCTTAATGATTAAGAAACCATAGAACAATTAGTTCTCTAAGGAAATCTTAGTGCATTCTTATGACTAAGAAGAGGGATCTTGAATTGTTGAAATGGTTAAATCAAGAAGATGAGTCATACTTCGTTCCAATACAAGTCTTAGAGTCATACTCCAAGATTGTAACTTGAGTGATATGTCTTAAAGAAGCTTTAAAACACTTGTCAAATGTAAGAGTAAAAGTTTTCTACTCTTGTACATTTGAAATTGGTAAGTTGTGATGTTTTGGATAAAACAAAGACCAACTTAGGCCAATTGTGTGAAGTTTTTATCTTGGTTAGAATCCACACTATCTCTTGGATGTTTGACAAGGGAGTCTTATAGGTCAAGAGGACAGTAGGAGTCTTAAAGGTCTTGAAAGTCTCAAGAACTAATCAAGAATAAAACCTGATGTTCTTCACTAGCACACGACTTGAGGTTTATAACCTATCGTGTTGACATATTTTGTGCCCATTCTAGTTAAAGTTGGCTTTGCATATGAGTTCTTAGAGTTATCAATTGGTTGCACAACAACTTGGAAGCAATGGCAGGCCCTTGAGCTGCTAGGTGGCAAGAAATTAAGATTGAGTTCAATCCATATGAGTGTGGATTTGTCATTATCCTTGTCTTGTGACTATGGTTATGACAATTCACATGGATAAGAACACATACACCAGCAAATCTAAGTGCCATAAGGTTTCTCTCCGATTCATGAAAATGATGGTGAGGAAACACTTTCACTAAGTAGATTTTAGCTAGATAGAAATTGTGATATTTGCATTCTCAAAGTCGTTAGTGGAGCGTGTGTGGTTTACCCGCACACTAACCTGGACTTGTGAGAAGTGGCAAAAAGGTCTAACCATTATGATTACGGCATCCCTTTTCGTAATTTTTTAGACACACAAGTGTGCTATCTAAGGGAAGGTGTATGATTTTGATAAAGTTTTATCAAAACAATCTAGTATCAGAAATCTGAACTTTGGTAAGAAAGTCAGTTGATTTCTGAATACATGTCAAAGCTAGTAGGAGCATAAGTGTTATGCTAATAATAATCATGTTAGTGGGAGCATGATGATTATGATAAGTATTGCAAGTTAGCAATGTTAATTATAGAAAACAAAAGTTTCAATTGGGAAAGAGTTGTTTTGCTATAATTAAGGGAGAGGAAATTATACTTCATCTCAAATCTATAAGCTTAGATCGTGAGGTTTTAATCATTTAGTCAAGGATATATATGAATTTCATGTTGGAATGGCTCAACATAAGGAAATTTTGTATATGAGACCATTGTTTGCGTTCTAAAATTCGATTATGATTACGGCATCCCTTTTCATAATCTGAATTATGAGAACTTGGCAAATTGAATTGGAAATATTATAGAAAAAGACCGGTTTAGTCTTTATGTGAGACATCATGAATCGTGTCCCATATGCTTCAGATATAGAATCGATTACATGTGCTATATTCATCCATTCTAAAATTTTCCAAATGCCTGGGGCATTAAGAAGGGAAAAGGTTTAGAATTGGATATGACTAAAAGGATTAAACAACTGTCGAGGACAATCTAAGGTTTACCAAAGATTGGTTGCTCAAGGACAGTTGGAAGTATAGTGATAATTCTGGAAGGACCATATTGACATAATCTGGAAAGAGGCAACTCTTGTTCAGAAGTGATAGTCAAAATGGAATCTGGAAATGTTTCAAAGTTAGAATTTTCAATCTGTTTAAGATTAGGAAACTTAATGCAAGAAGGATGTTTCCAAGGAGCTTATCTCCTTTGGAATACTCTGTAATGATTGTTGTCAAGTCTTTCTGACTTTGTGCATAGTCATTACAAGAGGATCAATGCATATAAGTTTAGAATCCAACAGATTTCAGTAAATGACATGAATTTGGAATTCTTGTATTTGCAGTAAGGATTTGGGAGTGTGAAAAGAGAATAATTGAAGTTATGTTCAATGGATCTAGTTCACAAAGTGAAGATCATAGACATACATAGTATGCATACTTGGTGTATGGCATGACTAGTGTTTAGAAAACATAGTGTACATGCTTGGAGCATGGGACAGCTATTGTTTTAAATTCAAGAATAAAGTGGATAGCTGAAACAGTATACAATGAATAATGTGTAATCATATGGTGATAAATAAAAGGTGTTTTATTTATGTTCATAGGTTTTGATACCATATTGGATTCAATTATTATTGTGTTTCATTTTGCATGTTTTGACTTCCCGAATAAACTGGGTTATTCATCCGGAATGACTAAGTTATTCAAACTATCACAGTCGGTCATATGTTGGAAGTAGATATGAATTAAGACTGTAATGGGTTGGCTTGTAGAGGTCTAAGGTGTTGGACAAAGGGCTACAACACTCATGAGTGCTCATAAGTTCTGAGTATTGGATTCAACCCGTGCTCATTGGAATCCCTTCATGGATTTTATCACGAGTGATCATGAGACGATAATATCTTATATTCTTCAAACCTAGAGATATGAGTTGTTACTATGAGTTGGTTGTACATTGATTGCACGAAAACGCATTTGGTAACTCGGTGCTATAAAACGTGCCTTTGTGTATGATTCAACAAGTAGTAGAACAAGCCATATGAGTCGAAGTTTATCCATTCCTTTTACCTTCGGGATAAAAGCGATATCTGTGTGCCCCTCGATGATTTGATGATGACAAATGGAAGTGCTCGGCCGGGCCGGGCCAGGACTGATTTGATTTGTTCAATTAGTCAGTCATCATAAATCGGAAATCGGGAAACTACAAATGGACAGAGAGAATGATTATAATCCATGTCTCAGTCCATATGATATCTAGAATGGAGGAATATATGATCCCTTATCTAATGGACAACTCATTGACAAAGATTAGAGTTCATCGACGAGGTCAGAGTTCGACAGAAGCTTTTGAGAGCTACGATTGCCAGTCGGTTCTTGAAGTCATACGCAATAATAGTTTTAGACTTATCCAAGTGGGAGACTGTTGGATTAATGTCTAAGTCCATAACTATAATTGGTAAGACTTGACCCGACCCGGCATGGTCCATTTGGGTTGCGTGGCATCATGCATTTGGATAGACTATAATGAGAGAAATAAGACACTTATGGTTATTAATATATTATAAGTTCTAGTATATTAATAATAAGAATAATAAGGTTATTTAATTAGTATTGATCAAGAATTAATTTAGGATTAATTAAGTGATCAAAAGAAGACTAATTAAATATATGGAGTGATTTTGTAAATCATCCATACTTATATAGTGGGCTAATGCTCCATGGATTATCTAGTTGGGCTAAAACCCATATGATGCTCCATGGATGCTCTATGGTGTATTTGTACCCATGGATCATGGAAATGAAAGGCCATGTCAATTAGGGTTTACATGGTGTAACCCTAACTATATAAGCATCTTATTCTTGACCAAAATTGGCCACTAGTGTGAGTAATAGAAGGGCTAGCCGATTTCATGAAGGGTAGATTTCTCTTAAGTTATTCCAAGTGTATTTGGTGTTGTGTGAACCATTTGAGGTGTCACACTTGGGGCACTAGGCACTCAAGCTTCATGAAGGCTTCCTACATGAAAGATGTATGTATTCTATCTTGTTATATTCATTATTTTATATGCTAGATTAGGATAATACCTTGGATGTTCATATTTGCATGTATATTAGAGAAAACATAGATCCAAGGTATTTAGGGTTGCATGTACACTTAGGAGTGTTAGAATGCTCAAAACCCAACACGCGCAACGTTCTCACCTTGTATAATCATGGAGGACCACCTAGTACGTTGGGCATACAAGGCTCATGTGCAAAACCCTGATTTGAAGTTTCCCTATATAAAGAACATTATGGCATCATTTCTAACCACCCTTATCACCCTCTAACCTTCTCATAAATCCTAATCTCGTGTGTATGGCTTATGTGTGTGTGTGTTATTGCAAGTTTTGAGTGTTCTTGGCTCTTGTATTTAAAAATGGAGGTTAAAGAAGAAGAAGGTGCTAGCAAGATTAGAGATCCAAAAACTTCCCACCTTTGTGCATCATTTTGAGGTATAAAGCTTATACTTTGGCTAGCGTTCTTCTAGATCTGTTAAGTCTAAGATTTATGATCTTAAGTCCCCAAGCTAAGAGCTTTTCGAGTTTGGGGCTCTTCAAAGAGTTGAAGTTGTCCTTTCATACATCTTAAGACATCTAGATTGATAAAAATGCTTTCTTGATCTACCCTTTTGACTCATGCATGAGTAAAGTACCTTAGAATGGATGAAATGATGTTTTAAGCATCTCCTAGCCATGCAAAGGCATCAAGCCCATGACTTTATGGATTAAGAGGTTTTAAATTAGTCAGATCTATAGTTGGAATGGTTGTCTTAACAGATTAAGACGTCAAAAGAGTGAAATTGGATGTTTATGGAGTACGCTGTGCGTACTACTAGCTATGTGCAACGTAGCCGGATTTCATCTCGTCGCATGCTTAGTCAGTTGTATGCCCAACGTTAGGTGTAGCACGCCTAGCGTACTCGCTGGTTGTTGAATTTCTGTTGAATTTCATTGACTTTGACCTTTGGTTAAAGTTTGGGGTTTTAGGACTGAGGGAAGGGAAAAATGGTCCTTTTGCCCTTAGTAGTTTTAACCGTGGATTTTGGATTCGTGAGTTCTTTTGGACCTTAATGATTAATTAAGGTTAATTATTTTGTTGAGTATGCGGAGTCTAGATCTGGCAGTTTAAGTGCTAGGTTTTTCGTGTCATCAGTATTAGTAAGTCTCCTCACTTATTCTTACTTGTATGGTAGGCTAGTTGTATTGTGACAACCATTTGGGTCTAGTTGCTCTGATATGTTATGTTATGATATTGTATGTTATGTTATGATATTGGGATGACTTGTACTTGATAGTTGGTTGTGAAACTATGTTTTTGGAAATTTTAAAAATGAATTTTGGTCTAAAGTTTGAGGTGTTATAATTATTATTATAAATAAGAAAAAAAGGAATTGTGGGTCCCACTCCTTTTACCTCTTGTCTCAACACCCTTGGTCAATTGATCCTTCTTCCTCATCATCGTCGACCTCCCTCGTGCTCAACCCTAAGCCCTATTCTCTATAGACTTGAAACTACTCCCTCCTCTATCTTCTGCGTCAAGTATCTCCTTCATCCACTCCTCACCACCCACCTCTTAATCATTGATAAAACACCAACTTCAAAATTACCCCTTCTACCTAAATATCATTGAAACACTACTACTCATAACGCTAACCATCCGGTTGTTGCTTGCCCCCAACGTCTCTGCTGTCTCTCTTTATCGTCCAGACATGACACGTGACACACCTCCATTTTCATGTTCTATCTGACCGTCTCACATGTCATCAATGTTGTATACCGTCACTGGCCTCCATTACAAGAAATTGCCAGGTACCTTCATCGCCAAGCGATCATCGCCAACCTCCATTGTCAGTCTGACCGGCTGTGGTCTCAGCTGATTTCAATTCAGTTGCTTTGTATAAATTTCTTTGTCTGATGTCAAATATTGATGCATAAATCTGTATCCATGAGTGTTTAATTTCAAGCTTTTGAGTCCGATGTCAAGTGTATCTACATAATATAGATTTCAAGTTTCAATTCGGGCTCCATGTATGATTTGTGTTTCAATTTTGATCTCATATTTCATAACTGATTTATGCTTCAATATTTGAATCAGATATCTCAGTCCAATTCTTAATGATAAATATCATATATTATGTTAAGATTTATCGATAAATTGGATTTTAGATGTAGACATGCAATGGTTTTAACTCTAATGATAGGGTGGATGGTGGTGGTGAATATCACGATAGATAGCTTTCTTAGGAAGAGGGCCAATTACAGACATGAAACGGGAATGGAAGGAGGGACATGGAAAAATGGTGGGTATGTAAGGTAAGTGATGTGGGGGTGGGTTTGGCGGTGTATTTATTTAAATAAATTACAAAATCAAGGGCAAAATAGTATTTTTAGGTAAGACTGGGACCAAGCGTGTAACAAAAACAAATAATATGGACCTTTCGAGTTAAATAATATGGACCTTTCGAGTTATGGATCAAACGCGTAAATTACCCCAAACAATAGGGACAAATCGTCTAATTTACTCTAAACAATATGTAAATAGGTTAAAAATACATATAAATAAGTAAAAAAAATATGTTTATACATTTAAAATACATAAATGTATAAATATAAATACTTAAAAAAAAATACTTAAATATGTAAAAATAGATATAAATATGTAAAAACCATGTTTATTCATTATATACAAATTTTGATGAAATTTGCAGAAAAGTCCCATTATTTTGGAAAAATTAATAATTTGGTCTAATGACATGCTGAACACGTCAAAAATAACTAAAGTGAATAAATTAGCCGGTTTCTTGTGTTTTTCTATTCAAAAAGTTAAAAAGTCTGGATGTTTATTTTAAAAAGGTAAAATTTAGGACTTTATTATGTATTTGATGCTTCAACTTATAAACTTATAATATTTAATCTATTTTTAGAAAGCTAAATTTTCTTTATATATATATATATATATATATATATATATATATATATATATATATATATATATATATATATATATATATATATATATACATTATTGTGTTCTAACTAAATATTATGTAGATATAAAAATGATTATGAACCAATCATTTTAGTTATATCAAGAAAGTGATTAATAAATATTATTGTATTAAAAATAATTAAAAATACAATCTAATTTCATTGTAAGGATATTTTAGTAAATTAACATAAATTTAAAAAAGGACATTCTAAAAGAATTTGTTCATGATTATCTTGAAAAAAATAAATATTCTAATAAAATACTATAAGCATATATTATCAAGACCAATAATTTTTATGAATACAAATTTTATATGTGATGAATTTTAATAGTTTAGAATAAGTAATTACATTTATTCTTAAAGAATACAACTATGAACGTAAATTACATTCATTCTTGAAATCTCTTGCAAAAAATATCATCATTCTCGAAAGAATCCTCATTCACCTTCTTTTTTTTTGTTCCTAGATGTCATGTGTATGTTTTACATCTAAGCCACTTCAAAATACACTAGCATTCTGTGAGATTGACATTTTGTGAGATTGACATTCTATCAGAATGACATTGCATGAGAATGACTTTATACAAAGAGCTACAAAAGGAGACAAACTCGAGGATGGTAAGCGATCCCTAAGTAAAACTTGAAACATCTGAAAAACATAAGAAACAAAAGTCATGTTATAACATCAACCAATTGCAATAGAACCCTGACAAAATCATTCTTATGTGATTCTACCATAATCATTCTTATGTGATTATACCGGAAATACAATTCCGGCAGAATCATTCTTATGTGATTCTCCAAAGATTATAATACTATCTACACATTATTCAAATAGAAGAATACATTAGATACAAAATATTCTTAAAGAATGAAATAATTATTCTTAAAGAATGAAACAATTGAAGATAAGAACAACACCCAATGATGAGAAAAGAAAGTCATTCTCATAGAATTAGTTTAATTAGCTTAAAGGGAATACACTCTTGAATGCATTCAAATTTCACAAAAACAAACTAATTTTAAAATACAATTAATACCAACAATAAGGAAAGAAAACGTTGAAGCAGGACCATAATCTTCTCTAGAACCTATACCTACAAGAATGCAGACCCCAGCTCTAATTGCCGAACCAACACCTGATAAATTTCATAATCGAAAAATGATTGCAGGTCTTTCAATATTGAAAGAAAATGAGAGGAATTCTGAATTTGAAGTGTGATAGAATAACATAATTCTCTGTTTTTTTCTTTTTTTTTTTCTTTTTGTTTTTGCCTTTGGAGATGAGATGCACGGTCGATAAACATTTCATCACTAACCATGAATACAATCTGAGACTATCATGACATGTTGAACAATCAATACCCATCTAACCATACTTCTCTTTGGCATTTCATCAAACACTTTTAGCACGCTCCCTAAATCACCACATTTTCTATGAATCATGAATGAAAAAATTTACAAATCAGAACCATCAACATAAAATTCACATGAACAACAAGATACTTCAACACTATTATAAAAATCTAAAAGTAAAAGTTAAAATTCTAGAAATTAGCTAGTTGGAAGAAACAAAGAAAAAACTTGTTTTCTATGGAATGGAATGATTCAAATCATATAATACCTAGAAAACTATTAAGAAACAAATCTTAAAAATACATGATTACAGGAAAAAACAAGATGGATTTCAAGAAATTGATGAAAAAGCTTACCTTTTTTATACCCAAAACGAGCGAGAGAGCAGAAAATTGAGCAAAATTGAGGGGAGATTCAAATTTTGAAACAATTTTGGTGTTATACTATATTCTGAAATTGGGGTACCAAAGTCTGATTGTTCTAGGTTTGCATTAACCTCCAAGGACTTTGATAGCTTGAAGACGAATTTGAAAACCGAACCTGATTATGATGGATGAAAGTAGTGGTTGGCGGTGGTATTGGGTGGAAATAGTGGTCAGACGGTCGTGAAGAAGGCATTGAAGATGGAGATTGCAGAGGCGCGGTGGTTGATTTTGCAACAATTTTGGTGTTGCATTACATATTGAAATTGGGGTACCGAAGTCTGGTTATTCTAGGTTCGCGTTAACCTCAAAATACTTTGATAGCTTGAAGACGAATTTGAAAACCGAACATGATTATCGTGGAAGAAAGTAGTGGTTAGCGGTGGTATTGGGTGGCAATGGTGGTCGGACGGTCGGTAAGAAGGCGTTGAAGATGGAGATTGTAGAGGCGCGGTGGTCAGCGGCCAAAATAACTATTGACAATGGTTTTTAGAGTAAGAGGGGGAATGGGCGGTGATGTTAGGGATAACAACTGTAGATAAAATAGGGGAAAGATTAGGTTAAAAGTCAATGAAGCTACCATGATTATAGGAAATATTTGTGGCAGTTATTTAGCAAGTTACTAAATTGCCCTTATTTATTTATTTAAATATTTAATTAGTTTTAAAATTTTGATTGGTCCACAATCAATCTTACATCCACACAATAAATACTTAAAAAGTTATGAACATATATATATATATATATATATATATATATATATATATATATATATATATATATATATATATATATATATATATATATATATATATATATATATATAATTTAATCATATTTATATTTAGGAAAAATACCACTATAGCATAATAAAGTGTTGTCATTTATCCGATTTAGTCACTAATGTTTTTTTAGATCAATAGACTATTTAACTCATATAAAACATATCAATTACACCACTTTGCTCGATTTTTATGGGTCAACGATAAACTTGGTGAGTTGGCACTATGATGTGTAAGGAAAGTTTGTCACGTTATCGACATGTCTACTATAACAAATGAAACCCTACATGTTAGTTACATCATCGTCGTATCTACATGCACACGCATGTAATGTCCCCCAATTTGAACTTATTTACATAATTCTTTATCAAGATAATGAAAATAATTCCTTCCTCCACCAATCTATCATTTTTAAAATCGTTATATACAAAACTAGATAAATCCAAGTGCTTAGTTTTTAGAAGAGTCTCCACGATTCTGTTGTTTAAGAAAACCCTAAGTTTTACTCTAAATTTCTTCATGTAGTATACCTTAAATCCCATGTTAGCATTATAGTGCATTCTAATTAAGATTTTGATCTGATTTTCTTTTGGAGGCTTACCTTGCATGTTCACGAGCTCCGGGACATGGTCAGCTTCCTGTAATTGACTGTTTTTGTTTAAGTAATAAGAAAAGGTGTTATAGCTAGTAAAATCATGTTTATAATCTTTTTGATTTTCAACCTAATGGAAGAACTTAGAGGAAATAAACTGATCTGACTGAACATTAAGAACTTCTAAGGCAGAGCTTGTTAAGATTAGCGACGAGCTAACGGCCGGCGGGAACCAACCCTTGTGTTTTCAGAAGGAATCAATGATGAAATAAGCAATGGGAGAGATCGTTTGGATGACAAAGATGAAATGTTCCAATGGGGAGGGTTGTGGTGATGGTGTGAAGATGGATTGCTCTAGGTTCCACTTTTTGAGATCGAAACTGGTTGTCGTGTGTTGGTGATTTTAATTGGGGTTGAGGGTTTGGTGATTGGAGAAAAGGATGTCGCGAACAGTGGGGCGATTTTGGGTGGGCTTATGGTGTCCATAGAAGAAGTTGAAGTATTTGAGAATAATGCTTAGCAGAGGAGGTTGGGGATGCGTTCTTGTTTAGTAAACGAACATCTTCTCCGCTGCCTACATCCATGGGACTATACAAAATGGAAAGAGAATTCCCATCAATGCTTTCATGTTCACTAGAATGACAATGATGTCGCCAACTTTCCCTAAATATCATACTACTAAGTCATCAAGTTAACCGGTTAATCCCTTAAAATCAATCAAAGTTTTGTAATTGACACGTTTTATATGAGTTAGATGGTTTATTGTGCAATATATATATATATATATATATATATATATATATATATATATATATATATATATATATATATATATATATATTTGTGACTAAATCTAACAAATAACAATATTTTATTGTGCAATAGTGATATTTTCTTTTATATTTATCAATGATAGTAATTTTTAAAAAAATACATGTTTATAACAAAAAGTTATCGTAATATATATATATATATATATATATATATATATATATATATATATATATATATATATATATATATATATATATATTTGTGACTAAATCTAACAAATAACAATATTTTATTGTGCAATAGTGATATTTTCTTTTATATTTATCAATGATAGTAATTTTTAAAAAAGTACATGTTTATAACAAAAAGTTATCGTAATAAGTTAATGGAAAATATCTAGAAAACTCCTAATATTTTACCATAATTTACAAAAAAGTCTCAAACCTAAATTTGTTTATGAAAAAACATGAATCACCGGTAAAAATGACGATTTGACCCATATTCCTAGTTTACTGGTTTCATTACCTACATGGTTTCATTAAAGTCTCATTAATTTACCACAATTTATGAGTAAGTCCCAAACAAAAATTTAGTGATGATTTGACCATTTTCTGCATATAACATACATTTTATCGGTTTCATTGTTGACTTGGACATTTGGTCATTAAATTAGCTAATTAGATGTATATGATGGGTTATACAATGCTACATTTATTGTAAATATTGATATTAATCTCATCGTCTCATTTATGACTATATATTTAAATCAACAATGGAACTATTAAAATGTGTGTTTCCAAGAAAAGAGCGACATGAAATGAGGTGATGTCTCATGAGATGGATATATTGGGCTACATAAGATTAGATAGACAATTTGAAATTTCTTATAAACATATAAATAATGAAATTGTTGCTAGTTTATGTAATTATTGCAGTGTTCATTGCATTCATTTTATATTTCAAAAATATATAGAATGCATCAGGATATTAAGTTTTATGGTAAACATAGCATTATATAACCCAATATATCTGTCTTATCAGCTCATTTAATGACTAGACGTCTAGGTCAACAATGAAACATATAAAATGTATGTTACAGAGAGAAAATGGTCAAATCATCACCAAATTTTAGTTTGAGATTTATTCGTAAATTTTGGTAAAATAATGAGACTTTAATGATACTAGGTAAGTAATGAAACCAGTAAACCAGGAAAAATGGGTTAAATCGTCATTTTTACTGGTAATTCAAGTTTTTTCATAAACAAATTTTACTTTTGGATTTTTTCGTAAATTTAGATAAAATTTTAGAACTTTTTTGAAGATTTTCCTAAATTAAAGATACGTTTTTAATGTATAAATTATTGAAATCTTAAATCGACATACCACATGCATAAGATGTTAAATTTGCTTATCTTAAACTTAAAGATTTTTTTTTAAAAGAAAACAGGTCAACACATGTTAATGTTTGTTGGATTTGAACTTGATATTATTTAATTTAAAATTTCTTTTGCAGTTTTTCTTTAACAAATTTTTAACCAAATTTGATGTGGCCAGTACAACTAGTATTGAGGATAACTCGGATGACGCTGTTGTCATTTAATAAAATAAACCCTAACCGGACAACTATCACATAAACAAATGTGTCACTGTTCAGGTGTTTAATTTGTTATATATATATATATATATATATATATATATATATATATATATATATATATATATATATATATATATATATATATATATATATATATATATATATATATATATATATATTTCTTGGATTGAAGATTAAGTTATGGGTTAAATTATATTAAAAGTTAAAAATGTCATAGTTATGGGGAAAATTATAGAAGAATACAATTAGACTCCTTCAAATCACTAAGAAATTAGAATTATATATTACGTGAATTACACATTTGTTGAAAAATCAACGGAATTTAAATTTTATCGAAACCCTTAAAAATCCTGGTTGAGGATTTCCACTTTCATCATACGTGGGTTTGTTTGGTTAGAAATAATGGAATTCCATTCTCGTAACTTTTATTAGAATGACTAATTTTTCATGCATCAGGAAATTGAGTAATCTAATTATAAACGAGTATTATAATAAAAGTAATAAAAATATTTTTTCTTGTAAAATAATCGCTTTTCCGAAATATCGTATTCCGACGGAGTAGGTACGGTCATCCAGAGTTGGGGTCGTTTTAGGTATAGGGCCCGAAATGTGACAATCATATGTTACGGACTGACGAAATGTATTAAGGACTATGGATTTCGGAATACGATATTTCTGAGTATTTATCTTTGTTCCGGAGTTGGTTGTGGTAGGTAGGATTTAGGTCCGATTCTGACACATCATACGTTCCAGACTGAAAAGTGTATTCTGAAATATACTCTGGAATGTACGGTCATTCCGAAGTACTATTTCGAAGAGGTAAAATTATGTGTGTTCTTTGTTCCCAATATACAATATATTTGTATGTATGTTCATCAACATTCTTTGTTAGTTTTCGTAATATAGAAGAATGAGTATGTATATGGATTTTTTTCAAATGCTTGTTTCTAGTAAAGGGAAATGGCAACATATCGAGGGATCTATATAGTATATTGCTCCAGAGTACATATGCTTTGGTGTAGATATAAGCTATGATATCAACTTCATTAGGTTAATTATGGCGGTTGCTTCCAAGTCTAGGTTATACACTAATCAAATGTGTCTATCTTTTCAATGATCCGAATCAAATATAGTTATGTCGATTTTTGACGATAGTGATGTCATTAGGTTAATTAATGTATTTTGATGATGGTAATATAATTCCATATGGAGAGACAATTGAACATTTTTAGACTTACACTGAATTTGATGGGGATGATACTAAAGATGAAGAAGAGGAAACTAAGCGCTTAAAACCCAAAAAACCATAAGAGGAAAAGTTTCCTTATTATTTTTCTGATTTTGAAGAAACACAAACCACATATTGGGGTATGCCTAAGCCTTTACCATTTCCTAAATTAGCTCAACAAAAACGTAAAGATACCACAACACACAATTATACTTCCCACGTGAAGTTATTCCAAATCTTCAAAAGCAAAGAAGAACTTAAACTTAAATTTGGACTCAAATGTGCTACTAAAGGCTTCCAATATAAAGTGAGAAAATCTATAAAAGACAGGTTTGAAGTTATTATTATTATTATTATTATTATTATTATTGTGGAAAAATGTGACTGGCGGATACGGGCAACAAAAGATAAAAACACTGATACATTTCAAGTTGTTAAACTATCGGAGAGCCATACTTTATCAAATACAGAACTATGTCCCCATCACCGATAAGCCAACAAAAATGTACTAGGTCACTTCGTGAAGGGAATATTAACTAATAATATAGGTGTAACATCTCGTTTTGAGAAAGTCCTTAATTGAAGGTTCAAGAAGGAATTGATCTGTAACTCCTCCAACTTTTTTGATAAAAGTAATTATATTAAAAGTTATTCATTTTCTTGAATAATTTAATCCTCGAATAGGATAATTGTTAGTCGTGGACATTACAAGACTATAAAGACCTTTTATAACTAAGCGATAGAAATACATTTTTGATAAAATATTATTTGGGATAAATAATCTGGTGAAACTTGTAGTAGTCATGATGACCATTCTGTAGATGTAATGAACACTCAAATCTGACTTTGTATGAAGAATTTATGATTGTTTAAAATTTTGTGTTCAACCCTATACGTCAAGGTACGTCGTACAATATGTATCGGATAAAGGTTGCTTATTAGACAAAGTAATCTAAAAAAGTCATAGTAGTCATCAAAGCGAGAGCGTGTATATAAAGAACGCCTAAATTTGACTTCGAATAAGGAAGTTATGATTTTTCGAAGTTTCGGCGCAACAGTGTGTGACACTGAAATCGAAATTAAAATTGGTTGAGTGTTAGCCAAAACAACGTAAAAAATTGGTTGAGTGTTAGCCAAAACGAGAGGTTAATATCTTATAAATACAAACATGTTGGTATAAAGACAATTAAGAAACGTGTTCATATGAAAGAGTTATGATTTTCATACGAGCTTTAACAATCTAATCTCTATAAAAATATGAATTTAAAATATAGCGATAATTATATTTTTAGACCCCAAGGGAAATTGTAGAGGTTTTCAAGAGGATTCTGAGGATATAAAGAACATCTAAAACGGAGCTCGTATGCGAAAGTTATGATTGTTCGAATATTTCAGGAAAATACCTGGTGTGATGATGTTGCAACATTGGTGTGCACCACATGGATGAGTGTGAGACGGAGTCTTCCACATACCGAGTGACGTGGCACCACGAGCTTTCGAAACATGGTGCCACAATAAGATGACATGTGGCCATGTTCTAAAAGGTGAAGTGTGGACAAATCAAAATCAAACACGTGGCAAAAGGTTGATGGAGCGGTGTCGACCAATGGGCATGGCGTGCCTCCCATAAAGTCTATAAATATGGCTAAATTATGCTCATTATTTTTCAGAACTTTCACCCAAATCTCTCTAGAAACCTCCCACCCCTTGAGTCTGATTTTTCGGAGCTTCTGACCACCTTAATGAGGCTGTTAGATATCTACGTTGATTTTGCTTTAAGTGTAACTTATGTTTAAGTGCATTATCCTTATTATGAGCCTACAAACAAGATTTATCAGTGCTTCTATGTCATTATACTAATTGATTTACTTATGCGAGTGATGTCTAGGCTAGATCTAGTAAGGTGTTTAAATTGGGATTTCCGAATAATATACTCTATATACCAAACGGACCTTACCCCCGATATGATCTTACCTTATTATTCTTTATTTGATAGATCTCGATGTATACATTAGGATTGTTGAGAAATCCAGGAAATAGTATAAGTACTAATGAATATCGAATCATAATAATTGTGATTAGGATTTTGGAAGGGATAAGTTGAAGAGTTAGCAGATGAACTAGCTTTCCTGATGACCTTCTATCTAAGTCAAGTGAGTGCATAGTTACTTTCGTAACATGATTTTAATACAAGTATTTATTAAAAATATTAAATATATGTTTAAAGTTTATATGTGAATTATATGCTTATTGACTGGAATATGTTTTAGATGTATTGTTGATGAATATACGATGTGCGAACCAGTATGGTTCTATAGGTGTTAAGTTGTATGTGTGTGTGATATATATATATATATATATATATATATATATATATATATATAATATTATTACATGATATCAATAATAGAAGTATTATTACTGAGGAAGATAAATTGATATTAATACGTAATACTCTAAAATAAAACAATATACTCAATTAAGATAGTATTGCCTAAACAGAGTTAGTATTGGAAGATGATGACATGCATTTTAGCCTAGTCTAGTTTCTAAACTAAGGCATAAAAATGATGATTAGATCCAAATAAGTTGAATAAGAGTATAGTAATACTCTATATCGAGATGACATCGGGAAGACTGTAATGATGATGAATAGTAAATTGGTCTAGTAAAAGCTAAGGTTTGCCAAATACATTTAACTTTAATTTAAGATGAAAGAGTGTTTCCTTATCTTGTAAAGATATTAAATAGGTAGAAACTTTGTGATGATTACGAGTATTAGAATTTCATTAGTTATGCCCTAAGATTCAAAAGAGATGATTACTTAAGTTTGAATATTAGGTAGCATCAAGAGTGTGTGTGAGATGGGAAAGGAGAGTAGAACTCTCTTCGATGACATTGATGATTTGGTGGTGTATGTTTTACATTAAGTATTATCCCTCCTACTTTGACATCCAGATAGGCTGTGTCTGTATCGGACCGCTACTAGGCATGTATAGGTCAGGTATCTGGTTGGCGCCTAGATGATCAGTCTATATCTGACCAAAGGATGAACACTCATCTGCAGGAGTGACATGACGACCACTGACTAAACCTAGTCTTATGGAATATGCTAATAGAATTATAGTTTGTAGGTTTATTGGACCATGTTTTTATTTGCTGCACTCTATCCCCTAATAGTTTCCTTTATTGACTAGTGTTGCTGCCAAGGACATACCAAGGAAATATAGTCAACTAGCTATTTATAGTGATCCATCAGGATAGATCTTACAAGATCACTTTATTAGGATCAATATGTGAGGATTGGTGGGATGGGTGGTTTTAGGGAAATGTTTTTATAGATGATTATGATGTATTGCTAGATGATAGTTAGTTTTGAAGGTTATTGATGAATATATAAAATTATGGGATTGAAAAACCTATGTAACTCATCAGGTTTTCCAACCCGACCCACTCAAATTTTATGCATCACATGACGCAGTGTTAAGATTGATGAAGAATTAAATAAGATGTTGAGTGATTGAAGAGAAGACATGTAATAGTGTTCAAAACCGTTAGGTGATTACGTTGTAACATATGTTATGTATCGATTACGGTATCCTTAAACTTTTATTATTTTGAGACATTTATTTGTACTCAAAATGTTATAATATACTAGGATTTTCCACAAATAAAGATATTATGATTTTTGAAAGCATAAAGAATGTTATTTTTTTGTTCTGAAAACCGGGGATGTTACATGATCTGGTAAAGGTCTCGAGTGTCTAAGTATTAAGTTTAGACTTTAAGGAAGAAGGTTCTCAGGATTTCTGTTAAGAACTTGGGCTTCGAGTAAAGTTGAGCTTAAATCAAAATTTAGGCTTTCTGGCCTAGACATGCCACGACATGGTAGGCTATTGACATGGCATGACACATCACTTAAAGGAGAAACGCGTCTGAATGGTTACCACGGTGTAATAAGGATATGACCACTGCATCCTAAGACCATGCAAATTAGGGTTTCTTCTATCCTTAAAGGCTTAAACTCATGGATTAGGGCATCCTCTTCAACCTCCATCCTCCAAAATGGAAACGCTATCCTCCATGCATGATTGCGAGCTTCTTTTCTTGATTGAGAGGTTGTTTTTTGGGTTTTAGTGAAGCTTAAGGAAGAAGGGACTCCATATTGGTGCTAGGGGACAAGGAGCTAGCTTAGATCCATCATCGTCTTCATATTTCTGAGTTATTTGAGTTATAAACTACATACCTTGACCTTTATTCTGATAGATGAAACTTTAAGTTCATTATGGTTGATTTTGGTCTCTTTGATGGATATTCTTATAATTGAGGAACTCCAGAGCTTGTTACGACACTCTCTAGACCTTTAGACTTCAATTAAGTGAGAAAAAGGTCCTTTCTTGGGTTCTCTTGGACTTATGAACAAAGTCTTAGCCTTTAGAGAGATTAATGGACTTAGGGTTAAAGATCTTGATTTATGGAGATGTCTTATTAGATAAAGTTGGAAACTTTATCCATTAAGTTAATGAAAAGAAATGGATCTGAAGTTATGAACATTGATATGAAAATATTAAGTTCTTAATGAAGAAATGACATCCTAACCGAAACCACGGCATGGCCAAGGGCTTTCCACGATGTGGTGGCACGCTACAATGCGACTGTTTTGTTCGGACCTGACCACGATGTGGCTAAGGATGTATTAGGGACATGCCCTCTTTGGCTACCATATCTGATAGAGCCAATTTAATTGAAATGGGCATTCAAGTTGTGTTTTTGAACACATATCATGAACTATGTTGTTGTCATTTGTTGATGAATATGAGAAAAAAGATTGGCAAACAAGAGAGAACCAAGATTATGTTTTGGGAGGCTGCAAAAGCTTACCAAGAGTCTGATTTCATAGAATGCTTGGGTAGGCTACGTCGTGACCTAAACGAAGACTATCGTGCATGTATAGACATAATCGGTTACAAAAATGGGTAACGTCGTTTTTCCCTATGGTTCAGTATAATATTATCACATCAAACATCGTTAATTCCATCAATGTGTTATCAATAGACACACGAAAACTACCAATAACAGTGTTGATTGATTTATTTTGAGCAACTATGTACCAATGGTAGTGTTAGTGACGTAATGTTGGATGTATTTATTTATCTTATAATACTTCAATGATAATTATACTATAATTTACTGTACAAGACAAGATATACATAAATGATTTTTATATCTGAAAACAAAATAGATATTACTGAGTATGTTGAGAAGGTTATCGATAGGAGTATCCACAAATCCTCCGGATTTTAGGTATACCTGATTGACCAAAGCAGATATGAGGTGACTGGACAAATGAAAAATGGTATAGTAAACTTGGAATCTCATTGTTGCACATGTGGGAAATGAAAATTGTCAAGTATACCTTGTTATCATGTTATGGTGGTATTCTAGGAACCGAGATATCAACACTGCAGTACATGGCTATTATCGTACTTCACAATGGAAACATATTAATTAACACATATAGAGGCTGTGTTTACTATGCCAGTCCAACTAAATATAAAGAACCAAATGAAGTCATAGTTGTATTACCACTATTCATGGACAAATGATAAGTCGGACGACCATGAAACCATAACCGTATCCCTTCCCAAGGTATAAGTCTGATTCCAAAAAAATATAGTTGTTGCCAAAAGATCGGTCACACAAGCAGAAACTGTGACGCTCCATTTCTCGCATATTCAACGAAAGCTAAATCTTCAAGTAGGACCAAGTCAAGTGTCAAAAAGTAACGTTAAGTCTAAGAGTAGATCTAACGTCAAAAGTAGTCAATAGTATGGTACTGTTGATCTACAAATTGTAGTGATGTTTGTAGCGAATTAGAATATTATAGAAATTGTTGTTTGATATGATAAACTTTTTTTTGCTAGATCGTGATAAGGAGATTTTTTAAAACATACAGAAGAAAACCATAACTCAAATTTCAGGGTAATCTGCAACATTTATGCATGGGATACTTTCTATCCACCAGAAAGCAGCACACTCCGGTTGAATAAGCTTCAATAATTCATTATGGGGGGGGGGGGACGCTGCATAAACAATCTAAAGGTTAATTTTATGTTATTTTCTCATAGACACTTATTGATTATAAGGTGAACTAAGTTACATACATTTGTAACATCAAGAATACGTTCACAATTAGAAAAAGTGTAAACGTCTCATCATAGGGTATGCAACTGCCCGAGGGATAACACTTGTTATAGGGGAACCAACCATACTACTGTTGGGAAATGTCTCCATGATCAAATATACAAAATTAAGATGTCAAACTACTAACCAACATAATAAAGTTACAATAATAGTTGCTTTAAAAGTATTATGAAACATACTGGACGTACCTTAAATGCATAGACACAATATATGTAGGTCTATTGCCGACTCTTAGCTCGATAAGGTTCAAATACCCCTTAATCTTATCAAAGACAACACAAAACTGTATTTAAGTGAAATCCGATATCACTCTACCTCAGGGACACCTATGTACCCCCCATAAAATCTCAGCTCTATCATATACATCATGGAGGGCACATCCCTTAAAATCTCAGCTCTAGCATATACATCATGTAGACTCTCACAGTGTCTACATAATCAAATTGATGAAGTAAGTCATTCAACACATGTATACGGTCAACCAATCATGTTGAACATGAAGGTGACACAAATGGAATTACACGTTGTCTGAACTGGGAAATGTCAGAATTAGGGGAAATAGTCCGCAAACCACAAGCCAATAATTAGGCAAAATGCTTTCCTATCGAAGTGAACCTAATCACTGTGTACTGGAAATAGAAGCTCATGTAGGTAAACTGGAGGTAAAGTAGTACATTCCTTGCACATAAGATAGTGATAACAAAAACAGTGAAATTCCACATCCATTGTCATGTGAACATAATCACCAAAACATCATGCCCTCAACATGGCCGCACAAATTTGTCTTTTTTTAACCCGTCCATGATTTCCTGCCCGAGTTCATGCCTGCAGGTTGTAGTTAGATTCACTTCATATGTCCTGTCATGCTACAATAAAAAGAATCAATAATTAGGCATTTGTATGTACCGGAGGACATTCCAAAATATCATATTTCGTATCAACATAATCCGTATCACAATTCTGGATCAACATTCCAGATAAAAACATTCTAGATCCATATTCCAAAAATATTCTTCGTTTTATGGACATAATCTACATATTACATTCTGGATTCATTCCGGACGAGTCAAAATTATGACATTTCTAAGATTTGTTGATCTAGCTTACATACATAACTAAATGTAATCATATAATTGACTTTGAACCATTAAAAATCATAGAAAAAACAAATAATACATATATAATTGCATATTTTGTCTAGTTTTTAACATGTAAGGTCGAACATGAAAATCCGATGAAGTAAAAGTTAACCCACGCTAATCACATCAGCAACAACATCTCACCAGCGCCAACGTGAAGTCTAGGGTATAAAGTCGTGTCAGCGTGATTACGTAATATTTTGCATATTTTGTTAGTTAGTAGATCTGATATCTTACGGATATCAAATATATACTATAATATACCTAGATTATGTGAAATCCATAAATTGTAGGGACTCTCATAAACTTGTGTTTACTATAAAACCATGTATCAAGCGTTCGTGTCATTTGTTGATTCACTAATCGTAGCTTTATGATTGTTCTCTTTGTGAGAACTTTTTTAATGAAAAACATTTGTTAAGGTTAGTATGAATCAAACTTTGCTACTTATTTTAACTTTTACCTCTCTCTACATAATCTTTTTGTTGATACATGAAGTGATCCTCTTAATTTTGTCTACCGCAGTCTACAGCTCTCCGCAGTCAAGCTCCCTCAGCAATCACATCCGAAGTCGTCAAAGCTACCACAGTCTTTCTTTCTGTACTTAGTCTATTTTGTATCTATCTCTTGTAATACTCTCTATTGTCCAGTATGCCTTGCATGGCTACTCTTAGAGAGTAAATCTACTGTATCTCTTTAGTCTCTATAAATAGAGACTACGCTTTATCAATCAATACAGATCTCTTCTTACTCATCTTTAGATCTTAATTATCTTCAGGTTATCCTTACACATCTCATATCTTTCTTACTCTCTGAAATCCTCTCGAACACAACTGATGTCACACCCTAAAACCGTGAACGGCGGAAACATTTTGGGGCGGAGGACGTCAAGTAATGTATCACAACGATGCAAAGTAGTAAACAAGCAACAACATCATCCATTGCTTTAATAGTATAATTTTAGTTTCAAGTGTGTTCTTTCATAGTATAAGACAACAAAATGAACAATCAAAATAAAAGATGAGTCTGAACTGCTCCGTCTTCACAAAACCTGGTCATCGTACCTGTCTATTTGTGACCTGAGAATACAAGTTATTTTGAAAGCGAGTATCAGCCAAAAAGCTGGTGAATTCATAAGTATTAATGTGTCTTTGATTTGTAAAACATGTAATGAAAGTCTTGACATTGTTTTGAAAGAAAGTTCGTACAAGTGTGGAAATGTTTGTAAGTAATGGAAAGCGTTTGAAAAACCCTAGAAATCCCTATGATTCCTATTAGTATAGATGAAATCTTCTACCAAGACCTAACTGTTTTGAAAGTAACAAAGATGGTTTTTCCCTTTTATGAATACTATTAACAATATATATATAGTCTACCTCATCGTTTATGTGACTATATCACAAAATAAAAGTAATAGGAAAAATATAGCTATGTAAGTGTTTATCCTTTTGTATTAGGATCAACCCGACATCGCGACTACCGAAATAGTAATAACCTTGGACGTCCGTAGATGTTCATTTTCCTCTGTAGCTAACAGCAAGGTGTAGGAATGGTTAGTCTCGTAAAGGTAACCTAATATAAGTATTAACCGTAGGCATCCGTAGATGTTCATTACCTCTATTGATAACAGTTCGGTGCCGGAATGGTTAGTCCCGTCTAGTAAGTAGGTAGTCTTCTCACGAGACCCGCAATAAGTAAGTAATAATATGATTGGTAGTCCCTATTCTACATTTGGAACTAAAGGTGACTTCCGCAACAAATCGCTAGGTCAAAATCCATATTTATTACCAATTCATATATAAGTCCAAACTATACCAATAATAGCTTACTAGGGATATATGAGCGTATACCTTTGCTATCCAATGGTACTGAACTGACTGACTAGAACTATTATGTCTGTATATGTATACATGGTATATAACTAATATTTAGACGACCTTCGGACGTATACCTGATACCCTACCAGACCACATCCCAACGAGGAAAAGGAAATAAAGCGGGTTAGCCTTCCTAAGTCCTTTAAACATTACTTATATAACTATACATATACAGGCATGCTTTTAAAAAAGTATCTATGTAAAGGTATCCAAGTAAGTGTATCCATATAAGTCTACTCAAGTAAGTGTATCCCTTCATATATATCATTTAGTATAGACTCATGAATGAACTGACTCAGGTGTATTCCTTGTACTTGGAATGGTAAGTAGTATCTCCTAAAGTATTAATCCTAGAATACTCAAACTTATTCCAAAAAGTCTGAAATTTAACAGTAACTGATCTGACTTCTATTGACTTGATATGTTATACAGAAATGGAAATTTCGGGTTGTCACATCATCCCCTCCTTAGAAGGAATTTCATTCCGAAATTAGATTTTAGGTGAGGAAATAGGCACGAATAAACAATTCAAGAAGTGGGGATACTTCTTAATTGATTGATTCTCGCGCTCCCAAGTGAATTCGGGTCCTTGGTTGGCATCCCGACGGACCTTCACTAAAGGGAAACGACTATGAATCCTTCACCTGACCGCTCGGTCCATGGTCACTATGGTTCTTCTACGCAAGTGAGGTTCTTGTGGGACTCGATCTCTTCGAGTGAGATTTAAAGAGTGTCGTCGGATCGATACCTTTTTACAAGTTCGAGAGGTGAAGGGTAAAATGTACGTTACTAAGCTTGCGGTGTAGGTTGGGTTTGTGAGTTTCAGGGTCGATTCTGGTTTCAGGAGTCGCACTAGGTTCTAAGTTTGTTCACATGACGATGCGATTACTCATAGTCTTGGGCAGTCTCCGTCCTGAAGTTCATATTAGAATTCATACATGGTTCATCGATCATAGTCTCGTGTATACGAGTCGTATATAATTAAGTTTGAAGAGGTAGTCGAATAAATGCTTCCTGTTTAATCTCACATCCCAACGAGGAAAAGAGTTAAAGTGAAATCATCAATTCTGAACCTGTAGAACCTTGATTATATACCACCCCTTTGCATACATTTTTCAGTGATAGATCAACCGTATGGGTCTTTGAATTGAACTTGACATACTGTACGAGTGGTACCTCGGGAAGGTTTGATGAGGTTTCTTCGGAACGGATAAGAACATGAGGTACTCCATGCATGAGTACTCCGGTGTTCTGGGATGGCGGCTTCACTAGCAAGACGATTGCGGAGAAGGAGATGTGCGCACAAAGTTGGTATTGCGAGGATCGAATTGACTCAAGTTGTATGATAATGTCGGAATCATATGGAAACTAAAGACATTAGATTTGAACATAAGGCATTACAGACAAAACACAACAGTGCAACCTTTAACAGAGTTACTGCACTTTAGTTTAACTACAAGACTATTGCTGCGAACAAGGTATACTACAAAAGACAAGTATACGCAGCAAGAGGATCCCTTAACTGACTGGATCTCGCAAAAGGTAAGACTCTAGTTGCACTAGTTCTAAACAGTTTATAAGTCTGTTACAACGGAACGCCTTAATTACTTTAACATGGGTCCTGAGTAGTCTCTCCTACGGCGTGATCGTTAGTATCCTTCCATCTGTGCCAATATTCGCTGCTTCTGGGCAGTTTCTTTTGTAGTGACCCACCTTGCCACAACCGTAGCAAGCCTGGATCATACCAGTGCTGGGTACTTGGTTGATCGGTCTTGCGGAACTCTTGCAGTAACGTATGGTGTGTCCCTTTTTGTTGCAGTTTAAGCATTGCATCTCTCGACAAGGTCCGTGGTGGTGATAGTTGCATTTGTTGCACTTAGGGAGATTACCCGCATATGGCTTTGCTGGTATTGGGTTAGTAGAGGCTATTGCAGGTACTGTAGCAACATTGACTGTAACTTGTTGTTGTTTCCTTGAGGATCCTTGTGAGGACTTGTCTTTCCTCTTGTTCTTGTTGTTGTTTCCTCCTTGTTGATCTTTTACAAAAAATTTTGAGTTACGATGGTTTCCGTGGTAAATCAGAGATTGTGCTAGTTCTTTGGCACTATCGAAAGTATCGGGCCTTGATGCTAACACACTTGACTGAATTTGGGGAGACAATCCCCAAATATACCTATCTAATTTCTTTCTCTCTGGAGCAACCATATCCGGGCACAGGTTTGCCAAATCACAAAATCTACCCGTATAGGTTGATATATCGGTACCAACCATTTCCAGACTCCAGAGTTCTTGTTCGAGCTTTTGAACTTCCCCTCGAGGACAGTACTCTTTCATCAGCATGATCTTCAAGTTTCCCCAACTTATTGAATTTGCCACTACTATAGTCAGGGACATAACATGGCCATTCCACAAAGTTAACGCTCTGTCGGAAAAGGTACAAGAAGCAAACTTGACCTTGTTGCCAACAGGGCAGGCGCAGATCTCAAAGACTGCTTCTGTCTTTTCAATCCACTGCCTTAGGACCATAACCCCACCAGTTCCATTGAAGTTTTGGGGTTTAGCATTTGTAAAATCCTTGTAGGTGCATTCCATGGGATGCCCATGGCTCTCATCGTGGTGAGAAGGAGGTGCACTCGTTCCTGATCCACTATGGACATGACCATTCATGGCTGACACGACAACTGCCACCGCAGCTATGAAGGCTACTTGGAAAATGGCAGCGTCGAAAGGAGGAGGTGGTTGAGGAGGTTGAGGAGGTGGTGGTATTGGTGTTTCGTTATAAGGGTTATGCCTTGGATTCCTGCGAGGCGGCATCTTTTGAATATACAAAGAAAAGATGACAACAAGGTAAGAATAAACGAATAAGGAGAATGACTCATGGACTAACAATCCATAGTCCAACAGCACCATTTAATAACACATTTGAATGAGAACCTAGTATCGAAAGGTGAAAGAATTTGGACAATAATGTCCATACGATTTGGTATCTTTCAAAAATATTGGAATTATAGATGTAACAAGTTCTGGAAAGGTGGCCTAAGAGTAGGCCTTTCGTAAATCATTGATTGGAAAGTTTTGACAGGACAACGATCTAATCAAGACCTAATAGATCTAAGATTTACAACGATAGGAAATTAGACCAGAGTTTTACATAAACTAGGTTATATCCGAAGGAGAAGTCGATGAGATTCTATTGGCGACGAGAACTATCAGAATAGTCTTCAGTTGAGTGATCATTCGAAGGGATTGGGTGATCATTCTCTGGATCCTCTCCGAGCCATCCTGTATTGTCGTGGTTAGGGTAGTACGGGTTGTCGTGGGGATGAAATTCAACCATGATATCTACGCGAAAAAGAGATAAGAAGAACTAACTAAATAGACGAACTAACTTAGATAATTATAAGATGATCCTTATCAGTTGCTTTAACACTTGTTTAGTGCATACCAGTTATATGTATTTAGGATAGGATAGACCTTCGAATAAGTGACCCTAACCCTAAGCCCCCAACCCAACGAGGACAGGACATAAAGCAAAGATTCACATATTCTAAGTCTATGACATCCTAGTACATATAACCTTAGTGTATCCACTAAACGACAATTGACATACTAATAAAAATCTATTTAGTTCTCAAATAAGTAATTACAGTAACACTAAATACCCCTATGGTATTTCTTTTGTGGTTGTGTTGGTAAGTTTTTAGACTTGTTGACACATCACAACCATTCTTGGGCATATGCTAATCACTCCTCGGACCAACATAGTTGATCAGGATATGCCACTCTTAAGACTGACTATACATCCCCAAGCTTACTTGTGATATTCAACAATCGTAATACTTTTGTTCTTGTCATTGTGACACCGATTTTAGTAGGAATGCAGGCACGTATACTTACTTAAATATTTTATTATTTAAAAGTATAAACTTTTAGTCAAAGTATTTTAATCGGATTGTTTTTATAGTCTGTATATCTTTTATGGGTTGATATACTCAATTCACTATAAACAATGCACTGATACCAATCTGTCACACCCCAAAACCGAGAACGACAGAAACGTTCTGGGGCGGAGGACGTCATGTAATGTATCACAACAATGTAAAGTAGTAAACAAGCAACAACATCATCCATTGCTTTAATAGTATAATTTTAGTTACAAGTGTGTTCTTTCATAGTATAAGACAACAAAATGAACAATCAAAATAAAAGACGAGTCTGAACTGCTCCGTCTTCACAAAACCTGGTCGTCGTACCTGTCTATTTGTGACCTGAGAATACAAGTTATTTTGAAAGCGAGTATCAGCCAAAAAGCTGGTGAATTCATAAGTATTAATGTGTCTTTGATTTGTAAAACTTGGAATGAAAGTCTTGACATTGTTTTGAAAGAAAGTTCGTACAAGTGTGGAAATGTTTGTAAGTAATGGAAAGCGTTTGAAAAACCCTAGAAATCCCTATGATTCCTATTAGTATAGATGAAATCTTCTACCAAGACCTAATTGTTTTGAAAGTAACAAAGATGGTTTTTCCCTTGTATGACTACTATTAACAATATATATAGTCTACCTCATAGTTTATGTGAATGTATCACAAAATAAAAGTAATAGGAAAAATATAGCTATGTAAGTGTTTATCCTTTTGTATTAGGATCAACCCGACATCGCGACCGCTGAAATAGTAATAACCTTGGACGTTCGTAGATGTTCATTTTCCTCTGTAGCTAACAGCAGGGCGTAGGAATGGTTAGTCCCGTAAAGGTAGCCTAATATAAGTGTTAACCATAGGCATCCGTTAATGTTCATTACCTCTGTTGCTAATAGTTGGGTGTCAGAATGGTTAGTCCCGTCTAGTAGTAGGTAGTCTTCTCACGAGACCCGCTGTAAGTAAGTAATAATATGATTGGTAGTCCCTATTCTACATTTGGAACTAAAGGTGACTTCTGCAACGAATCGCTAGGTCGAAATCCATATTTATTACCAATTCATATATAAGTCCAAACTATACCAATAATAGCTTACTAAGGATATATGAACGTATACCTTTGCTAACCAAAGGTCCTGAACTGACTGACTAGAACTATTATGTCCGTATACATATACATGATATATAACTAATATTTAGACAACCTTCGGACAGATACCCGATACCCTACCAGACCACATCCCAACGAGGAAAAGGAAATAAAGCGGGTTAGCCTTCCTAAGTCCTTTAAACATTACTTATATAACTATACATATACAAGCATGCTTTTAACAAAGTATCTATGTAAAGGTATCTAAGTAAGTGTATCCATGTAAGTGTACTCAAGTAAGTGTATCCCTTCATATATCATTTAGTATAGACTCATGAATGATCTGACTCGGGTGTATTCCTTGTACATGGAATGGTAAGTAGTATCTCCTAAAGTATTAATCCTAGAATACTCAAACTTATTCCAAAAAGTCTGAAATTTAACAGTAACTGATCTGACTTCTATTGACTTGATATGTTATACAGAAATGGAAATTTCGGGTTGTCACATCATCCCCTCCTTAGAAGGAATTTCATTCTGAAATTAGAATTTAGGTGAGGAAATAGGCACGAATAAACAATTCAAGAAGTGGGGATACTTCTTAATTGATTGATTCTCGCGCTCCCAAGTGAATTCGGGTCCTTGGTTGGCATCCCGGCGGACCTTCACAAAAGGGAAACGACTATGAATCCTTCACCTGACCGCTCGGTCCATGGTCACTATGGTTCTTCTACGCAAGTGAGGTTCTTGTGGGACTCGATCTCTTCGAGTGAGATTTAAAGAGTGTCGTCGGATCGATACCTTTTTACAAGTTCGAGAGGTGAAGGGTGAAATGTACGTTACTAAGCTTGCGGTGTAGGTTGGGTTAGTGAGTTTCAGGGTCGATTCTAGTTTCAGGAGTCGCACTAGGTTCTAAGTTTGTTCACATGACGATGCGATTACTCATAGTCTTGGGCAGTCTCCATCCTAAAGATCATATTAGAATTCATACATGGTTCATCGATCACAGTCTCGTGTATACGAGTCGTATATAATTAAGTTTGAAGAGGTAGTCGAATAAATGCTTCCTGTTTAATCTCACATCCCAACGAGGAAAAGAGTTAAAGTGAAATCATCAATTCTAAACCTGTAGAACCTTGATTATATACCACCCCTTTGCATACATTTTTCAGTGATAGATCAACCGTATGGGTCTTTGAATTGAACTTAACATACTGTACGAGTGGTACCTCGGGAATGTTTGATGAGGTTTCTTCGGAACGGATAAGAACATGAGGTACTCCATGCATGAGTACTCCGGTGTTCTGGGATGGCGGCTTCACTAGCAAGACGATTGCAGAGAAGGAGATGTGCGCACAAAGTTGGTATTGCGAGGATCGAATTGACTCAAGTTGTATGATAATGTCGGAATCATATGGAAACTAAAGACATTAGATTTGAACATAAGGCATTACAAATAAAACACAACAGTGCAACCTTTAACAGAGTTACTGCACTTTAGTTTAACTACAAGACTATTGCTGCGAACAAGGTATACTACAAAAGACAAGTATACGCAGCAAGAGGATCCCTTAACTGACTGGATCTCGCAAAAGGTAAGACTCTAGTTACACTAGTTCTAAACAGTTTATAAGTCTGTTACAACGGAACGCCTTAATTACTTTAACATGGGTCCTGAGTAGTCTCTCCTACGGCGTGATCGTTAGTATCCTTCCATCTGTGCCAGTATTCTCTGCTTCTGGGCAGTTTCTTTTGTAGTGACCCACCTTGCCACAACCGTAGCAAGCCTGGATCATACCAGCGTTGGGTACTTGGTTGATCGGTCTTGCTGAACTCTTGCAGTAACGTATGGTGTGTCCCTTTTTGTTGCAGTTTAAGCACTGCATCTCTCGAGAAGGTCCGTGGTGGTGATAATTGCATTTGTTGCGCTTAGGGAGATTACCCGCATATGGCTTTGCTGGTATTGGGTTAGTAGAGGCTATTGCAGGTACTGTAGCAACATTGACTGTAACTTGTTGTTGTTTCCTTGAGGATCCTTGTGAGGACTTGTCTTTCCTCTTGTTCTTGTTGTTGTTTCCTCCTTGTTGATCTTTTACAAAAAATTTTGAGTTACGATGGTTTCCGTGGTAAATCAGAGATTGTGCAAGTTCTTTGGCACTATCGAAAGTATCGGGCCTTGATACTAACACACTTGACTGAATTTGGGGAGACAATCCCCAAATATACCTCTCTAATTTCTTTCTCTCTGGAGCAACCATATCCGGGCACAGGTTTGCCAGATCACAAAATCTACCCGTATAGGTTGATATATCGGTACCAACCATTTCCAGACTCCAGAGTTCTTGTTCGAGCTTTTGAACTTCCCCTCGAGGACAGTAATCTTTCATCAGCATGATCTTCAAGTTTCCCCAACTTATCGAATTTGCCACTACTATAGTCAGGGACTTAACATGGCCATTCCACCAAGTTAACGCTCTGTCGGAAAAGGTACAAGAAGCAAACTTGACCTTGTTGCCCACAGGGCAGGCGCAGATCTCAAAGACTGCTTCTGTCTTTTCAATCCACTGCCTTAGGACCATAACCCCACCAGTTCCATTGAAGTTTTGGGGTTTAGCATTTGTAAAATCCTTGTAGGTGCATTCCATGGGATGCCCATGGCTCTCATCGTGGTGAGAAGGAGGTGCACTCGTTCCTGATCCACTATGGACATGACCATTCATGGCTGACACGACAACTGCCACCGCAGCTGTGAAGGCTACTTGGAAAATGGCAGCGTCGAAAGGAGGAGGTGGTTGAGGAGGTGGTGGTATTGGTGTTTCGTTATAAGGGTTATGCCTTGGATTCCTGCGAGGCGGCATCTTTTGAATATACAAAGAAAAGATGACAACACGGTAAGAATAAACGAATAAGGAGAATGACTCATGGACTAACAATCCATAGTCCAACAGCACCATTTAATAACACGTTTGAATGAGAACCTAGTATCGAAAGGTGAAAGAATTTGGACAATAATGTCCATACGATTTGGTATCTTTCAAAAATATTGGAATTATAGATGTAACAAGTTCTGGAAAGGTGGCCTAGGAGTAGGCCTTTCATCAATCATTGATTGGAAAGTTTTGACAGGACAACAATCTAATCAAGACCTAATAGATCTAAGATTTACAACGATAGGAAATTAGACCAGATTTTTACATAAACTAGGTTATATTCGAAGGAGAAGTCGATGAGATTCTATTGGCGACGAGAACTATCAGAATAGTCTTCAGTTGAGTGATCATTCGAAGGGATTGGGTGATCATTCTCTGGATCCTCTCCGAGCCATCCTGTATTGTCGTGGTTAGGGTAGTACGGGTTGTCGTGGGGATGAAATTCAACCATGATATCTACGCGAAAAAGAGATAAGAAGAACTAACTAAATAGACGAACTAACTTAGATAATTATAAGATGATCCTTATCAGTTGCTTTAACACTTGTTTAGTGCATACCAGTTATATGTATTTAGGATAGGATAGACCTTCGAATAAGTGACCCTAACCCTAAGCCCCCAACCCAACGAGGACAGGACATAAAGCAAAGATTCACATATTCTAAGTCTATGACATCCTAGTACATATAACCTTAGTGTATCCACTAAACGACAATTGACATACTAATAAAAATCTATTTAGTTCTCAAATAAGTAATTACAGTAACACTAAATACCCCTATGGTATTTCTTTTGTGGTTGTGTTGGTAAGTTTTTAGACTTGTTGACACATCACAACCATTCTTGGGCATATGCTAATCACTCCTCGGACCAACATAGTTGATCAGGATATGCCACTCTTAAGACTGACTATACATCCCCAAGCTTACTTGTGATATTCAACAATCGTAATACTTTTGTTCTTGTCATTGTGACACCGATTTTAGTAGGAATGCAGGCACGTATACTTACTTAAATATTTTATTATTTAAAAGTATAAACTTTTAGTCAAAGTATTTTAATCGGATTGTTTTTATAGTCTGTATATCTTTTATGGGTTGATATACTCAATTCACTATAAACAATGCACTGATACCAATCTGTCACACCCCAAAACCGAGAACGACAGAAACGTTCTGGGGCGGAGGACGTCATGTAATGTATCACAACAATGTAAAGTAGTAAACAAGCAACAACATCATCCATTGCTTTAATAGTATAATTTTAGTTACAAGTGTGTTCTTTCATAGTATAAGACAACAAAATGAACAATCAAAATAAAAGACGAGTCTGAACTGCTCCGTCTTCACAAAACCTGGTCGTCGTACCTGTCTATTTGTGACCTGAGAATACAAGTTATTTTGAAAGCGAGTATCAGCCAAAAAGCTGGTGAATTCATAAGTATTAATGTGTCTTTGATTTGTAAAACTTGGAATGAAAGTCTTGACATTGTTTTGAAAGAAAGTTCGTACAAGTGTGGAAATGTTTGTAAGTAATGGAAAGCGTTTGAAAAACCCTAGAAATCCCTATGATTCCTATTAGTATAGATGAAATCTTCTACCAAGACCTAATTGTTTTGAAAGTAACAAAGATGGTTTTTCCCTTGTATGACTACTATTAACAATATATATAGTCTACCTCATAGTTTATGTGAATGTATCACAAAATAAAAGTAATAGGAAAAATATAGCTATGTAAGTGTTTATCCTTTTGTATTAGGATCAACCCGACATCGCGACCGCTGAAATAGTAATAACCTTGGACGTTCGTAGATGTTCATTTTCCTCTGTAGCTAACAGCAGGGCGTAGGAATGGTTAGTCCCGTAAAGGTACCCTAATATAAGTGTTAACCATAGGCATCCGTTAATGTTCATTACCTCTGTTGCTAATAGTTGGGTGTCAGAATGGTTAGTCCCGTCTAGTAGTAGGTAGTCTTCTCACGAGACCCGCTGTAAGTAAGTAATAATATGATTGGTAGTCCCTATTCTACATTTGGAACTAAAGGTGACTTCTGCAACGAATCGCTAGGTCGAAATCCATATTTATTACCAATTCATATATAAGTCCAAACTATACCAATAATAGCTTACTAAGGATATATGAACGTATACCTTTGCTAACCAAAGGTCCTGAACTGACTGACTAGAACTATTATGTCCGTATACATATACATGATATATAACTAATATTTAGACAACCTTCGGACAGATACCCGATACCCTACCAGACCACATCCCAACGAGGAAAAGGAAATAAAGCGGGTTAGCCTTCCTAAGTCCTTTAAACATTACTTATATAACTATACATATACAGGCATGCTTTTAACAAAGTATCTATGTAAAGGTATCTAAGTAAGTGTATCCATGTAAGTGTACTCAAGTAAGTGTATCCCTTCATATATCATTTAGTATAGACTCATGAATGATCTGACTCGGGTGTATTCCTTGTACATGGAATGGTAAGTAGTATCTCCTAAAGTATTAATCCTAGAATACTCAAACTTATTCCAAAAAGTCTGAAATTTAACAGTAACTGATCTGACTTCTATTGACTTGATATGTTATACAGAAATGGAAATTTCGGGTTGTCACATCATCCCCTCCTTAGAAGGAATTTCATTCTGAAATTAGAATTTAGGTGAGGAAATAGGCACGAATAAACAATTCAAGAAGTGGGGATACTTCTTAATTGATTGATTCTCGCGCTCCCAAGTGAATTCGGGTCCTTGGTTGGCATCCCGGCGGACCTTCACAAAAGGGAAACGACTATGAATCCTTCACCTGACCGCTCGGTCCATGGTCACTATGGTTCTTCTACGCAAGTGAGGTTCTTGTGGGACTCGATCTCTTCGAGTGAGATTTAAAGAGTGTCGTCGGATCGATACCTTTTTACAAGTTCGAGAGGTGAAGGGTGAAATGTACGTTACTAAGCTTGCGGTGTAGGTTGGGTTAGTGAGTTTCAGGGTCGATTCTAGTTTCAGGAGTCGCACTAGGTTCTAAGTTTGTTCACATGACGATGCGATTACTCATAGTCTTGGGCAGTCTCCATCCTAAAGATCATATTAGAATTCATACATGGTTCATCGATCACAGTCTCGTGTATACGAGTCGTATATAATTAAGTTTGAAGAGGTAGTCGAATAAATGCTTCCTGTTTAATCTCACATCCCAACGAGGAAAAGAGTTAAAGTGAAATCATCAATTCTAAACCTGTAGAACCTTGATTATATACCACCCCTTTGCATACATTTTTCAGTGATAGATCAACCGTATGGGTCTTTGAATTGAACTTAACATACTGTACGAGTGGTACCTCGGGAATGTTTGATGAGGTTTCTTCGGAACGGATAAGAACATGAGGTACTCCATGCATGAGTACTCCGGTGTTCTGGGATGGCGGCTTCACTAGCAAGACGATTGCAGAGAAGGAGATGTGCGCACAAAGTTGGTATTGCGAGGATCGAATTGACTCAAGTTGTATGATAATGTCGGAATCATATGGAAACTAAAGACATTAGATTTGAACATAAGGCATTACAAATAAAACACAACAGTGCAACCTTTAACAGAGTTACTGCACTTTAGTTTAACTACAAGACTATTGCTGCGAACAAGGTATACTACAAAAGACAAGTATACGCAGCAAGAGGATCCCTTAACTGACTGGATCTCGCAAAAGGTAAGACTCTAGTTACACTAGTTCTAAACAGTTTATAAGTCTGTTACAACGGAACGCCTTAATTACTTTAACATGGGTCCTGAGTAGTCTCTCCTACGGCGTGATCGTTAGTATCCTTCCATCTGTGCCAGTATTCTCTGCTTCTGGGCAGTTTCTTTTGTAGTGACCCACCTTGCCACAACCGTAGCAAGCCTGGATCATACCAGCGTTGGGTACTTGGTTGATCGGTCTTGCTGAACTCTTGCAGTAACGTATGGTGTGTCCCTTTTTGTTGCAGTTTAAGCACTGCATCTCTCGAGAAGGTCCGTGGTGGTGATAATTGCATTTGTTGCGCTTAGGGAGATTACCCGCATATGGCTTTGCTGGTATTGGGTTAGTAGAGGCTATTGCAGGTACTGTAGCAACATTGACTGTAACTTGTTGTTGTTTCCTTGAGGATCCTTGTGAGGACTTGTCTTTCCTCTTGTTCTTGTTGTTGTTTCCTCCTTGTTGATCTTTTACAAAAAATTTTGAGTTACGATGGTTTCCGTGGTAAATCAGAGATTGTGCAAGTTCTTTGGCACTATCGAAAGTATCGGGCCTTGATACTAACACACTTGACTGAATTTGGGGAGACAATCCCCAAATATACCTCTCTAATTTCTTTCTCTCTGGAGCAACCATATCCGGGCACAGGTTTGCCAGATCACAAAATCTACCCGTATAGGTTGATATATCGGTACCAACCATTTCCAGACTCCAGAGTTCTTGTTCGAGCTTTTGAACTTCCCCTCGAGGACAGTAATCTTTCATCAGCATGATCTTCAAGTTTCCCCAACTTATCGAATTTGCCACTACTATAGTCAGGGACTTAACATGGCCATTCCACCAAGTTAACGCTCTGTCGGAAAAGGTACAAGAAGCAAACTTGACCTTGTTGCCCACAGGGCAGGCGCAGATCTCAAAGACTGCTTCTGTCTTTTCAATCCACTGCCTTAGGACCATAACCCCACCAGTTCCATTGAAGTTTTGGGGTTTAGCATTTGTAAAATCCTTGTAGGTGCATTCCATGGGATGCCCATGGCTCTCATCGTGGTGAGAAGGAGGTGCACTCGTTCCTGATCCACTATGGACATGACCATTCATGGCTGACACGACAACTGCCACCGCAGCTGTGAAGGCTACTTGGAAAATGGCAGCGTCGAAAGGAGGAGGTGGTTGAGGAGGTGGTGGTATTGGTGTTTCGTTATAAGGGTTATGCCTTGGATTCCTGCGAGGCGGCATCTTTTGAATATACAAAGAAAAGATGACAACACGGTAAGAATAAACGAATAAGGAGAATGACTCATGGACTAACAATCCATAGTCCAACAGCACCATTTAATAACACGTTTGAATGAGAACCTAGTATCGAAAGGTGAAAGAATTTGGACAATAATGTCCATACGATTTGGTATCTTTCAAAAATATTGGAATTATAGATGTAACAAGTTCTGGAAAGGTGGCCTAGGAGTAGGCCTTTCATCAATCATTGATTGGAAAGTTTTGACAGGACAACAATCTAATCAAGACCTAATAGATCTAAGATTTACAACGATAGGAAATTAGACCAGATTTTTACATAAACTAGGTTATATTCGAAGGAGAAGTCGATGAGATTCTATTGGCGACGAGAACTATCAGAATAGTCTTCAGTTGAGTGATCATTCGAAGGGATTGGGTGATCATTCTCTGGATCCTCTCCGAGCCATCCTGTATTGTCGTGGTTAGGGTAGTACGGGTTGTCGTGGGGATGAAATTCAACCATGATATCTACGCGAAAAAGAGATAAGAAGAACTAACTAAATAGACGAACTAACTTAGATAATTATAAGATGATCCTTATCAGTTGCTTTAACACTTGTTTAGTGCATACCAGTTATATGTATTTAGGATAGGATAGACCTTCGAATAAGTGACCCTAACCCTAAGCCCCCAACCCAACGAGGACAGGACATAAAGCAAAGATTCACATATTCTAAGTCTATGACATCCTAGTACATATAACCTTAGTGTATCCACTAAACGACAATTGACATACTAATAAAAATCTATTTAGTTCTCAAATAAGTAATTACAGTAACACTAAATACCCCTATGGTATTTCTTTTGTGGTTGTGTTGGTAAGTTTTTAGACTTGTTGACACATCACAACCATTCTTGGGCATATGCTAATCACTCCTCGGACCAGCATAGTTGATCAGGATATGCCACTCTTAAGACTGACTATACATCCCCAAGCTTACTTGTGATATTCAACAATCGTAATACTTTTGTTCTTGTCATTGTGACACCGATTTTAGTAGGAATGCAGGCACGTATACTTACTTAAATATTTTATTATTTAAAAGTATAAACTTTTAGTCAAAGTATTTTAATCGGATTGTTTTTATAGTCTGTATATCTTTTATGGGTTTATATACTCAATTCACTATAAACAATGCACTGATACCAATCTGTCACACCCCAAAACCGAGAACGACAGAAACGTTCTGGGGTGGAGGACGTCATGTAATGTATCACAACAATGTAAAGTAGTAAACAAGCAACAACATCATCCATTGCTTTAATAGTATAATTTTAGTTACAAGTGTGTTCTTTCATAGTATAAGACAACAAAATGAACAATCAAAATAAAAGACGAGTCTGAACTGCTCCGTCTTCACAAAACCTGGTCGTCGTACCTGTCTATTTGTGACCTGAGAATACAAGTTATTTTGAAAGCGAGTATCAGCCAAAAAGCTGGTGAATTCATAAGTATTAATGTGTCTTTGATTTGTAAAACTTGGAATGAAAGTCTTGACATTGTTTTGAAAGAAAGTTCGTACAAGTGTGGAAATGTTTGTAAGTAATGGAAAGCGTTTGAAAAACCCTAGAAATCCCTGTGATTCCTATTAGTATAGATGAAATCTTCTACCAAGACCTAATTGTTTTGAAAGTAACAAAGATGGTTTTTCCCTTGTATGACTACTATTAACAATATATATAGTCTACCTCATAGTTTATGTGAATGTATCACAAAATAAAAGTAATAGGAAAAATATAGCTATGTAAGTGTTTATCCTTTTGTATTAGGATCAACCCGACATCGCGACCGCTGAAATAGTAATAACCTTGGACGTTCGTAGATGTTCATTTTCCTCTGTAGCTAACAGCAGGGCGTAGGAATGGTTAGTCCCGTAAAGGTACCCTAATATAAGTGTTAACCATAGGCATCCGTTAATGTTCATTACCTCTGTTGCTAATAGTTGGGTGTCAGAATGGTTAGTCCCGTCTAGTAGTAGGTAGTCTTCTCACGAGACCCGCTGTAAGTAAGTAATAATATGATTGGTAGTCCCTATTCTACATTTGGAACTAAAGGTGACTTCTGCAACGAATCGCTAGGTCGAAATCCATATTTATTACCAATTCATATATAAGTCCAAACTATACCAATAATAGCTTACTAAGGATATATGAACGTATACCTTTGCTAACCAAAGGTCCTGAACTGACTGACTAGAACTATTATGTCCGTATACATATACATGATATATAACTAATATTTAGACAACCTTCGGACAGATACCCGATACCCTACCAGACCACATCCCAACGAGGAAAAGGAAATAAAGCGGGTTAGCCTTCCTAAGTCCTTTAAACATTACTTATATAACTATACATATACAGGCATGCTTTTAACAAAGTATCTATGTAAAGGTATCTAAGTAAGTGTATCCATGTAAGTGTACTCAAGTAAGTGTATCCCTTCATATATCATTTAGTATAGACTCATGAATGATCTGACTCGGGTGTATTCCTTGTACATGGAATGGTAAGTAGTATCTCCTAAAGTATTAATCCTAGAATACTCAAACTTATTCCAAAAAGTCTGAAATTTAACAGTAACTGATCTGACTTCTTTTGACTTGATATGTTATACATAAATGGAAATTTCGGGTTGTCACATCATCCCCTCCTTAGAAGGAATTTCATTCTGAAATTAGAATTTAGGTGAGGAAATAGGCACGAATAAACAATTCAAGAAGTGGGGATACTTCTTAATTGATTGATTCTCGCGCTCCCAAGTGAATTCGGGTCCTTGGTTGGCATCCCGACGGACCTTCACAAAAGGGAAACAACTATGAATCCTTCACCTGACCGCTCGGTCCATGGTCACTATGGTTCTTCTACGCAAGTGAGGTTCTTGTGGGACTCGATCTCTTCGAGTGAGATTTAAAGAGTGTCGTCGGATCGATACCTTTTTACAAGTTCGAGAGGTGAAGGGTAAAATGTACGTTACTAAGCTTGTGGTGTAGGTTGGGTTTGTGAGTTTCAGGGTCGATTCTAGTTTCAGGAGTCGCACTAGGTTCTAAGTTTGTTCACATGACGATGCGATTACTCATAGTCTTGGGCAGTCTCCATCCTGAAGATCATATTAGAATTCATACATGGTTCATCGATCACAGTCTCGTGTATACGAGTCATATATAATTAAGTTTGAAGAGGTAGTCGAATAAATGCTTCCTGTTTAATCTCACATCCCAACGAGGAAAAGAGTTAAAGTGAAATCATCAATTCTAAACCTGTAGAACCTTGATTATATACCACCCCTTTGCATACATTTTTCAGTGATAGATCAACCGTATGGGTCTTTGAATTGAACTTGACATACTGTACGAGTGGTACCTCGGGAAGGTTTGATGAGGTTTCTTCGGAACGGATAAGAACATGAGGTACTCCATGCATGAGTACTCCGGTGTTCTGGGATGGCGGCTTCACTAGCAAGACGATTGCAGAGAAGGAGATGTGCGCACAAAGTTGGTATTGCGAGGATCGAATTGACTCAAGTTGTATGATAATGTCGGAATCATAGTCAATCTTAATGACACATGTGCTACCGTCCTTTCAGACTACAACAAAGCCTTAGATGAGAAGAACATAGCGTCCCAAGAGATGTTTCATGTTAGAGGACGACTGGACAACAAAAGACTCAAAATGGCTATGTTAGAAAGAGATTTAGAGTTAGAAAAAGATGCAAGAATGTTGAGTGAAACCCAACTAGGAATAGCTTTGAACCAAAGAGATTTAGCTTAGAGTGAGATTGTACGTTTAAATCTTTTAATAGAAAAATTGTTCAATGAAAGTGAAGCTATTGAAAATTTAGTTAATAATGGAACCGTGGACAATACATACAATTTATTTAATAATCGTACCGCAGAGGATTCCTCACCCCGGTTTAACAAAGGTCGACTTTATGTCCCTCCAGACCGAGAATTTCAATTTCCTGTCAATGACAAGACTTTTCCCGAAGATATCATAACACACTTCGGTAGAATTCATAATCTAAGTAATAATTGTGTCATTGAGGAAATTGTGCTTTAGGCTTTGGATCACACATGTGATCAACCTCTTATCTGTGGCACAAATAGTCCAAATTCTTAGACCTCATCTATTGTTGATGAAGAAATAGTCATAGAAAGTCTCGAAGTCTCATAGGACTTTCCACCCTTGTCCTCAGACTGCAGTGCCTCTCACTGCTGTCATGATTCTTAGAAAAATCCCATTCCAGTCACAACCCAGACTTATGCTACAGTAGCTAAGTCTTCCTTACCAAAGTCCACAATTAAAGGTTCAGTGACTCTTCAATCAATTCACCAAGAACTACCCATAGAAAATTTTGAAGTATGTCAATGTTCTCAAAATCCTGATTTTCAAGTTCTTATGAGTGAAGCCCTCGGTGTCAAAAATTTTCAAAGGCCTCCAGGAAACCGCAGTTAAACACTAATGACTGCGGATCTCCAAAAACTTTAGCAAAAAAGGCTTTCAAAGAGGATATTCGATCTCGAGGCACAAATCGATAAATCTTTTCTAAAAACAAAAGACATATCAGATTTCGAAAATCTAAGAGTCCAAAAAAGTTTGTTTTTGCTCACTATCTTTCAAAAAACTCTCCCATCAAGAAACCATGCAAAAAGGAATGTGCAGTTTCAACATCTGTTCCTAATTCATTTGACAAAACCCAAAAGAAAGAAAGGTCTTTTCAAAACAATGGTTTTCAAATCTATTCCTCAGATGATCCAAAATGGAAGGGTATCTTACCCACTCCAACACTTTTAAAATCACCTCAAAGTTTCAACAAATGGAAAGGCATTTTACCAAATCCCAAGAATAGGTCCAAAGTATCTACACGTGCAACATCTTCTTCAAGACAAACTTTTTCTAAATCAAACAGTTCACGTGTCAAATCTTACCAACCTCGGACCAGTCACAAATCAACCACACCCTTTCGACTGCTGACCAAACAAAGAGCCAAAACAAAAGACAAAATTTCAGCATGTCAATGTCAATGTAGTTGTCCGAAAAAGTTTTCTCATGTCAAAACTGACCTTTTTCAGAAACCTCGTAAGTTTTCAAAAAGGAAATACGCTCCAAAAACTCACAAACACCCAGGACTAGGATTAAAAGTTGACACGAAACCAGTCACTGCAACCTCTTTTCATGCATCAATCAGAAGCTCATCTATTTTCCCAGGCTCCAAACTAGTTTGGATGCCTGAACTAACCGTGTAATTTTCAGGCCTTGTGCAAGGAGGAACAAGAAGAAGAATGGTTAATCGATACTGCCTGCTCCTTGCACATGATGGGAAGGTTAGAATACCTTCGAGATTTCAGGCCAATTTGAAACGGTGGAAATGTCACTTTTAGGAACAATGCTAATGGGATAATCCGAGGTTATGGTGTTCTCACTACGGGAAACTTCTCTATTCAAAAGGTTGCTTATGTAGAAGGCCTTAAACACAATCTCATCAGTGTTGGTCAACTATGTAAAGCAGGCCATCGTGTTGAATTTGATGACCATTTTTTGCTATGTAATGACAAGCGATAGAAGCACTTGTCTGATCAAGTCCAGATCCGAAGGTACTATGTACCCTCGGGATGTATCTTTGATCATAGGCAAACCACAGTTATGCTTTCTATCGAAAGCCGTATCCGAAGTTAGCTGACTATGGCACCGTAAGCACACTCATCTAAACTTCAGATACATTAACAACGTGGTCACCGGAGAACTAGTCAGAGGTCTTCTAATCCTCAAGTACAATAATGATACTCTTTGTCCTGCATGTGAGTATGGAAAGAAATTCAAGGCAAGTCATCCCACGGTGATTGATTCCACAATCTCTGAACCATTGGAACTTTTACACATTGATCTCTGCGGTCCGTCTACCATAGCCAGTCTTCATCAAAAAAATACATACTGGTTATTGTGGATGACTTCACACGTTTCACATGGGTCTTCTTTCTTCAACTCAAGTCAGAAACACCGCAGGTGTTGATCAACTTCATCAAGGAAATCGAGCTTCAGATCAACTTACCAGTTAGTCGTATCCGATGTGACAATCGAACCGAGTTTACTAATCATCTTGTAAATAGTTTCTTGGTCTCCAAAGGGATTACACACAACTTCGCAGCTCCTTACACACCACAACAAAATGGCATAGTAGAACGAAGGAACTGCACTCTAGTAGAAGCTGCCAGATCTATGCTCAACTTTGCAAACCTTCCTCTCTACTTCTGGGCCAAAGCAGTGGCCATAGCCTGTTTTGTTAAAAATCGAAGCATTGTGTGCAAACGTCCCAACAAAACACCATATGAATGTCTTAACAACTGCAAGCCAAATGTTCGATTCTTTCATATCTTTGGGTGTAGATGCTTCGTCATAAACAACAGAGATCACCTCAATAAATTCGCACTAAAGTCTGATGAAGGCATCTTCCTTGGCTACTCCACTAACAAAGTTGCTTATCGAGCTCTCATTAGACGCACAAGGTTGATAATTGAAAGCTTCAATGTAAAGTTTGATGACTATCACATCCACAATTTCGCTCTGTTAACTTAAACCACCGCAATTCTAGAAAGTGATATTCCTACCTCTTCCGGTCCATTAAATCTAGATGAAATAAACTATGATGATCTCTTTGATCCTATTGATACATCCAAGTTATCCGAAGTTCTTGTGTCTCTAGAAGCTCAGCAACAAGATGCATATGTATCTGGTCCAACAGCGTCCGAAGAAGTATCGCTAAATACTTCCACCTCGCCGGTTGAGGGGGAAAACTCCACTCCGGACCATACAACAACCATCGAGGTTCCATTACTAGAAGATGAAGCTCCAATCCGCAGAGAGTTTCAACCATCAAACGTTTCTTCGGATTCGGATGATGATAACATAGAAAACATTGACACAAGAATAGATTCAAGGATTATCACACTCCCATCCGCAATCCAGGGGGAACCTTCGCAGGTTCAAGGCGAACTCACTTCTACACTACACGGGAACCTTCACCATCTGTCCAAGATAAATCTAATCCCGCCTTCCCAGTTCAAGAAACTTCAGTAGGATGTTCTCAAGTCCAGGGTGAACTGCCCTCCCCAACTACGGAGTCTTCTGATATTGAATACATTCCCTCCACCGCAGCTGTTGATCATCTGATACCTCGTCTACATGTATGGACGAGAGACCACCCACCAGGTCAAATTATTGGCAACCCATCCGCAGTAATCTAGACTCGGTCATCCAAGGACTTATCCGATCAATTCCACTATGCAGCGTTCTTGTCCTCAGTCGAACCTCGATCGATCAAAGAAGCGTTACTTGAACCAGACTGGATTTCCGCAATGCAAGAAGAACTAGACGAATTCAAAAGGAACAAGGTATGGCAGCTCATTCCAAAACCACAAGGCCACACCATTTTTGGCACACGATGGGTGTTCAAGAATAAGTTAGATGAATCTGGTGGGTCGTCAGAAACAAGGAAAGGCTTGTTACCAAGGGATATAGTCAACTTGAAGGCATTGACTATGATGAAACGTATGCTCCAGTAGCACGAATGGAAGCCATCTGGATCTTCTTAGCATACGCAGCACACAAAAACATCAAGGTTCATCAAATGGATGTAAACAGTGTTTTTCTTAATGGGGAATTAAAAGAAGAGGTTTATCTTCAGCAACCTCTGGGTTTCGAAAGCGTTGAATTCCCAGACCACTGCTACAAGCTTGAAAAGGCAGTCTACGGTCTAAAGCAAGCCCCTAGAGCTTGGTATGAGACTCTATCTGAATTTCTTGTCTCTTCAGGTTACAAAAGAGGAGTGATTGATCGCACTTTATTTCGAAAAGCAAATGGTGATCATCTAATGCTTGTACAAATATATGTGGATGATATCATTTTTGGCTCAACTGAGCAAAAGATGGTGGATGAATTTGCTAAGCTCATGACCAACAAGTTCCAAATGAGTATGAATAGTGAGATTAATTTCTTTCTAGGACTTCAAGTGAAACAAGTCCCTCAAGGGATATTCATTCATCGAGAAAAAGTACACCACAGAACTATTGAAGAAATATTCAATGGATAACTGTTCTTCGGCTAATGTCCCCATGCCTTCGGATATAAAATATCTGCTGATCCCTCAGGTGAATCTGTTAATCACAAGTTTTATAGATGTATTATTGGCTCTCTAATGTACCTCACTGCTAGCCGACCGGATATAGTATTTGCAACAGATGTATGCGCAAGGTACCAGGCAGACCCAAAAATGTCTCATATGAACGCAGCCAAACAAATCCTATGATAATTATAAGGAAGCAAATCTCTTGGATTATGGTACCCCGCAGGAAATGATTTCAGTCTTCAAGAATTTACAGATGCGGATCATGCCGGATGCAAACTTGATTGTAAAATCACCTCAGGTGGATGTCAATTTCTGGGTGGAAGACTAGTCAGCTGGTCCTCAAGAAAACAAAATTGTGTATCATTGTCTACCGCAGAAGTTGAATATGTGGCCGTAACCAGCTGTTGCTCTCAAGTCTTATGGATGAAAACACAACTGCTAGACTGCGGATATAGAATTCTGCGGATACCAATCTATTGTGACTCTGAAAGTGCCATAGCAATTTCTCACAATCCTATTCAGCCCTCCAAGACCAAGCATATTGAACTACGATATCACTTCATCAAAGACCACATCCTGAATGGTAACATTGAACTAATTTTTGTCCATACTCATGAAGATATTGTTGATGAATTTACAAAGGCACTTGACTCTACAAAACTCAACACTTTCTTACAAATGTTAGGAATGATGAATCCGGACCCACAATTCTTTTTGAATTGATAGGTACCGCAGACCATCCTTGGTGTCTGTTGCGGTTCTAGTTGAAGTTATTTACGTTAGATGGTTTTGGTATATTCTAATTACCGCAACCATATATCCTAATTATACTTCGATGGTCCTTATTAAAGAAAAACATTCTTTGTGCATCTGTCTCATTCTTTTGAATAAACCTCGTGTCAGACCTATTTTGGGTATGATCACAAAAAGAAAGATTTTCCAAATCAAATCTTTTTAATATGTCTCTTCCTATTACCCTAAAACATCAAATCCATTACAACTTCCCTTTACCCAACAGATTGATCTCACCCTCACCACACGTTCACCAGAATTGGTCACAAATTTGACATTTCATTAAATGCAAAATTTTTTGGTAAACCCCAAATTCAGATTTAATCCCTCTTTTCTTAATCTATGGCTGAGATTAATACTCTTAATTCAAAATAAACACCCAAACGTTTTTACCTAAATTCACTTAGGGCAAAAACGTTTCCCGCTCCCTTAAGCCACTATAAAACCCTTTTTTTTCTCCACTAAGAAAAGTTTACGCTCTCTAAACCATAAACCTTTCTCTTGTATTCTACCATCCTTCTTCAAAGCTTCCTCAAAAACTCAACAATGGTGAAATCCGGTATATCCAAGAAACCTTCCAAGGCATCTGGATTAGTGAACCCCACTGGTTCAGACTCTGCCTCAAGACATCTCACACCGATGATTTCTTCAAGCGACTTCAGGGCCGTGTTTGAAGAACATGCTTTCTACAATGCCCCCACAAAACTGATGATCAAGTTCATGTCCAATCAACTACTGTTTAGACCCTTCGATTCATTCATAGACGTTATCCGTCTCTCAACCCTCTTCAAGTGTGCATTTTCAGCCTATCAATCACTCGAAAACCTTCAAGAAGTGCATCTCAATCTAGTCAACGATTCTCTTGTCATGTTGACCAAAGAGAAATTTCTAACTACCATAAATCTCCTTGTTCATCCATCCATCAAGGTGTTCACTCCTTCAATGGCGGATATATTGTCAGCGCTCTACCAAATGGGATACTAGAAGAAAATCAAGGGAATTGGGGGATTCAAGAAAAACCAATTGCCTGCGGTCTGGCAATTTGTTTGTCACTTCATCATCTGCAGTTTATCCGGCAGAATCGGAGCCACAGACAACATGGGCCTAAATCTCCTAGAACTCGTATGGAGCATCTTCACAGGGCATGATGTCAACTACAGTCAGATCCTATGGGGATGATTTTCTTCAGTACATTCCAAAAGAAAGCCCATGAGAGAACCCTACCGAACTCACCTTTGCAAGGTTTTGGTCTCTCTGCATCTCCGACCTCCATGCGGATGCAGGAATCAGCATGGGCAACGACATCAACTTCTTTATAACCAAGGATCTTACAAGGTACAATCCCTCCACTAATCAGACTATTTTTGGACCAATAAGAAGACTACCCATTCACATTCTTTCTACGCTCAGTCTTGAGACTGATGATGTCTCAGATCACATTGAGGCTACAGAAGGTATTGCCCCATACCTTCCTACCCCGCCTCCTCCAACTCAATCCGCAGTCATTGATCCGGCTAGTATTGCAGTCCCATGTTCCACAACTCTTTCCAACATTTCATTATCTTAAAAACGCAAGCAGCTAGTCTTTGCTCGGCAAGGCCCCCGCAACACCAAGAAATAAGTAACTCCTAAAAAGGATGCTTCCAAGCCTTCCAAGCCCTCCAAGAAAAGAAAAACTCCACCAGTCATAACTATAGTCGAACCAAGTAGACGTATCTCCAGCAATGACTCTGATGAGGATGATCAACCCATTGTAATCCTCAAGAAATGCAAATCTGATCCCACTAGCGATATCCGTGACCGGACTGATACCTCAGCCTCTCAACAGGCTCTGGTAGTCCTTGGGATGGCCACACATCCATTCGAAACAACCATCCTATACCACTCAGGCGCAATCAGTGTGTCTGATTCACCACAACGTGGAGACTCACCCTAGGTCAATCCCAAGAGGATGGCTCAGGCTCCCGCCCTAAGGTCTACAGGGCTTCCCGTCTTCACTTCTTTTCCCCTGAGGAGTTACACTCCATTCTTTTGTCTGTCACCCAAAGACTTCAAACACCATCCCAACCGCAAGGCGATTCTTCAGCCTTTGCCAGAACTGAGCTGAGGCCAGACTTGACTTTAGCTCATGGAGACCAAGGAAGCTGAGGAAATCCTACTCTGCTTACATCAGTAACAGGTGGTTTAGGCATGTTAAGCACAAATGTGCAAGGATCCGTGAACCCGAGGGACACCTCGGTGCGCTTTCAAGGAATTGACGACATTTCTTTGAATGACTCATGGAGTAAGTATCAACCATCCAATGAAGCTGAAGCCAAGAAATATGCCGCTTTTTGTAGGGCATTCCAAGCAAGAAAAGCAAGACAAACAAAGCAGCATCAGCAGAAACAAGAAGAAATTCTCTCTATGGCTAACTATTGGCAGACGCAATAAATAATGCCAATACTGTAGGTACTTTCTGCAAAGTCCATGCCCTGATGGACAACATGGCTGATACCATCCGCAAGGCTCAAGAGGCGACTGCTGATCAGACTCCCTCAAAGCCTCCTCCATCTCCAACTGCCTGAGACTCCTAAGATCCAGGCACCAAAATCGAAGTTAGTTCTACTCCTACCTTTAGTTTTGATGATGTTGATCTTCAAGAGGTCAATCAACCAAGCCCTTCAGATGATGACCTTATGATGTATGTTGAAGAATAAGAATCGAGTGGTTCTCAATACTCAACCTCCAATCGAAAGGAGAAGAAAAAGAAGAAAAAGATGGTCGTCTCAAGAAAAGAATTTCTCAATCTTCAATCCAAGGTTGATCAAATCCTGGCCGCAGTCAAGTCTACTCAACTGCAGTCTAATGACAATCCTGTGCCACAGTCCTTAATCGAAAGGATTGAACGACTGGAAGCAAGGGAACGAATGGCTGCTGAGAGAATTTCTCTCAAAGTTGAAATAGGGATAAGGTCCCTTGACAACAATCGTCAAGCGGATCACAAGGAGTTTATGGCTGCTGCGGAGCGCCTTATATCTGAGGTATCCGCAATAAAGGACAATTTGCAGGCATCCATTGCGGATCAATCTTCTCGGTCTCAGAAACTGATAGATGAGACTCACACTACATATGAGTCCAATATCTCAGTTCTCCACTCAACCATCAACAAACTCCAACGTTCATTGTCATCAAACTTCCATGGCTCCAAAATTCTCCAATTAACAAAGGAGATACATTGACTGCTCTTCAACACCTCTATTCCTAACAATCAGCAACTGGCTGAGGTTCTCATAGCCTAGTTCCAGGAAGCTTGTGGTAAAGTCGATGGCCTTAAACCATGGCTTGAGGAGGCTCCGGGTCTGAACTCCTCAAAAGGGGGAAGTGAAGAAGAAGTCCATCAAGAAAAAGACTATAAAGAAGAACATCATTCCAACACCGCTTCTCAGAAAATCTCTTCACCGCAACCCTCACCGCAACATCACTCTCCACCACCGTAACAACCAATCATCCCTTCCCCTGAAAGACCTGAAACTCCCCCACACTTCAAGAATCTTGCGGATCACATGTCCTCTCCAAACTCAAATGACTCCCCTGTAACTAAGCAGAAGAAAGTTGACCGAAATGCAACTAAACTTGCAGAGCTTATTTGGAGAGAGTGCGGTTTTGACACTGTGATGGATGAATCCTTAATAAAATCCTGGATCAATCCCCACCGCAGACTTCTTGATGACGACTACAAACCATACCTCATGTATGTTGAACCTCCTTCGGATGGATACTGGGATGTCCCTATCTCCCCAAACACTAAATACTTCACTGTATTTGAGTAGTTTGACCGCAACCTTCCTGATCACAAGAGACTACCAATTGAGTTCGAGAGACTTAACCGATTTTATGCCAAGCATGCATCTCCCATTAAGAAGATCTGGTCCAACGATAGACCTTCAGCAGTCAAGAATTTCAAACCGTGCAAATTTATGAAGGCTGATTTTATGTAATACACACTCACAAGAAGGAATCAGGACTATGACCACACCCAAGTTGACTTCCCCTGCATGAACCCAGAAGAAGTCTTCCTAATAGCAAGGGTGTTCCAGAATAAGTGTGAAAAGCATCTGAAGATGAAGATATCACTTGAAAGGGCAAATACTTATCTGAAAGAAACTGTGTGTGACTTTGCAAAGATCGATGCAGAGATCCACCCAATCATTGCCAAAAAGATTGATCTACCTCCTTTTGATCCCGTACTGATGCCAACCGAAGGCTATGAGGAAAGATCCCTTGGTGCTACAAACTTTCCTGAACTTGGAGTCATCTTTAAAAGGAAGACTGATCAGGTCAAGTACTTCATCCCCATGGCCTCCATGAACCGCCTCACAAAGAAACAACTTGAAATTTGTCGAACCGCAGTGGAAAAATCGAAGCATACAACTGCCGAAGTCAAGTTTGAGATTATAAGAAGGATCATCTGGTTGGAAAATGTCAGGAAATTTTGGCGGATCCGGATCAAGTTCCTTAAACTTGATAACTGAAGAAAATTAAAGGTCACTTAGGGGGAAATTGTTGATACATGAAGTGACCCTCTTAATTTTCTCTACCGCAGTCTACAGCTCTCCGCAGTCAAGCTCCCTCAGCAATCACATCCAAAGTCGTCAAAGCTACCGCAGTCTTTCTTTCTGTACTTAGTCTATTTTGTATCTATCTCTTGTAATACTCTCTATTGTCCAGTATGCCTTGCATGGCTACTCTTAGAGAGTAAATCTACTGTATCTCTTTAGTCTCTATAAATAGAGACTACGCTTTATCAATCAATATAGATCTCTTCTTACTCATCTTTAGATCTTAATTATCTTCAAGTTATCCTTACACATCTCATATCTTTGTTACTCTCTGAAATCCTCTCGAACACAACTGATTGATACCTCTCTTCGGAGCAAGTCATTTGTGACTTTATCACTAAGATTGATCTCACTCACTAACTTGGTTTAAATGCATTCCATGTTTTAAATCAACTTATGTGTTTACTTAATATATCACCTGCCGTCATTTATGTTTCTTCATATTTCCGCAAATAACTATCTAAACATCTAACATATTAACTTATTATTGTTGAGCTTTTAGATCCTTTGTGATCAACTAATTCCGCAATCATACTTGTTCTAACGTTTGTTCAAGTGTGTCTCAAATTTTTTCTCTCAACACTTTTATGTATTCAGAGAATAAAATAAAACAGACTTTGCTATATGGTTAGGTTAATTTTTATAAAATAATTTCTTTTATAATTTAGAGCACCCAATTAATTCCTGGCTAAGACGGTTAATCTGTTGACCTCATTCGACTGACTACTACAACCAAATGGTATTTTTAATCTTGAATAAAAGAATAAAGTTCTGAAGATGAGAAAAGGGACAAACATGTTGTATACATTGAAAATAGTAATTTGACTGATGAAATCTAACGATCAATAGAAAAATAAATCTTATTAAAACTAATAATTCAATTTCGGGAAATTGAGTAAACTAACCACTTTTTGATGTCTATTTAAAAAAATTCATATAAACAATCTTTGCAAATGAACTATTTTCTCCGGAATGGGATGTTCCGGAATGAACTCAAACTCCTTTTTTGGTGGTCCAGCTCGTTAGGCGTCCTGCAAAATATCTATTTCGAAGTATATGTATGTATTCCAAATCAAATTTTTGAATTTCGAATTCGGTAATATATTCAGAAAAAATCTAGATCTCAATATCATTCTGGATCTAGACTTTCCGATACACTCCGACACAACACTCCGTCTCCGACTCTCCGATTCTGATTCCGGTCTTCAACACGCTAATTCGATTCTCCGATTCCGACACACTAATTTGGTACTCCGACTAAAAATATGGAAGACGATCACTATGACTCAGTTGTTTTACAGATAAGTCCTTTACTATGATTTAGGATTTTTGTTTATATTCATCATAAAATAGTGTTATGGAAGAAAATATTGCATTCTAGAATGCGAAGATAACCTCTGGATGAACTAATCACGTTCAAAAGTACCAATATATGATGGCAGTGCATTAGGACCAACCCAAATTAGTTTAGTTGTTTATAGAGTGTTTTTATACATCCAAATCTAGTGCTCGAGAACATAAAATAGTACTGTAGAATGGGTCTAGAACACGATGAGAAGGCCCAAAACATGAGGAAGAAGTTTGAAACACGGGGAATAGGTATAGAAAACTAAGAACATGTTCGTAATGTAGGTCAGTTTGCATTCGAGAGTTGGTTTATAACAAACTTTTTATTTTCATCACGATGGAGTTTTTGATGCATCCATTACACTATTTTGTATACCCAAAATCGGTAGAGGTATTCTTGTGGCATTTAAACATAGACAGACATGCGAGACTATGTTCTGAAATTCATGTTTTCGGAGGTAGTTAGACATTCTTAATGTATATGGGGGATCCTTTGCTTCTACATTCCATCTTTTGCCACAAAGTTGTCACAGTCCTGAAACGAAGTAGATGAAATGGTTTTTAGAACTAGCGGTTACGAGCTATTTTTCGGGAAGAAGTAGTTTTTTATTATCACTGACTTCCACTTTGGAGATTATTTACCTGCCTTCGGTATTGTCCCTGCTTCTTGTTCCTGTGTGTACCCTATGGTCTTGAGGAATCTCCCCGTCAAATTATATGATGTAAAGAATGTGTTTAAGCATTCGCTTAATGACTTATCGAATGAGGATGTGGTCCATGTATGTTTTTGATACCTGTTAGAGATGGGGTTTAATGGGCGGTTGGCAAAACAACTTGTTTTAGAGGAGTATTTCGCTTTGGTATCTGACTTTGAGAAATTCAACAGGTATCATATCATTAATTTTTAACTACTGATTACAATTAAGGGTAATTAGTTATCAAAAATTGACCTACACTCTAAGGATATTTTTATACACTTCTAAGGTATGTACATGATTAACAATTTATCCTTTATTATTAATTTTTTTGTTTGCTGACATTCTAATAGATGATTCTTTTCTCAGATGTGTGAGTAGTTTCTTTGGTACTTGACAAGAGAGTGTGATCCCTCGAGTGGTCACATGTCGAAGCTGAGGCCTTTACAAAAGACTCAGTGCTACCAGTTTATAAAAATTGACGACGTATGGTTACTTCTATATTTTAAGATTTTATTTTATATGTAAAATTTTTATTTATTTAGGATTTTATAATTATGTTAGCAGGATAATAGACTTGTATAGAAGTTGGAGCCGACATAAGTAGAGACTTGTGCTAAATGGTGGATAGTTAGCTCGGTGTGGATTAATAGCCCTGATTTCCTGGAACAGAAGTTCAAATGGCACCTTCCCTAACACCATCACTGAAATGCTCCCTACCCATGAGCCTCAACAAAATAAGGCACGGATAGATGTTCCATCTGATGGGTTTTGGACATAAGAACTTTCCCTATGTGCACATACAACCCTATAGCTTGGATCTAGGTTTTACTAATTGAACATGCTATAATTCCAAGACTTTCATGGCTAAATCTAAGAACAAAACATATGAAAAAGAGATCTAGAATAATACCTTGAGTTACTAGCTTGAAACCTTCTTGTTCATGGAGCTAAGAGTCACAAATGTCACTCCTCTAATGGCTTACAAACACCAACTAGCAAGAAGGTGACTTGAGAGAGATGAAGAAGAGGGAAATCGGCCCTAGGGTTTCTCGAATCACAATTGTGGCCGGTTTCCTCAACCCTATGGGTCTATTTATACTGTGAGCTCCTAGGGTTTCACCCTAAAACCCTAATTGGATAATATGACAACCCGGAATTTCCATTCTGTACAAACTATATCACTTCAATAGAAGTTATAGCAGTCACAGTTAACTTTCCGACTTTTCGCGTAAGTTTGAGTAATTCAGGGTTTACACTTCGGGAAATATCAGGAGAGTGGGTGCATTAGGGTTTTGTGCAACACTGTTATTCCAACACTCTATTATATTAGAGATCATTTCAGGAATAAAAATATTTTCTGCCAAAAATATCTCAAGACTATAAATAGAATTCTAAACCAAATTCAATCATTATTCACTTTTCTAACTAGAGAAAAGCCATTTTCTCTCTCACGGATCTTTGGGTTTTTATCCCAAATCGTGAGTACCTCTTGCTAGTAATGTTAGAAAGCTTTATATGTGTTTATAACATGATTTAGAAGGCTAAATCACTAGATCTAGGAGTTAACTCCCCAAGGTGTTCTTGGGCGGTAAACTCCCGAAACAAAGCCGAGACCGAACCTTGTGTTATGCAACTGACTTAGACTCATATGTATGTGTGTTAGGGACAAGAAAACAACCTAGAATCACCCAAGTTTGGGAGTTCACAGCCCAAGAGTTTCTTAGGCCGTAAACTCCCTTTTCAAACACAAAATGGTGTTTTAAGGCACCTAAGGCTTTAAGACTTTTATCAAGACTAGTTCCCATTTAATCTAAGGCCTTAAACACATCAAAATCGCTTATCAAAGTGAGTTTACGGTGAAGACTTGTTCTTGGGCCGTAAACATGAAAGGATGGCACCAAAGTGTGCCTAATGCCTTCATATGCTTTAGATAAAAGTCTAGAACCTATCCTTCATACGCAAGAGACTTGAAATCAACAAGAACACCATTCCAAGGGAGTTTACGGCCGTAAACTCCAAAGGAAATGGCCTTAGGGCCGTAAACTCCTAAATGGAGTGTTTCTAGACCTTAAACCCTTCCAAGAATTTAACCACCAAGTTGGAATAATTCTAGGAATCATTTGGAACTTCAAAACACACAAAACCCCCATGGTTGGGAGTTTACGGCCGTAAACTCAAGAGTTTACAACCATAAACTCCATGTGTGTTAGTATATGAGGAGTAAACTCATATATGGGGTCCTTTGGAACCCTAAACACAAGTGCCTTGTCCCACAATAGCTTAGATGCAATCCTTAGGGCTTAAAACACTTATATAAAGTGTTTATTATGTCTAGGATGTCTTAGCTTTATCAATTAGTAACTTAAGACTAATTGAGTGCATATATGTGTGATTATATGTTCATTAGGATCGTTGTGTGTGTACAAGTCCTCGCTTGACACCTAGCAATCCTATACCGTTCAGTTCATCCCAATCACCAACTACAGGTGAGTTCATACCCCTTAATCAATGATTTAAATGATTTTAAATGCTTTAATGGGGGGAATACAAGTAGAAAACATTATGTTATTAAATCAATCTTATGTATTTTATAACTGTGTTTTCACTAAGTAGATTTCACATATTTCAAAAGGTGTCACATGAAATGGTTTTCTATCTTAAAATACTTCGATAACAAAAGTATTAGTTTTGAAATGTTTAATGACATCAAGTCACTCTCTATTATAATTTCAAAACTCCTAGATATCTTGAAAAACCATTATTTTACCTTCTTGAATAAAACTATACTTATGCGCATATGTTCATTTATATGTTAGAGATTATAGTTTTCATCCTTCGTTCAGTTTCCCACACCCTGGTGTATCGAGGGTGCATAAATCTACTTGAACAACCACATACTTTCCAGTTAATTATCATAGGGATTGTTAGAAGAAACAAAACATTATTCCTATTACAAGGAATCACACAAGAGTCAGTTCATTCATGAGTCCATACCAGTACATTACCTGATACATGTGTACAATTACAATTGATTACATGATACCTGAGTACGTTTACATATACTTACTTGATACATGATTACGCTTACATGAACACATTACATGAATACCATATAGGAACACTGTTACTTAGGTGCATTATCCTGTATTTACTTACCTGGATACTTGTACTTAGAATTACGAGGATGATTTATTAGTATTTACTGTGTAAATTATCTTTCCTGTCCCAGTTCAATGGGATGATTCGGCGGGACTTACGATTCCGAACCCCACTGATTAGCACCAGTGGTCGATGAATGTCTACGGATGTTTAAGGTTGTTGCTTACTTAGTAGTCAGTGACGGGACTAACCATCCCTCTGTCCAACTGTTGCAACAGTGGATGAGATGTGAATCTTCGGAGGATCATTAGGTTAACGATCGATATTAGGAGATCGATGTTGGGACTAACCCTCCCTCCACCCTGCTGCCGCTATAGAGGATGAGGGGACACTCTTCGGATGTCCATAGGGTCTATCTTTCGCTTCGGCGATGTCGTGTTTGTCCTAGTAACCCAAGACAATAACACTTACATGATTATTTTCCTGTTTACTTTATTTTGTGATACTTTCACATAAACGAGGAGTTAGACTAAGTACTCAAGTACTAGTCAATAGAAAGGGAAAGCTATCATATTACTTACAAAACATTCGGGTCTTGGTAGAAGACTACACTTCATACTTATAGAACATTCGGGTGTTGGTAGAAGACTACATAGTCATAACAAAACATTCGGGTCTTGGTAGAAGACTACACTTCATACTTATAGAACATTCGGGTGTTGGTAGAAGACTACATAGTCATAACAAAACATTCGGGTCTTGGTAGAAGACTACACTTCATACTTATAGAACATTCGGGTCTTGGTAGAAGACTACATAGTCATAACAAAACATTCGGGTCTTGGTAGAAGACTACACTTCATACTTATAGAAAATAAGGGATTTTCTAGGGTTTTTCATACTTACATCAACATCTTCACTTAAAGGTTTACATGGCCTTCATGATAGAATTTCATAAGCATGACAATGACACTTAAATACTTATGAATTCACCAGCTTTAAAGCTGATACTGTCTTTCAAAATAACTTGTATTCTCAGGTCAACAGTAGACAGGTACGATGGCCAGGTTTTGAGAAGACGGAGCAGACAAGACTCGTCTTTTATTTTGATTGTATATTTTTGGTGTCTTACTACAATGAAAGAACACACATGTATTAAAATTCTACTTGTAATGCAATGGATGATGTTGATGCTTGTTTATTATATTACACTGTTGTGATACTGTACATGACGTCCTCCACCCCTGAACGTTTCCGCCGTTCGTGGTTTTGGGGTGTGACAGATTGGTATCAGAGCATTGTTTATAGTGAATATAGTATATCAACCCATAAAAGATATACTAACTATAAATACATCGGGATTAAAACACTCTGTCTCAAAGTTATACTTTTAAATAATAAAATATTTAAGTAAGTATACGTGCCTGCATTCATACTAAAATCAGTGTCACAATGACAAGAACAAAAGTATTACGATTGTTGAATATCACAAGTAAGGCTGGGGATATATGGTCAGTCTTGGGAATGGCATAGCCTGATCAGCTATGATGGTCCGAGTAGTGATTAGCATATGCCCAAGAATGGTTGTGATATGGCAACAAGTCTAAAAACTTACCAACACAACCATAAAGAAATACCATATGGGTATTTGGTCTTACTGTAATTATCTTAGTCAGTTCGTCTAATTAGCTATTTCTTATAATCCTTTTTCTCGCGTAGATTAAAATGGTTGGATTTCACCATGGCGATCCGTACTTCCCAAACCAAGGCAATGCTGGTTGGCTAGAGGCAGAACCAAAAGATGATCACCCAATCCCTTTGGATGATCACCATGCTGAAGGTTTTTCTGATAGTTCTGACTCGGATCCAGAAGTCAACAACCTACCCCCAAATGCTCAAAACCCAAACCTGAACCCCAGCCCTTTGTTTCAAGGACCTACACCTCTGTGGGCCACTAACTTGAATACATGGAGTCATGAACAGGGGTCAGCCCATTCCCTACAATGGAGACCGAAGTTTCTACAACCTAACTGAAGGAGGTTCTGCTAATAGAGTCCTACCAATCATGGTGCGTAGGATTTCTCGGAACACGATAATGGCTCAGGCGACTATCAATCAAGTTTTGGAAGTTGATGCCAACTCTGGTGTTAACACTGTCCACATTTGCCAACTAGAGTCTGCTCATGAAAGGACTCTGGTCCGCAATGCAAATCTGCAGAGGGAACTTGCTAAAACCCAAGCTGAAGTTAGAGAACTTCGAGCTCAGCAAGCAAGGTCAGACAGGCGTATAAGGGACATTGAACGTCTACTGTCAGGATCAAGGACTCATGCTAGCAGTTCTCGTCGCCGATAGAATATCGTCAATTCATCTTTTGGATATAACCTAGTTTATGTAAAACTTTGGTCTAATTTCCTATCTGTATAAATCTTAGACCTGTTAGGTCTTGATCTAGTCTTAATTCTGTCAAAATTTTCCATCTTGGTTGATGTAAGGCCTACTTCTATGCCATTTTTCCTGAACTTGTTACATCTGTAATTCTAGTATTATTGACGGATAACTAATCTTATGGAAATTATTATCCAAATGCTACCTTCTTCATTTAGTGATACTATTCTTCCTGTTGTTGGGCTATGGGGATTTAGTCCATGAGACACATTCATTAATCATTTATTCTTATCCATGTCGTTATCTTTTAAACGTACAGTTAAAGATGCCGCCACGCAAAAGTACAAGACGTAACCCAAACAACGAAGCACGTATACCACCACCTCCACCACCACCTGTACCTCTTCAACCACCAAATCCTTTCGATGCCAACATGTTCCAGGCAGCTTTCACAGCAGCAGTTGCAGCTGCTATGTCAGCAATCAACGCTCCTGCCCCTAGTGGATCAGGAACAGGTGCACCACCCTCGAACCACGGCGAAAGCCATGGACACCCTCGAGAATTCACTTACAAGGACTTCACAAACGCCAAACCCCGCAGCTTCAATGGGACTGGGGGTGTTATGGTGTTGAGACAATGGATTGAGAAGATGGAATCTGTCTTTGAAATCTGTGCTTTCCAGGAAGGCAACAAGGTCAAGTTTGCAGCTTGTACCTTCTCTGACAGAGCACTAACATGGTGGAACAACCATGATAACTATCTGACTTTGGTGGTGGCGTATTCCATAAGTTGGGAAAAGTTAAAGGACATGCTAATGAAAGAGTACTGTCCTCGAGGCGAAGTACAAAAACTCGAGCAGGAATTCTGGGGTCTACAAATGGTTGGATCCGACATCACGACCTACACAAATAGGTTCTGTGATCTGGCAAACTTATGCCCCGACATGGTTGCTCTCCAGAGCAAAAAGATAGAGAGGTATATCTGGGGACTGTCGCCCCAGATCCAGTCAAGTGTGATAGCTTCCAGGCCTATTACATTCGATAGCGCCAAAGAGCTAGCACAATCTCTCATAGACCACAGGAAACCTTAGAACACATCAATCCCTATACCCGTACCACAAAAGTCCAACCCCGACCACAACAGGAAGGGGTGGAATAAGAGGAAAAGAGGGGCTTCGCAAGGAACCTCCAAGAAACAACAACTTGTGGCGATCAATGCTGCCACAGTTACTCCTATCGTCCCTGCGAACCTCTTACCAGCAAAAACATATGCTGGAACTCTCCCAAAGTGCACCAAGTGCAACTTCCACCACCACGGACCTTGCAAGGAGATGCAATGCTCTAACTGCAACAGGAAGGGACACACAGTCCGTTTCTACAAGAGTCCAACAGCCCAGGCCGCCCAGGTTCCTAACGCTGGTATGGGCCAAGCTTGCTACGGTTGTGGCGAAGTGGGCCACTACAAGAGGAACTGCCCTAAAGCAGGAATGGCTGGCGAAGTAGGAAGAGTTATGGCCCTAGGCCACGAGGAAGCAGTAGCTGATCCTATGATAATTACTGGTACGTTCCTCCTCGATAGCTCATATGCTTGCATACTTTTCGATAGTGGAGCCGAGAAAAGTTTTGTAAGTCACAAATTTGCACACCTGCTTAAACAAAAACCATGTGCATTAGATAATTCATTCACGGTAGAAATGGCTAACGGGAAAACAGAGAGTACAAACTGCATATACGTAGGTTGTACCTTAACTTTCGATGGCCATACTTTCAAGATAGATCTCATGCCAGTCCCAATTAAATGTTTCGACGTTATCATCGGTATGGATTGGTTGAGTCTTCTTCCCGCTGACATTATGTGCTTCGAAAAAGCAGTTCGTCTTAACCTTCCTAACAACGAAACCTTAATTATCTACGACGACAAACCTAGTACGAGCCTTAGCATCATTTCGTGCATTCAAGCCCAGAAGTGCTTGCGGAAGGAGTACCATGCATTTCTCGCACACGTCGTCGATACCAGTCAAGAACTGAAAGACATCCAGAAAATCCCAGAAGTACGCGACTTTCCCGACATATTCCCAGAAGAACTTCCCGGTTTACCACCACAACGCCAAGTCGAGTTCAGAATCGACTTAGTGCCAGGGGCTACCCCCGTAGTCAAATCTCCTTATCGTCTGGCACCGGCTAAAATGCAGGAACTTTCCAGTCAACTTAACGAACTTCTCAAGAAGGGATTCATTTGACCGAGCTTCTCACCATGGGGAGCACCAGTCTTGTTCGTCAAGAAGAAGGATGGATCGTTTCGCATGTGCATCGACTATAGAGAACTCAACAAACTTACCATTAAAAATTGTTATCCCTTGCCCCGCATTGACGATTTATTTGATCAATTTCAGGGAGCCAACTACTTCTCGAAGATAGATCTGCGATTCGGATATCACCAACTACGAGTGTTAGAGGAGGATGTTCCCAAGACAGCATTCCAAACTCGTTATGGACACTACGAGTTTGTAGTGATGCCGTTCGGATTAACTAACGCACCCGCAATATTCATGGATCTAATGAATAGGGTGTGCCGTCCTTACTTGGATCAGTTCGTCATCGTCTTCATTGATGACATACTCATCTACTCTCGAAGTAAGGAGGAGCATAGTCAACATCTCCGTAAAATCGTAGAAACATTACGATCGGAGAAGCTCTACGCGAAGTTCTCCAAGTGCGAATTTTGGATTCGGCGAGTCGAATTTTTGGGCCATGTGGTTAGCGAAGAAGGTATACACGTGGACCCTTCCAAAATTAAGGCCATCGAGAACTGGTCAGCACCAAAGACACCTACTGAAATTCGTCAATTTCTAGGTCTCACTGGCTACTATCGCAGGTTCATTCAGAACTTCTCCAGCATAGAGAAACCTCTTACGACACTGACCCAAAAGGGCGTAGACTTTGACTGGGAAGAGAAACAAGAAAGAGCGTTGCAAACGCTCAAACGAACCTTGTGCACCGCACCAATACTGTCCCTTCCCGAAGGGATAGAAGACTTCGTAGTCTATTGCAACGCATCAAACCAAGGGCTCGGATGTGTTATGATGCAGCGAGGTAAGGTCATCGCCTATGCCTCGAGACAGCTGAAGACACATGAGGTTAACTACACAACCCACGATCTTGAACTAGGAGCAGTTGTGTTTGCTCTGAAGATCTGGCGACATTACCTGTACGGTACAAAAAGCACGATCTTTATAGACCATAAGAGTCTACAACATATTTTCGACCAAAAAGAGCTCAACATGAGACAACGACGGTGGGTCGAACTACTCAGTGATTACGAGTGCGAAATTCGTTATCATCCGGGTAAAGCCAATGTAGTAGCCGACGCCCTAAGTCGGAAAGAATATACTGGTCGTAGAGTCAGATCTTTGACTCTAACTATCCATTCACACTTGTCCACGCAAATAAAGGAGGCTCAGCTCGACGCTTTGAAAACTGAAAACGTGGCTGGTGAATCCCTTAGAGGGATGGATAAGAACTTGGAAGTCAAGGGTGGCGGAGCCTTATACCTCATGGATCAGATCTGGACACCGAAACACGGTGGCTTCAGAGACTTGGTCATGACCGAAGCTCACAACACTCGTTATTCCGTCCACCCGGGTTCAGATAAGATGTATCTGGATCTTAAAAAGTTATACTGGTGGCCTAACATGAAAGCAGATATTGCTACCTTCGTGGGTAAATGCCTTACTTACGCAATGGTCAAGGTCGAATACCAGAAACCCTCCGGTCTTCTACAACAACCGGAGATACCAGAATGGAAGTAGGAGCGGATCACTATGGACTTCATAACCAAGTTGCCGAAGACGACGGGTGGACTTGATTCCATATGGGTCATCGTCGATAGACTGACCAAGTCTGCGCACTTCCTACCGATCAAAGAAACAGACAAGATGGAGAAACTTACCAGAACTTACATTAGGGAGATTGTAAGGCTGCACGGTGTTCCTTTATCTATCATCTCGGACCGAGATAGTAGATTCACTTCGAGCTTCTGGCAGTCATTACAAAGTTCCCTAGGAACTAGGCTGGATATGAGTACAGCCTACCATCCACAGACCGACAGGCAAAGTGAGAGAACTATCCAAACCTTAGAGGATATGTTGCGTGCCTATGTGATTGACTTTGGAAAAGCTTGGGATATCCATTTACCCCTTGTTGAATTTTCCTACAACAACAGTTATCATACGAGCATAAAGGCAGCTCCATTCGAGGCCCTCTATGGCCGAAAGTGCAGATCTCCTCTGTGTTGGGCTGAAGTGGGTGATACCCAGTTAGCTAAGGGACGAGTTCCCGAAAGCACTCTCACGGGTCCGGAGATCATTCGGGAAATGATAGAGAAGATCGTTCAAATTCGTGAACGATTGAAAGCCTCTAGAGACCGACAGAAAAGCTACGCTGACAAGCGTAGGAAACCATTGGAGTTCCAGGTGGGCGACCGAGTCCTACTAAAGGTCTCACCCTGGAAGGGCTTGATACGCTTTGGAAAGCGTGGGAAGCTCAATCCAAGATACATAGGGCCTTTCGAGATTCTCGCAAAAATCGGCCCTGTGGCTTACAAGCTCAATCTACCGCAAGAACTCAGTAACGTACATCCTACCTTCCACGTGTCAAACTTGAAAAAGTGTCTATCCGACGAGACTCTTGTTATTCCACTCAACGAGATCGAGATCAACGAGAGCCTCAACTTCACGGAGGAACCAGTAGAAATCATGGACCGAGAGGTCAAGCAAACAAAGCAGAGCCGCATCCCGATAGTGAAGGTGTGCTGGAACGCAAAGCGTGGACTGGAATTCACTTGGGAACGTGAGGATCAGATGAAACTGAAATACCCTCACCTTTTCTCTTAGTTATTTGTAATTTCTTATTTGCTTAAATTCTAATTTCGGGACGAAATTCCTTCTAACGGGGGGATGATGTGACAACCCGGAATTTCCATTCTGTACAAACTATATCACTTCAATAGAAGTTATAGCAGTCACAGTTAACTTTCAGACTTTTCGCGTAAGTTTGAGTAATTCAGGGTTTACACTTTAGGAAATATCAGGAGAGTGGGTGCACTAGGGTTTTGTGCAACACTGTTATTCCAACACTCTATTATATTAGAGATCATTTCAGGAATAAAAATATTTTCTGCCAAAAATATCTCAGGACTATAAATAGAATTCTAAACCAAATTCAATCATTATTCACTTTTCTAACTAGAGAAAAGCCATTTTCTCTCTCACGGATCTTCGGGTTTTTTATCCCAAATCGTGAGTACCTCTTGCTAGTAATGTTAGAAAGCTTTATATGTGTTTATAACATGATTTAGAAGGCTAAATCACTAGATCTAGGAGTTTACTCCCCAAGGTGTTCTTGGGCGGTAAACTCCCGAAACAAAGCCGAGACCGAACCTTGTGTTATGCAACTGACTTAGACTCATATGTATGTGTGTTAGGGACAAGAAAACAACCTAGAATCACCCAAGTTTGGGAGTTCACAGCCCAAGAGTTTCTTAGGCCGTAAACTCCCTTTTCAAACATAAAATGGTGTTTTAAGGCACCTAAGGCTTTAAGACTTTTATCAAGACTAGTTCCCATTTAATCTAAGGCCTTAAACACATCAAAATCGCTTATCAAAGTGAGTTTACGGTCAAGACTTGTTCTTGGGCCATAAACATGAAAGGATGGCACCAAAGTGTGCCTAATGCCTTCATATGCTTTAGATAAAAGTCTAGAACCTATCCTTCATACGCAAGAGACTTGAAATCAACAAGAACACCATTCCAAGGGAGTTTACGGCCATAAACTCCAAAGGAAATGGCCTTAGGGCCGTAAACTCCTAAATGGAGTGTTTCTAGACCTTAAACCCTTCCAAGAATTTAACCACCAAGTTGGAATAATTCTAGGAATCATTTGGAACTTCAAAACACACAAAACCCCCATGGTTGGGAGTTTACGGCCGTAAACTCAAGAGTTTACAACCATAAACTCCATGTGTGTTAGTATATGAGGAGTAAACTCATATATGGGGTCCTTTGGAACCCTAAACACAAGTGCCTTGTCCCACAATAGCTTAGATGCAATCCTTAGGGCTTAAAACACTTATATAAAGTGTTTATTATGTCTAGGATGTCTTAGCTTTATCAATTAGTAACTTAAGACTAATTGAGTGCATATATGTGTTATTATATGTTCATTAGGATCGTTGTGTGTGTACAAGTCCTCGCTTGACACCTAGCAATCCTATACCGTTCAGTTCATCCCAATCACCAACTACAGGTGAGTTCATACCCCTTAATCAATGATTTAAATGATTTTAAATGCTTTAATGGGGGGAATACAAGTAGAAAACATTATGTTATTAAATCAATCTTATGTATTTTATAACTGTGTTTTCACTAAGTAGATTTCACATATTTCAAAAGGTGTCACATGAAATGGTTTTCTATCTTAAAATACTTCGATAACAAAAGTATTAGTTTTGAAATGTTTAATGACATCAAGTCACTCTTTATTATAATTTCAAAACTCGTAGATATCTTGAAAAACCATTATTTTACCTTCTTGAATAAAACTATACTTATGCGCATATGTTCATTTATATGTTAGAGATTATAGTTTTCATCCTTCGTTCAGTTTCCCACACCCTGGTGTATCGAGGGTGCATAAATCTACTTGAACAACCACATACTTTCCAGTTAATTATCATAGGGATAGTTAGATGAAACAAAACATTATTCCTATTACAAGGAATCACACAAGAGTCAGTTCATTCATGAGTCCATACCAGTACATTACCTGATACATGTGTACAATTACAATTGATTACATGATACCTGAGTACGTTTACATATACTTACTTGATACATGATTACGCTTACATGAACACATTACATGAATACCATATAGCAACACTGTTACTTAGGTGCATTATCCTGTATTTACTTACCTGGATACTTGTACTTAGAATTACGAGGATGATTTATTAGTATTTACTGTGTAAATTATCTTTCCTGTCCCAGTTCAATGGGATGATTCGGCGGGACTTACGATTCCGAACCCCACTGATTAGCACCAGTGGTCGATGAATGTCTACGGATGTTTAAGGTTGTTGCTTACTTAGTAGTCAGTGACGGGACTAACCATCCCTCTGTCCAACTGTTGCAACAGTGGATGAGATGTGAATCTTCGGAGGATCATTAGGTTAACGATCGATATTAGGAGATCGATGTTGGGACTAACCCTCCCTCCACCCTGCTGCCGCTATAAAGGATGAGGGGACACTCTTCGGATGTCCATAGGGTCTATCTTTCGCTTCGGCGATGTCGTGTTTGTCCTAGTAACCCAAGACAATAACACTTACATGATTATTTTCCTGTTTACTTTATTTTGTGATACTTTCACATAAACGAGGAGTTAGACTAAGTACTCAAGTACTAGTCAATAGAAAGGGAAAGCTATCATATTACTTACAAAACATTCGGGTCTTGGTAGAAGACTACACTTCATACTTATAGAACATTCGGGTGTTGGTAGAAGACTACATAGTCATAACAAAACATTCGGGTCTTGGTAGAAGACTACACTTCATACTTATAGAACATTCGGGTGTTGGTAGAAGACTACATAGTCATAACAAAACATTCGGGTCTTGGTAGAAGACTACACTTCATACTTATAGAACATTCGGGTCTTGGTAGAAGACTACATAGTCATAACAAAACATTCGGGTCTTGGTAGAAGACTACACTTCATACTTATAGAACATTCGGGTCTTGGTAGAAGACTACATAGTCATAACAAAACATTCGGGTCTTGGTAGAAGACTACACTTCATACTTATAGAAAATAAGGGATTTTCTAGGGTTTTTCATACTTACATCAACATCCTCACTTAAAGGTTTACATGGCCTTCATGATAGATTTTCATAAGCATGACAATGACACTTAAATACTTATGAATTCACCAGCTTTAAAGCTGATACTCTCTTTCAAAATAACTTGTATTCTCAGGTCAACAGTAGAAAGGTACAATGGCCAGGTTTTAAGAAGACGGAGCAGACAAGACTCGTCTTTTATTTTGATTGTATATTTTTGGTGTCTTACTACAATGAAAGAACACACATGTATTAAAATTCTACTTGTAATGCAATGGATGATGTTGATGCTTGTTTATTATATTACATTGTTGTGATACTGTACATGACGTCCTCCACCCCTGAACGTTTCCGTCGTTCGTGGTTTTGGGGTGTGACAGATAACTTAACCTCAAAGCAATCCAAATCCCTTCCTAGATAAGGACTTGGACGATTTCTAGGTGATCCATATCCCTAAAATTGTCCAACCCTATATCCATAAGAATTATCAGCTCAAAATACAACTTTCATACATTTGATAGTTTATACCCCTTTATTTAGTTAATCTCTTTAAGTCACCAAATTAATTCCTAATTAATTTATGACTTATATTAATCAAATAATATAATTATTCTTTTAATATATTATTCTTATAATATATTAATTATAATATCTCTTCTCTCTAAATCACCCTGTCAAGTTGCTATGGCGAAGGTAACCCAAAAGGACCATGCACAACTGGGTCCAGTACTTACCAAATATAGTTACAGCCTTAGACACTAATCCAACAGTCTCCCACTTGGATAAGTCTAGTAACTATAAACACAAACACAATCCGATTAGCAATCGTAGCTCTCAAAGATGCTATCAACTCTGATCTTATCAGTAACCTGTCCTTTAGATAAGGGATTGCATAGCCCTCTGTTTTGATATCGTGCAGACAATTTCATGAGACATTGTCATACTCATTGTCCAGCAACTATTTTCTCGATCTCAGATTTATTTTACATAGAACTTAATTGAACACATCAATTCAGTCCTGACCGGGCCCGGCACATAAGTCAAATCAAATCATCGAGCGGCCGTGATATTTCTTTTACCCTCTTAGAATAAAACTAACAGATAAACTTCGACTTATATGCATTTACTTATCGACTAACCAACTATACACAACAATGCGTTTTATGACATCAATTTACTGATGTGGTTTCTCATTATCAATGTACAACCAATTAGTAAATAATAAACCATATATCTAGGTTTTAAGACCATATGATATTATCGTCTTGCGATCACTCAAAGTGATTCCAGCAAGCGCGGGTTTATTCCAATGCTCAAAAGTTGTTCATAAGCACTCATGAACGTTGCAGTAAACCTTTGCTATGTCTAATGCCATTTAGACAATCTACACACCAATTCATGACAATCTTCATTCATACCTACTTCCAACATATGAACGATTGTGGACTGTTTGAATAATTCGATTATTCTTAATAAACTTAATTATTCTGGCAGTCAAAACATGCATAGTGAAACAATAGCTAAACAATTAACATAAGACAATAACATTACTCATAAATAATACTCTTTTACTTAATAATTAAATGTCAATTACATTTATCTATTACACGTTTCAAATACTATCTAATCTAAACTAATATCATCCTTCAGCCCAATACTCCTAGCATGCTGCAAATGCTTAACCCTGCTCAGTCCCTTCGTAAGCGGATCTACTGGGTTATCTTCTGATGGTATCCTCTTAACCACGAGGTGTCCTTATTCTACTTGATGCCTAATAATGTGATATTTTATGTCGATATGCTGAGATCTACCATGATACCTCGGTTCCTTGGTCAAGGCAACCGCTCCTTCATTATCACAGAAAATTTCCATAGGCTCCTTTATGGAAGGCACAACTCCAAGGTCGCCAATGAAGTTCTTCAACCATATTGTCTCCTTTGATGCTTCGCTCACTGCAATGTACTCTGATTCGCACATCGAATCAGCTATAGTTTCCTGTTTGGAACTTTTCCAAGTTACCGCTCCTCCATTAAGGGTAAAGATCCATCCCGACTGCGAACGATAATTGTCCCTATCGGTCTGGAAACTGGCGTTACTATACCCTCGCACCTTCAAGTCATCACTACCTCCGAGGACTAGAAACCATTCCTTGGTCCTCCGAAGGTACTTAAGGATGTTCTTGACCGCAATTCACTGCGCTCTACCAGGATTCCCTTGATATCTACTGACCATGCTCAAAGCGAAGGCCACATCAAGTCGAGTACAAGTCATAGCATACATGATCGAGCCAACTGCGGAAGCGTAAGGTACTCGGCTCATCTCAACTATCTCGACTTCGGTACTCGGACTTTGAATGTTACTCAACTTGGTATTACTTTGTATCGGTAGTTCTCCATTCTTCGACTTTTCCATACTAAAACGTTTTAGTACCTTATCTAAGTAAGTATTCTGACTAAGTCCTATTAGTCTCTTACTTCTTTCTCTCGCTATCCTTATTCCCAAAATATAGGAAGCCTCTCCGAGGTCCTTCATAGCGAAACACTTCCCGAGCCAGGACTTGACCTCCTGCAGAGTCGGGACGTCGTTTCCTATGAGGAGTATGTCATCGACATACAAAACGAGAAAGCTAACTATGCTCCCACTGGCTTTGACATATACACATGATTCATCTTTGCATCATACAAATTTAAACTCTTTGACTTTCTCATCAAAGCAAAGATTCCATCTGCGAGACGCTTGCTTAAGTCCATAGATGGACTTCTCAAGCTTGCACACTCTATTCGGATGCTTCGGATCGACAAAACCCTCCGGCTGAGCCATGTAACCATCCTCAGCCAACTTCCCATTAAGGAAAGCAGTCTTGACATCCATTTGCTATATCTCATAATCATGAAATGCGGCAATAGCTAGCATCACTCTAATAGACTTTATCTTCGCAACTGGTGAGAAGGTCTCATCATAGTCAACTCCGGGAGTTTGAGTAAAGCCCTTTGCAACCAATCGCGCCTTGTACGTGTGCACATTCCCATCCATGTAGGTCTTCTTCTTGAAGATCCATTTGCACCCAACCGTCTTACGTTCGGGCACATTGTCAACCAAATCCCAAACTTGGTTGTGATACATGGACTGAATCTCGCTGTCCATTGCCTCTTTCCATTTTGCAGACTCCAGGCCTGCCATGGCTTCCTTATAGCAATTAGGTTCATCTAGATTTATTAGTGTACCATCACTAATATACGTGTCCCCTTCAATAGTAATATGAAAACCATAAAACTGGGGTTGAACTCTAACTCTTTCGGAACGTCTAAGAGGTAATGACTCGTCAATAGGTTCAACCGGAGTTTCCTCCTCGGGTTGAGCGCCAGCGGTAGAGGTTCCTTTTATCATTCGACTCTTGAATCTCTTCAAGATTGATTTGCCTCCCACTGTCTCCTTGGCTTATGAGTTCTCTCTCTTGGAAAACCCCTCTCCTCGCAACGAAGACTACATTGTCACTCGGTCTATAGAAGAGATATCCAAAGGATTTCTGCGGGTAGCCGATGAAAATACATTGCTCACTACGAGGTTCGAGCTTGTCATGAGTTTCTCGTCTTACGAAAACTTCACAACCCCAAACCTTGATATCTGCCAACGAGGGAGCTGTCCCTGTCCACATCTCGTGAGGTGTTATGGCAACCTTCTTTGTAGGGGCTCGGTTAAGGATATGGGTGGCAGTCTCTAAGGCATACCCCCAAAATGAGATAGGTAGTGAAGCACGACTCATCATAGAACGAACCATGTCCAACAAGGTTCGATTGCGCCTTTCTGCCACACCGTTTAGCTGTGGTGTCCTAGGTGGCGTCAATTGCGAAACTATTCCACATTCCTTGAGATAGTCGTGGAATTCAAGACTTAGGTACTCTCCTCCTCGATCGGATCGAAGCATCTTGATTTTCCTGCCCAATTGATTCTCCACTTCATTCTTGAATTCTTTGAACTTTTCAAACATTTCAGACTTGTGTTTGATTAAGTAAATATACCCATATCTACTATAATCATCGGTAAAAGTCACGTAGAAGCGGTTTCCATCCTTTGTGGTGGATCTAAATGGCCCACATACATCGGTATGTATGAGATCCAATAAACCCTCACCCCTCTCACAAGTGCTAGTGAAGGGTGACTTGGTCATCTTTCCACATAAACAAGATCCGCACGTGTCATCTTCCTTAAGGTCGAATGACTCCAACACTCCATCCTTTTGGAGTTGGGATATGCGCTTCTTGTTGACATATCCAAGACGACAATGCCACAAAGATACGTTATCCATACTATTGGAACAATCTATACACAACACATCATTTCCTAGGTTATCTACAACCATAATAGTCTCATAAATTTCATTACAGGGCATTGCTTCAAAGTATAAAACACCATTTAGATAAGCATAAATAGAACCATTCATATTATTAAACGAATATCTAAATCCTTGTCTAAACAAACCATGAAATGAAATGATGTTTCTTGCCATATCAGGCGAGGAGCAACAATTATTTAAATGTAGACCTAATCCATTACTAAGCACTAAAGAATACACTCGAATCTTGGTGACAGGCGACGATCTTCTGTTTCCCATGATTAGATTTATTCTTCCTTGCTTCACATCTCTATTTCTTCTTAGTCCCTGCAAATCAGAACAAATGTGGTAACCACATCCTGTATCAAGAACCCAAGAAATAGTGTGAGATGAATTACTAGATTTAATTGTGTATATACTTGCAAAAGATGGCTTCATCTTTCCCTCCTTGATGGCTTGCAGGTATTCCGGGCAACTTCTTTTCCAATGCCCTATCTTGTGGCAATGATGACACTTTGCCTCCTTTGGGTTAGGGTTGGGCTTAGCAAGATCAACTTTGGTCCCACTAGAGGAGGAACCATCTTGGGACTTTGCCTTGCGGTGGCTCTTTGACGGAGCCTTCCTCTTCTTTCCCCTTCCCTGCCCTCTTGCCAAAACAGGATCAGCGGTTGGTGCGGGAGTTGGTGCAACAGACTTTTCCTTTAGGTTGCTCTCAGCAGTCCTTGGAGTTTGCTTAGGGTGACCTCTTCCTTGTTCATGTGGTAGGTCATCCTAAATTGGTTGTAGCATGAAGGCAAGGAATGAAGAACTATGTCGGTGGCCAAATCCTCCCCAAATTTAACATTTAACTTGCGAAGACGATCAACATATCGTTGCATCTTTTGCAAGTGTACAGTCAACGATTCTCCATTTCCCATCTTAGCGGTGATCATATTAGTGATGATCTCGTAGCGCTCTTGCCTCACACTTTGGTGGTACCTCTCCATCAAATCTTGATGCATTTCATATGGATACATGTCCTCATAGGACTTTTGGAATTCTTGGTTCATAGTGGCTATCATGATGCAATGTACTTTCGTTGAATCACGTTCATGTGTCTCAAAGACAGCCATCTCTTCGGGAGTAGCGATTTCCGGGTTGACCTTCTTGAGCTTTTCGTCAAGGACATACTCTTTGTCCTCATAGCGTGCAATGGTGCGAATGTATCTTATCCATTCGCTAAAGTTGGTACCATCGAAGGTCACCTTTTGGCAAAGACTCATTAAGGTGAATGAGTTGGCAGCAACGTTGTTTGAGTTCGACATCTACAAATAGAAAGGACAAAGATTGATTAGAATTTGGATCCCTAATTAAACACCCAAAATGAAAAATTATGGCTAGGACCCAACAACATTATTCACATATTAGAAAAAGGGATGCAGTAATCCAATCATGCAAATAATTTGGAGGTAAGTGAATGACGATTCACTAATTCTTCACCACGAAAACATAACTTTAAGTTTTATTGAGAATTCCTAGATTTTAAAGATTCATTGAACTCTTCAATGGCATGTTTAAATCTCGATATGCCCCTCTAGTTTGTGACTGGGATACCGAGGATCACAAAGCGGGTGTGAATTACCATGCAAATTTACATGGTGCCTTCATTGTTACAATCATCTATTCGATGTGCCGGTAAACCACACACGCTCCATCGAACTATGATAAACAATGAATCACCCTTTGCCACCTTTGCTTAGAACCAATTAGTGTGCCGGTAAACCACACACGCTCCACTAACTTCTTAGCAAGGGTGCAAAGTGCAATTTCATGGGATTGCATCAATTCACTTTTTCCTAAAGTAACTAAGATTGGGAATTTTATAAAATAGTTTAGTTACTTTATATGTTCATTATACTTATTAATGAGGAGAGAGAGTTGCCCTATCCTACCTGTTCGGCTAACGACCCTCTACCGATCAAGCAAGTGGTAGGTGTGAGTGTACACCCATTAAGCGCCATTTTATAGGAAGCAACCTTATACCCACTTTATAGACCGGCTTCGTGAATGAGGCCTACTAACGGTAAGACTAGCATTTTAATCTTACTTATATATTTATTAAGCTTTCAATAATATAATAGTATAGGGTTGAATTTTAAACTTGTAAAAATCTAGGGGTTGAAATTTAAATTCTTCTAAATTAAACTATTAATCACAAGATTCAAATTTCAAAACTTCGGGATAGAAATTGAACTTTTCAAACAATAGGGATCAAATAACAAATAATTCAAATTAAACAATTAATTTCATAATCATCTATATTTGACCTAATCCAATTTTAGTCATTAGATAATTACCAAATAATCTTAAATAGTCCAATATTTATCATATAAATAATTAATATTTAAAAGATTTGAAATTATCTATATTTATGTCAAGGATAATCATTAAATTAAGTTAAAATTCGGATTTTTACATAATAAAACGATTTAGGTATCAATCCAAGACAAAACAGCAACAAAATCCAGAATTATCCTCTGTCTGACGCTCGGACTCGCCGAGTCCAAAAACTGACTCGCCGAGTTGGGTCGACAGAGGGCAAGAAAAACAGTTAAGCACCATATTCAATTGAAACCAATCATGGCTCTGATACCACTGATGGGTTTTGGACATAAGAACTTTCCCTGTGTGCACATACAACCCTGTAGCTTGGATCTAGGTTTCGCTAATTGAACATGCCATAATTCCAAGACTTTCATGGCTAAATCTAAGAACAAAAAATATGAAAAAGAGATCTAGAATAATACCTTGAGTTACTTGCTTGAAACATTCTTGTTCTTGGAGCTAAGAGTCACAAATGTCACTCCTCTAATGGATTACAAACACCAACTAGCAAGAAGGTGACTTGAGAGAGATGAAGAAGACGGAAATCGGCTCAAGGGTTTCTCCAATCACAATTTAGGCCGATTTCCTCAACCCTATGGGTCTATTTATACTGTGAGCTCCTAGGGTTTCACCCTTAAACCCTAATTGGATAACTTAGCCTCAAAGCAATCCAAATCCCTTCCCGGATAAGGCCTTGGACGATTTCTAGGTGATCCATATCCCTAAAATCGTCCAACCCTATATCCATAAGGATTAGCTCAAAATACAACTTTCATACATTTAACAGTTTATACCCCTTTATTCAATTAATCTCTTTAAGTCACCAAATTAATTCCTAATTACATTATGACTTATATTAATCAAATAATATAATTATTCTTTTAATATATTATTCTTATAATATATTAATTATAATATCTCTTCTCTCTAAATCACGCTGTCAAGTTGTTATGGTGAAGGCAACCCAAAAGGACCATGCACAACCGGGTCAAGTACTTACCAAATATAGTTACAGCCTTAGACACTAATCCAACACCATCTCACCCACCACCACCAAAACTGTCGGTGGTAGAACCATCGACTGATAAGGACCAAATTATTACTGGCTTGCTAAACGAGCTCAGTGAATGTCGCGAGCATATGAAGTCACGTGATAAGCATTTAAAAGAGCATGATGTTACTTTAGCCATGCCTCTAAAACTTATCAGTAAGGCTCCTAAAGAAGACGTCGATACCTCAATGGGGGTGGAGGAACATTGTTAAATATTTCACTCCCAAACAGTTTTTATTTAGCTTTATTGTCCTTATGTTTTTACATTGTTTATAATTAAACATTATTGAGTAGTACATGCACTTATCCTACAAGATGCTAGTACCATAGAGTATAATGACAATAACTTATAGGAGCATGATTATGCGTTAGGCACACCCAAACAACCATTGAATAAAGACCTTGAGTAGTCATCTCCATGTATTAAATTGTCGGATATAAAAGTGATTTTTTAGGATAAATACGAAACGCCACTGACAGCACCTCTTACGCATTCTATGTACCAAAATGTTATGTCCATATAGTATAAGTCTACGTGGATACAAATGAAGAGGAAAGTTGTTGCATGACAAGATCCAGCATTGGTGGAAATTCTTTTAGAACATGGCGAACACAGTATATATAAAGAATAGGATGGTTTGTTGCTGGCTGCTCATCGTTATTTGACTGTTAATCCAAAAATTGAGTTTTGGACAAATTATATGTGGAAGGTTGGTTGGAATGTGATGTAAGTTATATAATTTGTGTGCGTATTATGTACTACACTTATGATAACAATACTTAATTTATTGCAAAAAAATTTCTTGGCAGCACATCATGTTGTGGAAGAATGTCACGATTATGGTCACGACGTAATGATGGTTATTATGACCACTACTAGAAAAACAGCCTTTTACGACGCGCAATTTATGATACGCATTGATTTACAATACGCAAAAGTGTGTGACCTAAAAATAATGTCATCTCTCCATAAATTTTAAGGATTTAGGACGCACATTTTTGCGTGCCCTAAAATTAGTGTCAAAAAAAAACACGGAGGGCGCTTTTTATAAAATGCACGTTATCTAAATATGTCGCTTTATAATTTTTAATGAAACGCGCTCTTTGGTAATAATAGGGAAAAGAAAAGCCCAAAAAATTAGAAACACCCGCTTGTTTCACTTCCCTCTTCACCCTAAGCTTTTTTCACTGCGTTTTTCTTTCTCCCCACACACACATAGACATAATCGACGATGTATGCCCATGTTCAAGCGATCTTTGTCAAATTGTTGATCTCGCCTACGATTGAGTGTTCTTAGTCCCGGTCCACCTCCGGTATACCCTAACTCCATCGATCTACTTCCTTCACCATCTCTGCTGACGCTCACCCCCGCCACTTCAATCGCTGTTCTTAACCGATGTTGCTTCTCTCTTCCACCGCCATCCATACTCTTCACTAGACCTTCCTCGAAAAGAGATCAACACACAAAGGCTCCTTCTACATCGGTTTATTCATCCATCTCCCATCGTTATCAGTTTATTCATCCATCTCCTTCTTAAGGTGAGTTAGGGTTTTAAACTTTATACGATTTTATTGAGTTGCAGGATTTGAATAATATAAAGGATGCGTTGAAATACTCTGCTCAGATGCTATTGGAGTCGCGTACTTCGAGACTTTCCCCTCACAAATAATACAAGGTCTGTAATTATACTCATAGAACACTTTTCTTTAGTGATCTGATATAGTGGTGAATGAAGTAAATAAAATTGATGTGTTTAACTATGAATGTGTTTTGTTTTCGGTTAGATATGAGGGCATTTGATGAATTGAGGAAGCTAGATATCTTCTTCAAGGAGGAGAGTAAGGGTAGTTGCTCGATTATTGAGTTGTATGAACTTGTAGTTAAATTAATTTAGCTTCTTAGATCTGATGTATATTTCTTGGATAATTCCTAATTATATTGCGTTTACTTATTCAGAACATGCTGAACAGCCCATCCGATTGGCATGATCTTGTTCGACATGATGTAAAACATGTACGTTTCAGACCTCAGGTTTCCTCTTAGTGCTTAATCAGGACTCGAAATTTTTATATTAATGTATTTTATGTATGCCTTCATATTTTGACGAGATTCATGTTTGTTGCAGGTTATATGTTCGGTTTGTGACACTGAGCAGCCGGTATATTTCGGTGACCCAAATTGAAACCGATTGCTTGAGTTTTCTTCACTGTTTTCACTAGATTTATGATTGTTATATTGTCTATCAGGTTGCACACATCTGCACAAACTGTGGAGTCAATATGGGTGAATACTTTTGTGAAATTTGTGAATTCTATGATCATGATGTACGGATGCAGTATTTGCAGGTCAGTGAGCTATGTGAAAGAAGATCATATCTTTCTTGAATCCATCCTATTAGCATATTTACCAAATTAATTTTATCTTTTATTTATTTCTCATTCACCTTCCAAACCATTTTTTGTCCAGAGTTGGTGGTCATGAGAAATACTTTCATTGCAAGAAGTGTGGTATGCATCATTATCAATGCCTTTTACTTCTGTAATAAGATTCAATTATTCTGATGACAGAAAGTCAACGCCTCCAACGTGAAGTATACATATACTTCCAATTATTCTAATGGTTTGCAATGCCAAAAAGTTTCCTTTTCTGATTATCATCTTCTCTTTCTATTGCCATATGCTCACACGAATTTCTGCCAAATTGAAAAGATTTCTGGCTAACCTTTAGTTGTGAATGATTTTTTTGTCTTAAATCTTCCATATGCTAGAGGAATCTGCCATCTAAAATCTGCAATGGCAAATTTTTATGAATTTTTTATATTTTATTTTTCTGCCAAAGATTACTTTCGTGCCTCAAATATGCTACTTCAAATTGGAATGTCAGAAAGGAATGTAAAGTCCGTAAAACTTTTTATCTGGTTTGTGATATCTGATCTGCCAATTGTTTGCAATGCCAAATATACTAAATTTCTGAGGTTTTAATTATTTTTTCGATGAAGTTAGTGTTGGTTCAGGATTTCATTAGGTCTTCTTTCATATGTTTGTTTTGATTTGAGCTTATGTTTAGGTACTTTTAGGGTTCAGTTCAACCTGTATAATATGGTAGAAGTAGAACACAACATGAATATGAGTGAAGGATTTTGTTGTGGACAGGTTGAGTTTAGAGTTGAGATTTGAGAAAGAATTAATTAGAGTGGTGAGAAAGTAGGACAACGGCTGCTAGACCGACATGGGCACCTACAAAAAGTGGCAACGAACAAGGCGGAACACGTATATTTGGTCCTTCTCAAAAATATTTGTGTAGGGATATTGCTTCTCACACAACCGTCAAGCCCAAGTTACTCTTTTTCTATTTGATACTTTACTTTTACTTATATATCAATATTCAATAGTATCTATCTGCAACAAATCCTTAAATATTATATCTATCAATACAGAAAGGATGGTCAAGACACCTAAGATGAACTAGAAAGGAGATACGTGAAAGAGGAGTTGGTGGAGCGTGAGCACATATACTTCTCATCTAAAGACAAGGGTTATGTTGGTAAAATCACATCACATCACATGACTCATATCTTCATTTGTAATCTATAATAATTATTAATTATTATTAGTGTTGGAATGGCTATTCATTAGTTGACTTGCGTGTATCAATGTGGTTGCAGAGGATAGAGACCGTAGAAAAAGTGGTCATCACCTACTAGAAGGTTCATATTGCATGTTTTCATTGCTTTTCTAACCAATATGAATAGTATTACAGTGCTCATATCTTATAATTTTGTCTAGGGTAACATGCAATCAAAATATTGACACTTATATGTAGTGTGTATTTAAATAGTGATTTGTATGATATTGTAGGACCTAGATGCATTCTTTGCAGCTATTGTTGTGAGTATTGCCACTCTTCGGTTGTTTTTATCACATAGTTGACAAGGAGCTGTTGTATCTATTCAAACTAGGCTTAGAGAAATGGTTGCAAGAGATGAGTTCAGAAGAAGAAGAAGATAAAAGGATGCAACTATAGTTCAAGTACTATGGATGAATTATATTTGAAAAGTATTTAAGAAAATGATTAGAAACAAGGGTGAATTTGTAAAGATTAGTTAGTTACTTGCTGGTAGATCTTGAATATGAAAAGGGTCAATGGATTGTATTTTTTGTATCTAATTCGTTTGTAAATTTTTGTTACAACTTCTATTGATTTCTTTTATCTTTCCATGGAGCAATTATTTGTATGACATTAAATTTTATTCAATGGATTGTATTTTTTGTATGTGATATTTTATTTTATATTATGAGACATTAAATACAAATTTAATTTGAAAATTAGTAAATCTATAAATAATATTTTTTTAAACATTTAAAATTACGATACGCAAAAATGTGTGTCATCTTCATTTATGACATGGCCTTTCTTGATAGTGTCTTCCTTGACACACAATGTGTGTCGTAAATGTGTGTCGTAACTGCGCGTCGCAAATAGACGACGCACAAAAATGTGTCGTCTTTCGTTATGACAGGGCCTTCCTTGACACGCATTTGCACGTCATCTGAGCGTTTTACGACACGCATTGCGCGTCGTAAAAGGTTGTTTTTCTAGTAGTGGGTCCAACTTTATAATTTTAGGGTTTTACAAGTATATAAGCATCATACCTCAAGGATTATAGCACCCTTTTCAACCTCCAGCCTTCTATCATGAAACCATATCCTCCCTTTGAGAGTTTTGGTTGATTTTGGTGCTCTTGGTACACCTTGAAGGAGACGAAGAGGGTTTTTGGAGTAAAGATCAAGAAAGCCACTCTACCCCACACTTGGAATCATTCTTTGGACCATTTGTAAGACTTAAAGCTTCTACCCTTATGATTAATGCCTTGTAGATCTAGCTTTCTTTGTATATTTTTAAGGGTTTTAGTATACCACAACATCCTATGGTGTGCATACAACCTAAATGCTTTGGATCTATGTTTTCTCTAATTATAGATGCAATATTGTTTGTAAAACATTAGTCTACAACTACCATACAAAATGATATAAACACATAAAATTGAGTTATGAAGTTACCTCTTGGTTGTTGCTTGTAGAACTTGTTGTGTTTGGCCTTAAGAACTTAGTGCCCCAAGTGTTGCACCTCAAATGGAATCACAACACACCTTTGGAAAAAGGATGACTTTTGAGAGAATATTCTTACACTCAAATCTGCTCATGAACTCTTAGAACATCTAGTGAACGATTTTTGATGCTAAGGGGCTTCTTATATAGTATGGCAAGATTAGGGTTAGCACCATGTAAACCCTAATTCCCATGACTCTTCATATTACCTAGGATCCATTGGTTAAACCTCCATGGACTATCCAAGGACTACCATATTGGTTTAACCCATCCTAAATAACAATTGGCCCACACTATAAGAATCATTGATTTACCAAATTAATCCCCATATCTTTAACTAGTCTCTTTTGATCACAAAATTAATTCCAAATTAATTCTTGATCAATACTAATTAAATCATATGATTTCATATTAATATATTAGAACATATAATATATTAACAAATCATAAATACCCTCTTCTTAAAAGTCCATCCTATCAAATTGTCCTGGTGATATGCAACCCAAATGGACCATGCTACTCTCGGGTCAAGTACATACCAATTGTAATTATGAGCTTAGACACCTAATCCAATATATTTTACTCCATACGACGTGTTTTAGGTGATATTCTTTCCTTTAGAACTAGCTTGGGTAAAGGACATGCATGGGTCATGCATGTCCATAAAGTTAACATTTTTATGAGCATTTAGTGTCCTTAAATCTTTCTAAAAAGTTACAGTTGAGGGATTAATTGATTAAGGACTCAATCCATTAAAATTTTTCTCATCTGGTAGTCACGACATGGCATGGAGAATCCCACGACGTGGCGATGGAGGACTCCTCGACTATTTTGACCAGACGTGTCCACGACGTGGCCAATGGGGGTCCATGTAGTGGTCACTGCTGATTGAGTTCACTGAGACTGAATTGGCTGAGTTGGAGCATGATTGAGTTTCGGATCGGGTTGAGTGCGTTCGACGTGACTACGGGTTGGTCATAATGTGATGGTTAGTTGTAGGTGATGTTGACTGTTGAATTTGACCTTGATCTTTAACATTTGGCATGGGTTGACTTTTTGTCAAATTTCTAGTTTTAAAAGGTAGACTTAAGGTTTACCTTATGTGGTTTTAGTAGGAAGTGTTTAGAACCCGTTAATTGGTTGTGAGAGATGTTAGCTATTAATTATGTCGACAAGGTGAGTCTTATCACTATACTATGTAGGATTCTAGTTGTCTTTCTGATACCTGCATGTAAGTCCAGGCGGCAGCCCCTGGGATATGTATAAAAGACTAGGTGGTGGCGCCTGGAAATTCTATGCAAGACTAGTGTCTGGCCCCGACAATTATATGTAGGATGCTAGTTGTATTTGTGATGCTTGAATGGAAGATCAGGAGGTGGATCTTGGCACTTGTACGTAAGACCAAGATTTGGCTCCTAGTATAACAAGAAAATAAAATGGTTGGCTTATGGTTGATAGTGACATTAAGACTATGGGTCACCTATATCATTTCACAACCTGTGTATGGCATGTGGTATTTTTGAGAACTCACTAAGCTTTTTGCTTACGGTTTTGTGGTTTAAACATTTTATAATGCCCCATTCCTGGTACGCAATTAAATTATTAAAGTATTATTTTTGATCTACTCGAAAAGTTGGTAGCCCTAACTCGTCGAGTAGATGCCAGAAAGGACGCGAGGTTTAAAGGGTCTACTCGGCGAGTCCAAGCATGGACTCGACGAGTAGGTATGTCATGAGGAAACCCTGTTTTTGGGGTTTTCACCCTATTTAAGCCACGTAATTCCCCTTTGGGCCTCCCTTACCAGCCTCCCTGTCCTCCAGAAACCCTAATTCGATTGAGAGCTTCTCTTTTGAGATTTTGAGTGTGTTTTGTGTTATAGAATATAGTTGGACGAGCTTGGAGCTATCAAGCTTGTGGAAGAGGATCAAGATCCAGGATTACATTCATCTTTGGCAGCCTTCTCAGGTAAAAAGATCTTAGTTTGATAACCCACAACTTAGATCTCCTTTAATGTTGATTTGTGGGTCTTTTTGACCATATTGAGTAGGATAAGTTGCTTCTCATGGGTTGTATGACAAGCAAATCCCTCTTTCCCGTGATATTTAGCCTCTAGAGTCTTAAAAGGAGTCTTGAACCCGTTTCCATCCAAGCCACGGTCATGTTCATGGAAGTAGGTTGTTATAACTTAAGTTTGGGTCCATTTGAGGCGTGCAAAGCCATCAAGTCTCCATCTTTATAGAAATGGACCATGGAAACGACCTAGATCTGTATTTTGGAGCTGTAGAAGGGTGGAATCAGTTAACTAGGTTATATTTGCAAGGGACTCGACGAGTTCATAAGGGGACTCAACGAGTCCGATGAAGAAACCTCCATGATCTTCATAGGACTCGGCGAGTTAGATGATCTTGTCCCTTTTTTGATTATGCCAGGGCCCGGCGAGTCTGAGGATGACTTAATGAGTCAGTTTGACCAATCGTGATGACAAGTAGCTTGGGAACTCGGCGAGTCATGGGGTGACTCGGCGAGCCGAATCGCGATTCCAGGGTTCTGAGTTCTAGAACTCGACAAGTCACAAGGCTGACTCAGCAAGTTTGGTCAACTTGGAAAGTTGACCTTAACCAGAATGTTGACTTTGACTAGGGGTAAAATGGTCATTTTACCCTAAGAATAGTTATCTATTTTTGACTAAGTGTCATTATGGAAATTATAGCTGGAGAGTCGCTAGAGCAGCAGACATCGATTCCTCACCCAGATTTTAAGCAGTCAGTCATTCAAGGTGAGTTTCCTTTCAGTAGGGACGGGTCAAAGGCACCAAGGTCGGCCCGTCTATATGATATGTTAGTAGCTGAGTGTGGGTAGGGCCCAAATCTCACAACAGTCTAGTATAGGCGGGGTCAGATTCTCTTAGTATTACTTGAGCATAGATAGGTAATTACTTGGTAGATATAGTTGTTGTATGTGTGATACTTGTATACATGCTAGTAGAAGAGTATGGGTGGGGCCCGAATCTCCTAGACAGTGGAGTGTTGGCGGGGCCCGAATCTCCTAGACATCAGAGTGTGGGTCGGGCCCAAATCTCGTAGTCAACGGAGTGTGGGTGGGACCCGAATCTCCATGAGAGTGGACGGGGCCTGTGTCTCCTAGTTGTATGACATTTGTATAATATGTGGTAGTTTCGGGAGACTCACTAAGCTTCGTGCTTATAGTTTCAGTTTTGGTTTCAGGTACTTCCAGTAGCAAGGGGAAGGGCTCGGGGTGATCGCATGGCACACACCATAGTATTCAGCCTTGGGATTGTTTTGATATTCTGATATTTTATCATATGTTTTGTCACAGTATTTGATACGACGTTTTGAGATACAAGATGTATGGTTTTTTTTTATGATTATGGGTAATTTATGGTTTTATAATAATTTTCAAATCGAAATTTTTGGACTGTGTTTTTGGGATGTTTCACATTTTCAGCTACTTCTAGTTCTAAAGGGAAGGGCATGGCTTGTTTGCACAACATCCCCTGATGGCTTTATGCACTAGTTGTTATTATTGTACTCTGAAGCTTTAAAGATACCTTTTACTCTGATTGGTTTTAGAGCAAATGGTTGTATAGATTTGATGTCTTAAAAACGAAAAGTTTTTGGTATTTTTGGGACGTTACAAGTTGGTATCAGAACCTTGGTTTTAGGGATTCTGGCACACTCTTGGCCGTGTTTGAACTCAAACTAAGGAATTGATAATCTTTATGAATGAAAATTAATTTTTAAAAAGGTTTTTTTACGAAGAAAGGGGTGCGATGCATGCAATCAGCCATGCTCAAGTAAGTGATTCCCAATATATTCATGCATATTGATATGTTATATGTGTTATAGAATGTTTTGCATGCTAGAAATTTGCATAAGGATATGTTTACAGCTGCATGATAGAATTCCAATTAAGAGAGATACCTATTAGGAAAGGTGCCTTTTAATGTTTTGTGGCCTATAGAGTTTTACTACTCGGATGTTGCTTGCTTTGTGCTTTGTAGAACTCATATTTTAGTAAGTTAACTATTAAATGAATACATTAAGTTACATGTTGCAGAGGTTAAATAGTTTTAATGGCTGATTTGGCCCTATTGCGCAGCTCTTGTTTGAGTTCAACTGTTGTAGGGTTAAGTCTTTTTTTCGAAAAATTATTTAAGTTTTCTTGCATGCAATTGTATTCATGCAGTAGTTAGCTGACATTAGTAGGAATTTTTCAGCAACTGATGGCAGGGTGAGGTAGGGATCCTAGGAGAGCCTAGGAAGTGCTATAGTGTGAATGGTGGGTTTTAGGAGTATTATTTTTATTAGTTGACTTATAGGTTTCAGGATGATTCTCGAGAAAAGTATGGATAGGTGTGGAAGGTAGTATTGGGCCCATACTACTGAAAGCACAAGATCCATACTCGAATCAAGGAACGTGACAAAGATTATGAGAAGCTTGTTGAATGCAAAATTCTTCAGGTATGTTTTGATCATTTGTATGGTTGTTTTTCAGTATGGTGATGAGCACTCATGGAGGAGGTTCTGGTTTTCGTTTAGGCTCAGTCTCTGGTGTTGAGCCGATTATGAGATGATACATGAGTTTGTTATGTCTAAGATCACTCGCGGTATTTTTGAGGCAAATCCTATGATGTGTGGTACCATTAAGGAGTGCATCATGTAGCTACTGGATGATCGACTTGGGGTTTTTCATGAAAAGATTTTGGCCACTCATCTAGGATCACCGACTCTCTCTTTTAAGGAGTTCAAGGCTTGTGGAGCTTCAGACTTCTTCAGGAAGAAGGACCCTACTGCCAGTAGACAGCGGATTGCTGACATGGAGAATGCTCATCAAACTAGTTTTCACCCTGAGGGATAGAAGGTGGGATGTTCATCCTACCTTCTGAGGGCTGGAGCGCGTGATTCGTGGGAGGAGGTGGGTTATTCTTTGGAATTTGAGGCTGTGGCGGCCATGTCTTGGGCTGATTTTGTGTCGAGCTTCAGGGTGGAGTTTATACCTGCCATTGAGGTGTAGTAGTTCGCGAGGGAGTTTCACGAACTTCTCCAAATGATGGAGAATGTGGTAGAGATCACCCCCAAGTTCAGGGAGAGGGATTTTTTTGGTCTCGTAGTATGCTACAGATGAGGAGATGAAGAAGACAAGGTACCAAGATATGCTACATGATGATATTTGGGAGTTTGTGAGCTTGTCGAGTTGCAAGACCTTAGAGGATATGATTGCCAGAGACCAGGAGCGAGAGATTGAGTTAGAGCTTTGTACGAAGCAGAATCTAGCTTAGGTTCAGACATCAGGAGGCTTAGTAAAGAAACCTAAGACTTTCGATTCACGAGCTAGGGTCTAGCAGAACTAGAGCCATTACGGTAATTACAGGAAACCACACATTGAGATGTGTCGATCTAGAGGTATGAGTTGCTACAAGTGCAGTGAGATTGGTTATGTCAGCAAGGATTTTCCTAGGGATTAAGTTTGATTTGTTTTCACTACAAACAGGTGGCCCATTAGAAGGCCGACTGCCTTAGACTGACGTGTGGAACGGTGATGGAACCTACTCCAACTACATTGAGGATCACTAAAGGTCGTGAAGGTGGGGAGGAGGCTCTAGTGGTGATGATCTGAGCATTTTAGTTGCAGTCCGAGGATGCCCGAGTACCTGTCAGATGTTGTTGCCGGTACGTACCATATTTAATTCCTTTTTTGCTTTTATTATTTATGTATATGATTATGTTATTATGTGTGTGAGACGTAATGTTCGAGGAGTTTAAATCTGCACTTAAGGTTCATGTTTTCCTTTATGATTGTCTGGTTATTATCATTTGAGAGATTATCATGTGCCATTCTGCATACCGTGTAATGCCTGAGTTGCCAGGTATCTTCTTTTGTTTCTTTTAGAAAAATACTAATATATGGGGAAAGGATCGTACGCTAGGCATACATAGTGTACACACAGTGTACACAAGTGAGGCATGAATCGGGGGAAGTCCTTGCGTATGTTGGGCATACCTATGAGTATGTTGGGCTTAGTCAGGCTAGAAGCAAACCCTAAATTTTAGGGTTTGCACCCTATTTAAAGACCGTATGTCCCTCCTAACCCTCATTCACTTAGACTCCATCCCCCTTAGAGTGTTAGAACCGAACCCTAGACCTCTTTCATGCATTTTGAGCTTACCTTGTGCATTTTTGGTGTTATTTTGTGGTATTAAAGAAGGCGTTTGGAGAAGAAGCAAGGACGTGAAGAGGGATTGTAGATCCAAAAGTTTGGCATCATTTCTGACCAATTTGAGGTATAAATCTTTAACCTTGACCATTGCATGCTTAGATCTAATTTTGGGTTTTTTATATTGTATGTTGGTACATAGTTGAGGTTCCTTCAGTTTTAGAAGTTTCAGTCCATATAAGCTGTCCTTTTAGGCTCTAGGAGGTATTTGGAGCCACAAAAATCGAACCTTGATGGTTTAGACTCAACCATGCAAGTGCTAGATAGCAACTAAGTGAGCTTATAGACTTAATATGTGTCTTAATCCCCATCCATGCATGCAAAAGCATAAAGATTATAACTTGATGGTTTGGGACGTTTTTAGGGGCCTGGATCTATGTTTTAGATGTTAGGACTTAATGGATTAAGTCACAAGAAAGCTCTTAGGATGGCTGGCCAGTATGCTGGCCATATTAGGTCAACCTCCCATATCAGGTCAAGGATAGCGTACGCCAGACGTACATGCTGAGTAGGCCCTGTGTATGCATACAATAGATAAAAAGTGGTTTTTGCTCTATAGGGTATTGGGCTTGGAGTTGTTGGGCCTCAAGCCCACCTGTGGACTAAGGCCTCTGGACCTAGGCCTAAGATTTATGGTATTGGGCCTTAAATCTTAGTTATTTGGACATGGACATTTTATTTGTAAAGATGGGCCTTGGGAGGAAGAGGCCCAATAGAGTAAAGATTAGGGAACCTTTGCCTTACGATATGAATCAGGGTTTGAACCTTGGGGTCAGGTTTAGATCTAATGACTAATTAGGAAGTTTGTTGTGCTATAGGGAGAGGAGTCCCGATTCATCCACAGAGTACAATTTGATATTCACAATTGAGGTGAGTCTCCCTTCGTGAATGTTACGGGTCGAAGGTACCAAGGCCGACCCTTTATTTATTGCATAGTATGATGGTTGTCTCTGTGATATTTATCATTGTTCACTTATTTCTTGATGATCATGTGATTTATGTATGTTATTATGTGGTAGTGGTAGGGATGAAATAGACCCCATAACTATTGAGTATTTGAGATATTGAAGCTGATTTAGCATGTTTGGTTATTTAGGGAAGCCTTTTTAGGGTTAATCGTTTTGTTTTTTCTTGTGGTGCCTTTACAGTAGAGATTCTCCAACGAGCTCTTCTAACGTATTGATTTTATATTTTTGGTAAATATTTTATGTTCCCTATAAACAATAATTAGGTTAGCTTTTGATTTAAGCTTTTTCTAGATTAGGGTTGTCTTTGTACGTTCAGATTAAAATCATTATACACAAAAAAATTTGATAGATTACTTGCATATGATGGTGATTGGTTCTTGATTGTTCTTGATATTCTGCATTCATCATCTCAAATTTATTCTCAACAAGTGGTGTTAGAGCGGGTTCTTGTAGATCTCAGTGATTATTGCAAGAATCAATATTGTTTATAGAGATATTTTATCATGAATCTCACCTTGTTCTTCAAGTTTTGTAAGTTTTATGAAAAGAAAAAGTGAAATACCTTGTTTTATTGCAAAATCTTATTCAGATCTGTTAACTTCTACTCTTTTTTTCATCTAATTTGTTCGTGAATCGTGTTTTGGAAGAGAAAAAGAAGAAGAATTTCATGTTTATTCACATATTTGTGTTCAGATCTACTTTATCTCTCTAAAAATCATCTCATACCTATTTTCTCTCTCTAGAAATCTTATCAGATCTATTTTCTGTCTCTTCAAATTCAGCTTCTTGTTGAAGATCCAATGGATCGATTATTCTTTGAATCCATTTTAGAACTTGGATTAAAGGTTACTAAACCAATTTATGGTGTCAACAATGTGACTATGTTTCATATTCTTGGTGAATATACGTTGAGGGATGTTACTGAGTTATATAATCTTTTTGTTGATCGGAAAATATCTAAATACTTATGTGTTGATATGGGTGAGTTACAAAAGGATGAGAGAATAGTAGAACAATTTTGTATTATCCATAGACATTAAGATCGAGAAAATGAACAACAAATTTTGGAGATGAAAAGACTTGAAAAGAAAAAGGAAGATATTCTTGATGTTTTAGGTGTTCTTGGTGGAGTTCATAATGTTCTTCATGTTTCTGAAGAAAAAGTGACACCAGATGTTCTTGTTGAGGGGAGTCAAAAGTTTCAAGTTTTTCAGAAGTATCACCATCTACATCTAGTTGTTATGAAAATAACTCTCAAAGAAATTCTTCTGAAATCATGAAAGAAAAGAAGTTTTGTTTAATTGGAACCCAAACAGATGATTTTTGCTATTTTGATGATGTTTTTGAAGGATTGGTTACTTACAGAAAGCTAATTATTCAAGATGTTCAAATTTACCAAACTCCTAAGGATTGTGTTCAAAAGTCTTCAATTGTCCAGATTCAGAAAGGTAAAGAGGTTTTTCAGATCCGAAATTTGTTTTTGAAGCCTAGACATCAGAAAAGAAAGAAGAAGAATAAGAACAAGAGTAAAATAAAAAAGGTTTTGATGCCTAAGGTACAAGTACCTAATGCATGTGAAAAGGTTCAGAAAGCTTAAGTCAAGAATGTTCAAGGAAACTTTTAATTATTCTTCAGATAAATATGTTTGAAGTTGGAGAAAAGAGAAAAGAGTACTTGGTTGGCTTAATGAAATTTATGAAAAAATTTTGTTTTCCAACTAAAAGGCGGGTATTATTTTCAGAAGATGATCGATTCTCTTCAAATAAATGGGTGTGCAAGAAACCAACTTCAAGCTTGAATCTTAAATGGGTACCAAAAGTTTCATAAAAGTTTTGTCTAAAAAAAATCAAAAAAAGGAACAAAATTTGGTGAAAGCTGACGAATTTTAAGTCAAAATGATGAAATCTTGTTGAAGGAATCAATTTTTATTGATTTTTAATTGTTGGAAATGATAAAAGGCTGAAAAAGTTGAAAAAGTGGGTGAAAATGTCATTTTCTGCAAAAGGAGGGCTGAAATCTGACATTATAGCAAAAAGTTAGGTGAAACTGTCAGTGACTGCAACCAGAGGGTCAGATTCGGAATAATACACAAAATTGGTTAGTTTCCGAGTTAAGGCATAATCTATCATTTCTTTAAAATGTGGTGAATGTTTTCGGAGGTTTGGTCAATTGCTTAAATTAGTTCTAGTGAAACGACGTTGAAGAACCAAAATCAGATTCGTAGCTTCAACTCTCTCAATCGAAAATCAACATTTGGAACTTAGTGGCACAATCAGATTCGGAAGTCACAGTCTCGGAAGTGACGGACAAAATCACAACCCAAAATCAAGACTCGGAATCCGAGACTCATATTCAAAATCAATCTCCGTATCGCTCCGAACGCTTGGAGTCGTTCGGAGATCTGCGTTCGGAGTTCTAGGCTCGTTTGCAATCCTTGGTCTCGGAATTGGAATTTCTAAATCGGAATTTTAAACCTTCAATTGGAGTCATTCCGAACTCTGAAGATGTGTTCGTATACGAAAACAGAAATTGAATTTCATCTATTTACCTTCGGAATTAGCATTGAATGTCACGAACTCGGAAATCATTCACCGGGATCGGAGTTCTGGAATCGGATTTTGGAATCTGTATTTGAAATCCGAAATTGCTCTCGTCCAAATCTTTCCTCGCATCTGAATCGGAAAAGTCATTCTCAAAATCGAACTAGCAAGTGAATGAAGTTATTAATAAACACCAATCGGAATTATTTGATGACTCGTAATTGAAGAATCGATCGAAGCAATTTGATTCGTAACTGGTTGGACTTTTTAAAGTCAAACAACGTGTTCATACTCCGATCCAGTGGAGAAGATGAAATTTTTTCAAATTCAGTCCTCTGACTTTTATACCTTTATAGTTTGTACCCCAGCTCTCAAAATTCTTTACAATTTTGGTTTTTATCATTTTTATCTCTTTCTTACCAAAACATTTTCACTTCTTATCTTTTTCATTGTTCTTTATCTTTTCAAACTCTTCTAAATAATAACTTCTTATTCTATTCTTTTTGTCTAATATTTTAAAACCGAAAAATACAAATTAATTTTTGTTATTTTTCCGGTTTTAGTTTTTGAGAATCGTGTCTATTCGAAAAGGATCTATTTCATCAAATCTGACGGGTTTTGAAGATCTATTTGACAAACTCGCTCCTTATGACAGAGCAAGTTATACGACTTACTCTATGAGATAGTGAAGATTGTTGGTGACTCTTCTTAACTTTCCGGATTCTCTCCATGGTATTTGTTGAATATTCAAAGGGGAGAGATGATTATTCAAGGGAGAGGTCGTATTTGAAAGATACTATTTGTTTCTCTCACTTTGCAGACCCCATGTATCGATGAGTCCCACAATTTAAGGGGACAAATGCCAAGAAGATCGAAAATCGTTTTGTGATTCCCTGTAGCGCCTTTACAGTAGAAGTTCTTCATAGAGCTCTTCTAAGGCATAGGTTTTATATTTTTGGTAAATATCTTATGTTCCTTATAAATAATCATTAGATTAGCTTTTAATGTAAGTTTTTTTTGCAGATTAGGGTTTTCTTTGTACGTTCATATCCAAATCAATATACACAAAACCTTTGACAGATTACTTGCATGTGATGGTGATTGATTCTTGATTGTTCTTCATATTCTGCATTCATCATCTTAAATTTATTCTAAAAAATAACCGGTTGAAATTGACCGGAGGGTAGGTCGGGCACCCATATATGCCTAGTAGGGTAGGTTGAGCACCCAAATATGTTCGACAGGGTAGGTCGAGCACCCAGATATGCTCGGCAGGGTAGGTTAGGCACCAATATATGTCTGACAGTATGTTGGTGTTGTATGTGGTATGGTGGGGGAAACTCGATAAGCTTTGTGCTTACCATTTCTGTTTGTGTTTCAGGTACTTCTAGCTCGAAGGGGAAGGGGTCGGCTTGATCGCGTCTCATCACACTATGATTTTCCATAGTAGAGATATTAGGACTTATGCTATGATAATGTTTTTCTACGAATTGTCTTGATTATATGCTATAACTATCTTGTGTTCGCATGGTTTTGAAATCAATGATGTTTTGTGTTTATGAATTTGGTAAACTTAAAAATGAAATTTTTGAATCGTATTTTTCAGTATGTTGAAAGTTGGTATTAGAGCCTTGTTTTGAGGGATTCAGACATACTCTCGGGTGTATTTGAACTAAAATTGAGGGTTTGATCGATGAAGGTCACGTCGTGGTTCATCATATAGTACTCTCTTACGAACTCACTATATGAGACAGGAAGCAACTGAAGAACCCAGTCAACAGCCAGTTCCTTACAGACAACGGATCCCAACATTCTTAACCTATCAATGTGTGACTTCATCTCTAGGACGTGTGCACACACTGACTTTCCTTCTTCATGTTCACTTGCCAAAAGGGCTTGAGTGAGTTTGAACTTTTCAAGACTTTGAACTTGTGGGTTAGGGAGAACAATAGGAGGAGGTGGAGGAAGTGAAGCATGATCTTGTGTTCCTCGATCGAATCGTGGAATATCATCTTTATGTGGAAAGCTTGTTCCACGGGATTTGGGAAGACCATAGTTGTCATACTTTGACATCTACAAAACGGGGGAAAAAATTCAAGTTAGTTGATTGATTGAGTCCTTAATAAATCACCCAAATGAGATATTAAGGCTAGGACCCAACACAATATTCCACAACATAGGAGAGGGATGCCGTAACCCAAATTGCAAAATATTTGAAGGTAAGTGAATGACGATTTACTAATTTTCCACCATGAAAAACGAAAAAGAGATTAGGTTTTAAATGTATTGAAAAACTCCTAGATCCTATGAGATTCGATGAACTTTCCTTGGCATGTTTAAATCTCGATATGCCCCTCGATTTGTGATTGGGATGCCGAGGATCACAAAACAGGGTGTGAATAACCATGAAAACTTACATGGTGCCCCCAATGTTACAGTCACCTATTCGATATGCCGGTTAACCACACACGCTCCACTAAACTATAACAAACATTAAGTCACCCTTTGCTACCTTTGCTTAGAACCATTTAGTGTGCCAGTTAACCACACACGCTCCATTAACGTCTTCGCAAGGGTACAAAGTGTAATTTCATGGAATTGCATGAAATTCACTTTTGCCTAAAGTAACTAAGATTGGAAATTTTGTATAAAACATTTAGTTACTTTATACTTCATTATACTTTTAATGGAAAGGGTTTTCCCTATCCTACCCGTTCGGCTAACGACCCTCCACCAATCAAGGAAGCGGTGGGTGAGAGTGGACACCCTTTAAACGACCATTTTATAGGCCATAACCTTATACCCCCTTATAGATCGACTTCGTGAATGAGGCCTACTAACGGTAAGACTAGCAGTTTAAGTTATACATATATAATATTAGACTTTTAATGTTATATATAGTATAAGGGTGTACTTTACACTTCTAAAATACTAGGTGGTCTAATTTAATAAATTATACTTTTAATTTAATTAAATGTAAACCATATTACTATGGATTTATCAACTCTCTTTTAATTATACACTTAATTAATTTAATAAAACCATAAGGGTGCAATTTGAACTTTTTCAAAACTTAGGGTTTTAGAATTTAACATTTAAAACATTAAAGCTTTTAATTAAAATTTAAATTCCAAAACTTGAGGGAAAGTTTTGAAACATTTCAAATCATTAGGGTTTAGAATTTAAATATTTCAAAATCAAACATTTTAATCAAAAATTTAAATTCCAAAACTCGAGGGCAAGTTTTGAAACTTTTCAAAACACACAGGATCAAATAGAAAATAATTTAAATTAAACAATTAATTTAATGATTATCTAAATTTGACTTAGTCAATATTACTTGCAAGACAATTTACCAATTTAATTCAAATAATCAGTTATTATCATATAAGGAAATTATCATTCAATCAAATGGTAATTATCTTTTGCTTGGTCAAGAATATACTCAAATATATGATAAAATTCGGATATTAATGACCCAAAGCAATTAAGGCAAGTATCCTCAAGCAAAACAGCAAGAAATCCCGAAATCAGCTCTAATTGATGCTTGAACTCGCCGAGTTCCACTATGAACTCGCCGAGTTGTGGCTACTCGCCGTGTCCACAATGGGACTCGCCGAGTTCATCAGTCAGGGGAATAAAAAACGATTTTAAGGCTTGAACAAATAAACAATGCACCAATACAATAGAAACCAATCAAGTCTCTGATACTACTGATGGGTTTAATCCATAAGAACATCCTATGTGCTCATGCAAACCCTAATGCCTAGATCTAGGTTTCTCTATTGTACATGCAATTCATCCAAGACTTTAAACCCTAGATCTAGCATGTGATAATCAATATTAACATAAGAATGGGGTTTAGATCTTACCTTGATTGTTATATAGCAATAACAATCTCAAATCCTCCTTATAATGACTTTAGAAAGCTTAGAGTCACAAGTGTCACTCCTCTAATGGCTCACAAACACCAAGAGCAAGAGAATGAAGAAGGAGAAGAGAGGAGGCACCCAAAAACGTGTAGAAACCCTAAGGAATCAGTTGGCCACATTTTTGGTGCCCTAGGGGTCATTAAATAGTGAGGCTATTAGGGTTATCTAACAAGGAAACCCTAATTTGACTGCTTAGGCTCTAAGCATCCCATGGACTCCCTCCTTAGAGGCCTTGGACGATTTCTAATGGGTTTCCCCATAGAATCCGTCCACTCCATCATCTATTGAGTCCATTAACCCAATATTCAACTATCACACAATTGACAGTTCTAGTCCCCTTTATTTAATTAATGTCTTTTAGCCATAAAATTAATTCTTCATTAATTATTGACTAATATTAATTAAACAATATGATTTCTCCTTTAATATATTATTCTCATAATATATTAATAAATCATAATTAATCCTCTCGCTCCACAATTCATCCTATAGTTGCTTTGGTGAAGGCAACTTAAAAGGACCATGCACCATCGGGTCAAGTACATACCAAAATAGTTATGGACTTAGACACTAATCCAACAGAGGGGGCACGTCATCGCTTATGCCTCGAGGTAGCTGAAGCCTCACGAGGCGAATTACCCGACACACGATTTAGAGTTGGGGGCAATGGTTTTTGCCCTTAAGATTTGATGAAACTACCTCTAGGGGGTCCGTTGTACTATTTACACGGATCACTAGAATCTGAGGTATTTGATGGATCAATCAAATCTGAACATGAAGCAGAATTAGTGGCTAAACATGGTGAAGGACTATGATTGTGAGATCCTTTACCACCCATGGAAGGCTAATGTAGTGGTCGATGCTCTTATCCGCAAGGCAGTCGTGGCTATGATCAAGGATATCTGTCTGAGGATGACAGTGGTGACTCCTCTTCTAGAGCAGATTCGGGAGGCCCAGTTGGTGGCTATGAAGGAGGAGCACCAGAAGAGTGAGTGCATCGTGGGTCAGATTTCCTCCTTCAATTATGATAGTCAAGGTTTATTGACATTTCATTGGAGAGTGTGGGTCCCATACTCAGGCAGCGTGGGCAAAATCCTAATGGAGGAGGCGCAAAAATCCAAATTATCCATCCATCCCTGGGCGACGAAGATGTATAGAGATCTTTATCCTGATTGTTGGTGGCCCTGCATGAAGCGAGATGTAGCTTGGTATGTTGAGAGGTGTTTAACCTACAAGAAGGTCAATGCCGAGCACCAGAGGACTCACGACAAGATGCAGCCATTAGACATCCCAGTGTGGAAATGGGAGGAGATTACCATGGAGTTCATCACTAAGTAGCCACAGATGGCGTGAGGAGTCAATGTGATATGGATCATTGTGGATCGATTGACCAAGAGCACCCATTTCATTCCGATCTAGGAGATTATTTCTGCCAAGAAGCTGGCATATATCTATATCAGGGAGGTTGTGGCTTGGCGTGGTGTGACACCCCCAAAATCACGGCCAGAAAAGACCGGTTTAATTTATGCTTTTAAAATGATTTCAGAGTAGTCCTTTGATTTAAAAAGAGTTGCGGAATTTGTTCCCAAAACAAATATGACAAAAATAAGATTTACCAAAGCATTTCTTAAAGAAATGTATTTTTCATTATATTACAATACTCGGGATGTCATGTTCCGATAAACAGACCAAAAGCATAAACATTTAAATACAGACCTTACAACAGTTATTTACAACAACAGGTCTATAAACCAAAAATAACTTGAAAAGTCGTCCAACTTATGCTCTGGCATCACTACCTATAATACAAAGAAAACTGAGTGGGTCAGGCTTGGGAGCCTGGTGAGCATATAGGGTTTTCAACCCACAATAAGTAATTAAATTTATTTTCATCAACCAACAATAACCCAATTACCCATTCCTGTTATTCTCACATTACATCCCTAAAACAACTAACACAATGGACCTAGTCTAAGAATATTTCATCTGGGCGACAACACATGCATTCGGGGGTTTCCCAGCAATATATGTCAAATAAGGCAACCATGAGGGGGATGGAGTACAACGAATGAACACCCAAGTTCATTAACACCTACAGGTGGCGAGCCTGCTAGCGTTCCACAGGACTGTCTAGAAAAGTCTATGGTCGTCATCTAAACTCCGCTAGATGACTTAATCAAAAACAACATCGAGGCCTCTCATTTGTTTATCACACATCAACTATCTACCCATGTTCTACCCAACATATTAGTAGATAAAAAAATATATTTTTATACATAGTTTAAAACCTGTATAGCATTCTCATTCAACACATATTCCAAGCAACAAATGAGACGTGTACACATAACACGTATTTCATAGAGAATAAATCATATCTATGAGATAGAAGAAAGTGAATATACATTCACATATATAACAACAAAATATACACATAACACGTAAAAATACTTCATAATTATGCGTTAGAAGAAAGTGACTACACACTCACTTGACCAGAAGATGATTGGACAACACTACGACTTGTAGAAGTAGTATTCTTCGGTAGATCTGGAAGATCTTTACAAAAAATGGCTTCTCGCAGGCAGAGCTTCAATTTGGGAATTTCACTTCTCGGGATCTTCGGGGCTTCGGGACTTGCTTCAGGACTCAGGATTAATACCGGGGCTTCGGGATATTTCTTGCACAAAAATCAAGGCAAAACGGGAAAGAGAGAAGAGAAAAGGAGCAAAAAGGCCAGCTACCCTCGCACCCTTTTATAGGGCGCATTACGCTGGGCATAGCTTGAAATCGTCATCGGAGCACTCGAGTCCGAGGCGGTTCATGCACCGAGGTACGCTGGGTGTACTCAACTACTTTGGGCATAGTTCGGATCGGATCAGTGACTCCTTCGGATATTATCCAGAATTCTTAATTAAATATATATTTTAATTATTTATAAAACTTCCAAAATTCATATCTTCCTCATACGAACTCCGTTTTCGACGTTTTTTATATCCACGCGTAGGTGAGACTACGCTCTAAAACTTTCATTTAGACTCTGTCGGCTGATTTCAAATTTTTTTTATTATTTATTTTTAGTAGGCCGGGGTAGGAAACTCCGATATAAATTCATAACTTCTTCGTCTGACGTCCGTTTTCGTCTATCTTTTTATCGTTGCACTACTAATGACGAGATCTTCGATTCTCGTTTAGATTGTTTTGGCTAAAAACCGCTCGATCTCAAATCGAGTATTAGGGTTGCATACTGCTATGTCGAAACTTCGGAAAATCATAACTTCCTCATGCGAAGTCGGATTTGGACGATCTTTTTATGGACGCTCTTGGTTTAACGAACTCTACAACATTCTTTTATATCACTAAGGCTAAATATCGCTCTATTTCAAATTCACATTTTACGTTATTCAGCATCGTGCCGGTCCGGTCACAAAACTTTGACAGGTCATAACTTCTTCGTTATAACTCAGATTTTGGAATTCTTTATATCTATGGAATCCTTGTTTCAACCACTACAACTTCATACAAGGATATCGGGCTTATCTCATACTTTAATTTTGACGCTTATTTTATTCTTAATTCATTAAATTATAATAATTAAGAAAATAAATACATATATCACATTATTCACATAATACTCAAATATTTCATCATTAATACTTCAAAAAGAGTTACAAAGGTTACCCTAGACTATTACATCAATGATAATGCCTATCCTGGAAACGCGGGTGTTACACACGGGGTGCCGGTTTCTGTGATTTCTGACAAAGACGTGTGGGTCACTTCTAAATTCTGGAATAAATTTCATGATAAGATGGGTACTCGTATGCACTTCAGCACGGCCTTCCACCCGCAAACGGATGGTCAGAGCGAGTGGACCATCTAGACATTGGAGGATATGATGCGGGCGTGCGTTCTAGATTTCAGTGGTAGCTGGGATACATACCTCATGTTGCCTGGGTTTTCATATAACAATAGCTACCACGCCAGCATCGACCGATCTCCCTTTGAGATGCTTTATGGGAGGAAGTTCAGAACCCCAAATATTTGGGGTGAGGTCGGTCAACGAGTCATGAGGAGTACCAAGGTGGTACTGAAGATGATCGAGTTGATTCAGCAGGTCTGGAGTAGACTCCAGACAACTTAGAGTCGGTAGAAGAGCTACGCCGACATACGCCTATTGGACCTAGAGTTCCATGTCGGGGTTATGGTCCTCTTAAAGGTGTCACGTTGGAAATGTTTCATTCACTTCAGGAAGCAGGGAAAATTGGGCCCAGTTATATCAGACCCTTTAGGTTTATAGCCTGGGTGGGCAAGGTGGCGTACCGACTAGATCTTCTGGAGGAGCTTAGGCAGATCCACAACACTTTTCATGTCTCGTAGCTGCAAAAGTTCTTAGTGGATGATTCCGTGGTGATTCCTTTGGAGGAAATTCAGGTGGATGATCGCCTGAACTACATCGAGAGGCCAATAGCAATTCTCGATAGGAAACTAAGGATCCGATGAACAAAATGGTCGAGTTGGTGAAGGTGCAGTGGCAGCACTGTAACTGCTCAAAATGGACGTCGGAGCTAGAGGACGAGAATAGGTACCATTACCTGGAGCTTTTTCCAACAGCAGCAGCAGCAGACTTCGAGGATGAAGTCTAATTCAAGTGCGGGAGATTTATAATGCCCGAGTTTCCAGGTATCTTCTTTTGCTGCTTTCAAAAAAATATTAATATATGGGGAAAGGGTCGTACGTTGGGCGTACATAGTGTATGCACGGCGTGCACAAGTGAGGCACGGTCCGGGGGAAGTCCCTGCATATGCTGGGCGTACCCATTCGTATGTTGGGCGTAGTCTGGCCATAAGAAAACCCTAAATTTTAGTGTTTACAACAAATTTACAGACCTAATGTCCCTCCTAACCCTCATTCTCTTAGCCTCCATCACCGTTAGAGTGTTAAAACCGAACCCTAAACCTCTTGCATGCATTTTGAGCTTACCTTGTGCATTTTTGTGTTATTTGGTGGTATTAAAGAAATAGGAGTTTGGAGAAGAACAAAGGACGTGAGGAGGGTTTGTAGATCCAGAATTTTGGCATCATTTCTGATCCATTTGAGGTATAAAGCTTTAACCTTGAACTTACATGCCTAGATCTAGTTTTGGGGTGTTTTATGATATATTTTGGTCCCATAATTAAGGTTCCTTGAGTTTTATAAGTTTCAGCCCATATGAGCTATCCTTTTAGGCTCTTGGAGGTGTTTGGAGCCATAAAAATGGTCCTTAATTGTTTAGCCTCAACCATGCAAGTGCTAGATAGCAACTAAGTGATCTTATGGACTTAATTTGTGTCTAAATCCCCATCCATGCATGTAAAAGCATAAAGTTTATAAGTTTATGGTTTAGGACGTTTTCAGGAGCCTACATCTATGTTTTGGACATTAGAACTTAATGGATTAAGTGAAAAGAAAGTTATTAGGACGGATGACCAGTACGCTGGACGTACTCTTTGGTATACTGCACGTATTGGGTCAACCTCCCATATCTGGTCAAGGCCAACGTACATCGGGTGTACATGTTGAGGACGTCGCGCGTACACGTACAGTGGATCAAAATTGGTTTTTGGGCTATAGGATATTAGGCATGGAATTGTTTGGCCTCAAGCCCACCTGTGGACTAAGGCCTCTGGGCCTAGGCCTAGGATTTATGGTATTTGGCCATATTGGGCCTTAAAGATTAGTTCTTTGGACTTGGACATTTTATTTTCAAAGTTGGGCCTTGGGAGGAAGAGGCTTAATAGGTCAAAGATTAGGGAAGCTTTGCCTTATGGTATAAATCATGGTTTGGACCATAGGGCCAGGTTTAGATCTAATGACTAATTAGGAAGTTTGTTATGCTATAGGTAGAGGAGCCCCGAGTCATCTATGGAGTACGATTTGACATTCACAGTTGAGGTGAGTCTCCCTTCGTGAATGTTATGGATCGAAGGCACCAAGGCGGCCCTTTATTTATTGCATAGTATGATGGTTGTCTATGTGATAATTCTCATTGTTCAGATATTGCTTAATGATCATGTGATTTATGTATGTTATTATGTGGTAGTGGTAGGGGTGAAATACACCCCCTGTAACTGGTTGAAATAAACCGGAGGGTAGGTCGGGTACCCAGATATTCCTGGAAGGGTAGGCCGAGCACCTAAATATAATCGACAGGGTAGGTCGAGCACCCATGTATGATAGATGGGGTAGGTCGGGGCACCCGGATATTCCTAACAGTATGTTGGTGTGTATGTGTTATGGTGGGGGAAACTCACTAAGCTTTGTGCTTACCATTTTATTTTGTGTTTCAGGTACTTCCAGCTCGAATGGGAAACGGCAAGCTTGATCGTGTCGCATCACACTATGATTTTCCACAATAGAGATTTTGGGACTTATGCTATGATAATGTTTTTCTACGAATTGTCTTGATTATACACTATACCTATCTTGTGTTCTCATGGTTTTGGAATCAATGAGGTTTTGTGTTTATGAATTTGGTATACATTAAAATAAAATTTTTGAGTCGTATTTTTCAAGATGTTACATACCGAGAGCCACATTTAGAGGATATATGGATGATCCGGTCTTAGTATTCGGCGTGGGGAACTGTGTGTTTTGCTTGGAGAGTCAGCGACGAAATTTACTTTCATGGTTTCGATGCAATGGTTCCAAGGAAGTTGTTGTGTAAGGATATTGGACTATTGCATTCAGAATTCGTAGAGATCCTTCATCGTTGCATGATAATAAGGGATTGGTCAAACTGCAAGTATAGAATTAGTTGTTGTCAAGTTCATGCCTTCAGGCATGTCAATATGGTCCTTGCGTCAAGAGCTTTTAGGTGAAGATCTCATTGATGTTAGTTGTTCCTTGCTGGAGCACCTAAGATCAAGCTAAAAGGGTACTTGAGCACCTCAGGTTAAATGTTAGTTTAAAGGTTGGTTAGCTTGTTGGATCGATCATTATATTTAGTGGGGGAAGAGTTGTTGTTAATCTATTAACCAATTTCACGGTGTGGTTGATGCGTGTTTTCATGGGTTTTGTTTAGTAGTAATTGGATCTTTGGATTGGTTATCTATCCATTTTTGATAGTTGGTTTATTCATTCTTTATCATCGGTTGAGTTTATTTAATGATTTTTGAAATGTTTCAGTCAAAAGTGTTTTGTTTGAGTCTATCTTTCATCGAGTTTAGTGAAGTGTATACCCTGGCCTTAGGGAGTGTGTACCCTAGATTTTTGGGTCGTGGAATCTTATTTCTTGCAAGCTCAGGTTGGTGGTTGTCTTGAGTAGTGAGGTTATGGTATGGATTTGGAATTTTGAATAGTTATGAGGTGGACAGAGAGTAGCTAAATCCAAGTGGGGGAGAATCGTATGGGATTAATGGAAATATTCCAAAGTGTGAGTTCAATACGAGTTTCATATCCAAGGGCAAGTGAATAGCCAGTTCTAGTTGTGGTTTAAGTCAAAGCTTTTGCAAGGAATAAAGTTAATCGGTCAGTGGTAATCAAGGGAGAAAATGTTAAGAAATCAAGTTGTCTTGTTTGAAGATGTGAAGCATCGATAGCAGAATATTTTGGGTTCTTGGCTAGGTAGAGGTTGAGGGTTGTATGGGAACCCCCTTCCATTTTGTCTGAGTATGGATTTGGGGTTCGAAGCATGAAGCCAAATGTTTGATAGGGTCAAGCTGGCTAGGGTATGTTTTGTGATGTTTCTGCTAAATATTTTGGTGTATAGTTGGCCAGACCATAGGGAGGGCCCATGGCAACCGTTGACGTATTGTAATACTACGTTTAGGTTCGTAGCATTCACTGGGATGAACTAGGTTGTTGTGGAAGTGTTGTAACACTACGAGTTGGATCATAGCATTTACTAGGTTTAGGTAAGCCATTGTAAGAATGTGAAGGAATATGGTCAGGCCCATACCATTTGGTAGATCGAGTTATGTTGTGGCAGGAATGGTTGTAAGACTATGGGAGGCCCACAAGATTCATAGAATTGATATGATATAAGCTGATTTGGGGTCAAGAGTGATGTAAGACTACAGATTGGTTTGTAGCATTCACCTGAAGTGAAACAGACTAGATATTGTTCATTGATGGTTGGTCAGTTGCCCATTGTTTGGTATGAAGAGGTATTAGATCTGTATTGACAGGTAGGCTAGGATAACCTTTTTCGGTTAGACTCTTCGTTGGAGTATTGTGGTGCGACCATGTGTGAGGTTGTCATATTCAACAATCGGTTAAGATTTATGCATTTCAGTATACTAGTAGGACAACGTGGAACCAAGAAGACCTTGGATAGATTGAATTTGCAAAAAAATTTGGTCCGCATGATGTAATGTATATGTTGGGCTGTAGTGCCAAGGGTTGGGGCTCGTGTTGGGAGCCACCTTTATACTTTAGTGGAAGGTTAACGGCATCGGTGAATGGTCATGGATTCAGTTCCCCATATACCAGTGAGATAATGCAGGGTTATAGAGGTTTTAGTCAGTTCTAGGTCTCGGATTAGAGTCATCATGGTTGTGGTTTGAATGTTTGTATCTGTCTGGAAGTCAGGAACAATATAAGGTTTTCAGATTTCAAGTAGAGTAGTTAGACCTTCTCTTTGATGGTTAGTGAGGTGTGTTAGTGTTCGTTCCATCGTTATGACTCGTGATTTCTACTAAGATTTGGTTTGGTAGCAATATTGAAAGGCAGTCTTCTATGTGAGATGATTTCTCAGTTACGTTTAGGATTCTGGTAGTTCAGTCAGAATCGGCTTGTGAAGTAAGGTAAGTTTTAAAGAAAGATTTCGATGATGAAATCTAATTTAAGTGGGAGAGAGTTGTTGTAACGTCGTGATTTTTAACGTAATTTCTTTTTACTTAAAAACACTTTTTATCATAATTTGAATCTTTTAAAAATATAACAAAAGTAGATGTTTAATTTGATAAAAACATCTAACATATCTAAAATGGTATCCTCTAATTAGCATAACTACCCTATAAGAAACCCCTTTCACCACTCCAATTCTCGTACACTTGTCACACGACCATCTAGAAAGACTGAGTAACTAATCCCCATTATGGCTTAAGATCTTTCAACCGATTAAACTTTCAAGGTTCTACCTATACAACAATTGTATCCCGCAAAAACAAGCAAACATCAACATAGACATGTTCCTGATACAACCTTAACTAGCAATGAAGCATGTAATAAAATTCATCATATTTTCACTATGTTATAGCATATGTCTACCAATTCATTACAGTTTTAACTCAAACTGAGCATGCTAGATGATCAGCCAATTCAAAAAATATAGCCTGTAAGAAAATAACATACCATCAATCAAGCATAACATATGACTATGGATTTTATTAGGCATAATCATCGCAATCAAATTCTACTAGCACATATCAATCACAGCGTGAAATCAAGAAATACCAAGGCATAACCATTCACAATGTGCACACAATCAAATTTACCAAACAAGAATTAGTAATTATGGCATGATCCTAATTTTGCATCAATAATACACTTATGAGATTTAGTTTTTGGTTATGCACAAATGTTAAATATATTATCGACTCACACCAAAAAACTAATTTTGCACATGCATAAAATTCATCAAAATGAAAGTGTCATAAAAATAACTCATAAAATGGTAATAACACAAATCACATGTTAGATTCAAAAATATTATATCATCATTATACACAAGTAATAACTAGGTTACCCTAATGTGAATCAAATCACCATACGGATTGCATTTTTCAATTAAGAACTTTAGTGAGTTAAGACTGTGAACTCACCTTTAGCCTTAATGAGACTCCACTTCAACTCCAAGTCTTGCAATTACTTGAAGTTATCAAGGCTTCACCTAAAATGCACACAAAACAAGCAATTAACAAATAAAGTACATGCTTAAAAAAATACAACTTTAATACAAACTTTAATATATATAGTTTTTTATAATTTCCCAGCCGACCCTTGTCCAATGTTTTAATCATAAAACAGAATTCGTAACTCGTATTGAGCTGATTCTGGACTTTCTGACAACTAGTCTCGATTTCCTATAGCTTCATCAGTTTGGGATATTAGCTAAATGCACCCAGATTATCAGTTACAACCCTCGCAATATGTGGAAAAGTTGTTGTGCAAATTTCAAACTTTTACCAAAAAATCACCATATGCTTTGAGACTTTAAAAAATGGATTAAAGCCACTCGATTTACATACAAGAAGATTGAATAAGAGTATTAAGACATCAATTGAGTGTTTAATGGAAATACCAAGGAGTTGGTTAATGGATGATTGAAAATAGGATGTCATTACAAACCAAGGCAATACAACCAAAAAGACTTCTTTATGTTCCAAATCAAGACACATGTAGGGATGGAACTTGGGTAGAATTTTGGACATAGTTTGAATGACTTTGGAGGTTATTATTTCAGCCCTTATAATACGATTTTAGGGTAGAAAATACAAAGGCAATACAACCAAAAATCATAAGACCTTTCAAGCTTTGTGTTGACAACTATTTGGTATGAAAAAAAACACATATTAAACCACATTGCAAGAATTATTGGGGCTATTTTGGGAGTCTTAAAGAGAGGTCAAAACATGTGACATCCCCAAAATCACGGCCAGAAAAGACTGGTTTCATTTATGCTTTTAAAATAGTTTCAGAGTAAATCCATTGATTTTAAAGAGTTGCGGAATTTGCTCCCAAAACAAAATATGATAAAATAAAGTTTATCAAAGCATTTCATCAAGAGATGCATTTTCATTATATAACAATATTCGGGATGTCATGTTCCGATAAACAGACCAAAAGCATAAACAACAAAAGATAGACCATACAACAGTTACATATAACAACTGGTCTAATATCGAACGATCTTGATAAGTCATCCAACTTATGCTCTCGCGCCACTACCTGTAATACAACAAAACTGAGTGGGTCAGCTTGGGAGCCCGGTGAGCATATATGGTTTTCAACCCACAATAAATAATTATATTTAATTTCACCAACCAACAATAACCCGATTACCCATTCCCGTTATCCCCACTTTACATCCCTAAAACAACATCTATTATAAGGGACCTAATCTAGGAATTTCATCAGGATGGACTTTACCACGAGGGGTTTCCTCAACAATAAAAGTCCTAAGGCAACCATAAGGGGATAAAATACACTGGTGAACACATCGTTCACAACACCTACAAGTCATGAACCTACTAGCGTTCCACATAACTGTCTAGAAAGAGTCTGTGGTCATTATCCATACTCCGCTGTATAACTAGATCAACAACAACAACATCGAGGCATCTCATCTGTTTATCGCACATCAACTATCTACCCATGTTCTACCCAACATATTAGTAGATACAAATATATATTTTTATACACAGTTTAAAACCTGTATAGCATTCTCATTCAATACATATTCCAAACAACAGATGAGACACATACACATAACACGTATTTCATAGATAATAAATCATATCTATGAGATAGAAGAAAGTGAATACACATTCACACATATAACAAAAAATTATACCCATAACACATATTTTCATATAAAATACTTCATAATTATACGTTAGAAGAAAGTAACTACACACTCACTTGATCAGAAGATGATCGGACAACACTACGGCTTGTAGAAGTAGTATTCTTTGGTAGATCTGGAAGATCTTCATAAAAATTGGCTTCTTGCGGGCAAAGCTTCGACTCAGGAATCTTACTTCTCGGGATCCTCGGGGCTTCGGGACTTGCTTTGGGTCTCAGGATTAATACCGGGGCTTCGGGATATTTCTTGCACGAAAAACGATGCAAAAACGAGAGAGAAAGAAGAGAAAAGGAGCAAGAAATCGGCAGCCTCGACTTCCTTTTATAGGAGGCTAGATCCTTGATTTATGCTTGGCCTAAATCCAGGTACGCTGGGCGTAATACGGATAAGCCCAGTGACTCCCCACCCCCCCCCCCCCCCCCCCCCCGTTCGGATAATATCAGATATTTATAATTAAATTTAGTATTTAATTATTTAATAAACTTCAAAAATTCATATCTTCCTCATACGAACTTCGTTTTCGACGTTCTTTATATCCACACGTAGGTGAGACTACGCTCTACAACTTTTGTTAAAACTCCTTCGGCTAATTTTGAATTTATTTTTATTATTTATTTTTAGTCGGCCGGGATAGGAAAACTTCGTTAAAAATTCACAACTTCTTCATCTGACGTCTGTTCTTTTTATCGTTGCACTACTAATAACGAGATCTTCGATTCTCGTTTAGATTGCTTCGGCTAGAAATCACTCGATCTCGTAATCGAAGTTCGGGCTACATACTGCTAAGTTGAAACTTGGAAAAATCATAACTTCCTCATACGAAGTCAGATTTAGGCATTCTTTTTATGCACACTCTTGGTTTAACGAACTCTAAGACTTTCGTTTAGATCACTAAGGCTAAATATCGCTCCAACGTAAATTCACTTTTTACGTCATTCAACGTCGTGTCGGTTCTATCGCGAAAGTTCGACATATCATAACCTCTTCGTTATAACTCGGATTTCGGCGTTCTTTATATATTCGGAAACCTCGTTTCAACTACTAAAACATTATCCATAGATATCGGCTTTATCTAACATTTCATTTTGACGCTTATTTTCATACTTAATTCAATTAAGTCACACAGTTAAGCACAAACCACATAATACTCAAATAATACACTTCTATTATTTCAAAACGGGTTACAAAGGTTAACCTAGGCTATTACATCAACATTAATGACAAGCCCAGAAACACAGGCGTTACAAAACTTGTCTTATATGTAGAAAAATCACACAGCAAAAACCACAATGATTAAAGGTAAAAGAAGACAAGATTTTGACACCAAATGGAGACGATTGATTACACAATTCTATCAAATTATTTAACACCTTAAAAACATACGAAGGAGTGATTTTGGAAGGATTTTCACACAAATAATTAGTAAAGAACACACCCAATATAGCTGGAAATTCGGCAATCCTTAAAGCCAAAGGAATTGTAGTGAAAGTAGATTGTCAAAACGCACAAAAATACAAAATATGGCGTCCAAAATTCAACTATAGGTATACAACTTGAACGCTAAACACTTGAGGAAGAAGAAACCAAGAAAAATTGCCATTTATTTTGTCAAATTTGACCCCAGTCAATCTCCATTTAGAATCTCGTCGTCCTCAACACCTCATTCCCTCACAATTGGCTCCCCCCCTTCCTCGTCGATTCGTTATTCTTTTTTCCCTACACGGTCAACTCCTTCCATCCTTAATCACTGACTGACGCACAAAACAAATTGATAACCCAATATTATTTGGGTCAACTCTCTGATCACATCAGCCTCACCCTCCCTTGATCTTTAGTTTTTTCTTCTTCTTTCGATTATGATATGCGATACATCCTAAGGAAAACACGTCCACCTTTTTATGTACGTCGAGGTAAAAAAAGAATGTAGGAAAAAATCAATCGATCAATTATCTCTTATGGGTGTTGTATATGAATTCCTAATTAGGACCTCACACTTATTCATTCTAATACTTCATTAACCCTAACCATAAGTACTTGACAATTTAAGTTCCTTTTAATGACAAATTAACCCCTCTATACATTTAAACAATCTTAAAGAATTATTTTTTTCCATTGCATCCCATAAATCCTTTTAATTAGATTATTTCCTTTTAATTGTTTAAGTATCATTTGACCCTATTTTATTTAATTTAGTTCATAAAAATAAATAATTCAAGTAACTGAAGCCAACATCGTTGTTGTAAGGAAATTCCGGGTCGTTACGATTCCCCTTCCTTAAAAAGATTTCTTCCTTGAAATCTAAAACAATGCATCATCTTATTACATAATACATTCTCAAGCTATGCTCCACACTTAATCATGATTCGGAATCGAAAGCCAAAGAAATCAAAGTGAAAGTAGATTGTCAAAACGCACAAAAGCGCAAAATAAGGCATCCAAAATTCGATTATAGGTCTAGAACTTGAAACCTAAACACTTGAGGAAGAAGATAACAAGAAATTATACCAATTATTTGATCAAATTCAACCCCAATGGATCTCCAGTCAGAATCCCGTCATCCTCAATACTTCATTGCCTCATAATACCCCTCCTCGTCTATTCCTTATTTTTTCTCCTACACAATCAACTCTTTTTTTCCTTACTCACTGACTGACGCACACAACAAATCAATAACCCAATGCTATTTGGGTCGACTCTTTGATCGCATCAGCCTCGCCCTCCCTCGATCGTGAGTTTTTTTCTTCTCTCGATTCTTATACGCGACCCAACCCATGGAAAACACGTTCGCTTTTTTTATGTATGTCGAGGTCAAAAAATGGATGTTATATACGAATTCCTAATGTGGACCTCAAACTTATTCATTCTAGTACTTCATTCACCCTAACCCTAAGTACTTGACAAATTAAGTTCTTTTTAATGTAAAATTAACCCCTCTATTCATTTAAACCTTCTTACTAAATTATTTTTTTTGCCATTCAATCCCATAAATCTGTTTAACTAGATTATTTCCTTTTAATTGTTTAAATATGTAACACCCCGAATCCTGGATGAGAAATTAAGAGTTATAATGCACTTTGGAGGACCTACTCAACGAGTTGGTTGGTCCCGAATCTTTGTGTAGGGGATGAGCTGGCCACGTGGGTTATGAAGCCTACTCGTCGAGTCGAAGGGCTGGACTCGACGAGTTGAGTCTATATTGAGAAAACCATAATTTTAGTTCTTTCACCATATTTAAAGGCTCTTAAGCCCTCTTTTCCACCTCCCTAACCATTTAAACACACTGAGAGGAACCCTAGGCGAGCTGTAGTCATTGTGAGAGAGAGTAAGGCTAAAAATCTTGTGTTCAAGTGCATTTTTAGAAGAGGGTTGAAGAGAAAGAAGGTTCAGAACGAGAAAAAGCTTTGGATCCAGTGTTCTTTCGGTGCTAGATTTTATTTGGAGGTAAAAAGCTATCTCCTTGATCATTCCTTTTGTTAGATCTCTTCTAGAGAGTTTTTGGGCTTTATCGCATCCGTCTTTTTAGTTTGGAGTTGTTAAGTTGGTCATGAAAGTTGAGACTACAAATCTAAGCAATATAAGTCCCTATGAGCCCAATGATTCGAGCTTTATCAAGCTTTGGGCAATTCTTCAAGCACAAAGACTCTTATGGAGCTCGTTTTGGCATCTTGATCCCTTTATTCCATGCATGAACATAAAGGTTGCAGCTTTACGTGATGAAGCAGCCATAGGAGGCTAGTTCCAGAGTATAAGACCTTATTTCTGTCCAAAATCGTCTGAATGAGGAACTGGACTGAATAGACTCGATGAGTTGGTGAGCCGACTCGACGAGTTGGTTAGGGTTTACCCGATGGTTTGGACGCGCGAAAAACTCGACGAGTTGATGAGACAAGACAACGAGTTGAGAGGATTCAGAGTAGACTCGACGAGTTGATGAGACAACACGACGAGTAGGTAGGGTTTTTCCTGATCTTTTGGACACTACATGGACTCGTCGATTTGGCTAGAAACTCGACAAGTAGAGCCGTGTTTTCGTGATGTACTGAGTTCTAAGGGACTCGATGAGTTCATGCATTGTACTTGACGAGTTGAGTCAACATGGACTGTTGACTTGGGTGTGGACTTCCATTGAATTTTAGAGTTGGATCAGTTTTGACTGTTGACTCCCATTGACTTTATGGTTTTGGTCAACTGTGGATGTTGGAGGCCATAGAGAGTCGGAGAGTTGACTAGCAGCTCGAGTGTCGGATACTTTGCTTTACTCTATGAGGTGAGTCTTCTCACTATACTTACCTTGAGTGGTAATTTTTGGGACTGGAGGGTCTTGTGTGCTTATATTGAGTATTGTGATATTATGCATTATGTCTTTGTGAGTTATGCAGTATGATGTTCTGTGCTTCTATTGAGTTAGAACTGGAAGGTTTAAACCGAGTTGTGAGACCGGAGGGTCCTCATTGAGATACCATGAATGGAGGGTTCGACCTGAGCTGTGGGACCGGAGGGTCTTAACTGACACACATGACCAGAGGGTCCTTATCGAGACATATCCATGAGAGGCTAACTATTTGTGTTTATGGTATTTTGAGAAACTCACTAAGCTTCGTGCTTACCTTGTTGTGTGATATGTGTTTCAGGTACTTTTCAGGATCGCGGGAAGGCACCGGCTTGATTGTACACACAAGATGGAGTTATGTTTTGAGGATCTTGGATTTTTATTCAACAAGTTGGTATAAGAGCCTAGGTTTGAAGGATTCGGATGTACTCTCAGTTATGTCCGGACTCAAACTAAGGATTTGAGAAGGTTTTTGGAAAATAAATGATTTTTTTGAAAACGAGTACGAGTTTAAAGAGAAAATTAGACGAAGCAGTGTGTACAATTAGCCAGAGCCCGTGCTGTGATTTCCCAAAATACCATTATTTCTTTGTATTATGAGATATTTATGAGATATTAGAGTTGCATGCAAGAGAATAGGCTAGGTATTTCCGAAATTAGGGCTAGGTTTGCCTGATTCATCATGCCTTAGCCTAGGTAATGTTATTGATTAATATTATCTGCTATTTACATTGTGTATGTTCTGAGTAAGAGTATATAGCAAGAATATTTTAGAGAGAACTTTGAGTAGAGGAGTAATCTAAGGGAGATACTTAGATATGCATTTGTGCAATCTAGTGAGAGAGTAGTGAGCTACCAATGAGAGGTAGGGTTGCCTGTGTTCGGTAATGCCTTTTAGAGTTGCGGATAGAGCGAGTATAGTTGTGTGCTAGAGGGGTTTTATGTGTTGGTGGAGGTGATTTGATGCCTAAATGCTGCTTGCTTTGTGCTTTGTGGAACTCTTGATGATGGGAGACAACTACTAAGTGAATATGACGATATTCAGGACGTAAATGGATAGCATAATGAGGAGTTCTTCAATAGTTGATGGCAGAGAAGTGTGAGAACCTAGGAAGAGCCTAGGGAGGTATGTTAGTCATATGAGTACGCTGATAAAGGAGAGTATTCGTTGGAGAGCGAGCATATGCAACGGGATTAGTGATCGAGAAGGTTCGGCAGCTACTTAGGAAACCTGGGACGATCCGTGTGGAAAGTAAGGGTAGATGTGGTAGGTAGTATGGGCCCGTGCTATAGAAAGAAGAGGACGCATACACGAAAAAGGGAGGATTCTAGAGGTTCTAAATAGAATGTAGTAGGGAGATAACATGGTTCTGGTACCATGATTCGTAACAAAGTTTGTTGCCATTTTTACCAGTTATCCAGTGAGGGGTGTTCAGATTGAGAATGGATATGGTAAACTGTGGAGCCAGAGGACCATGTCGGTTGAGCTTCGATAGAGTGTATCTTGAAAGGAAAATTGAGTTTAGATCCCAAAGAGTTTGACTGGTGAGCTGCCAGTAGGAGTCACAGGACTTAAGGAAAAGTGGAGGTGATACACTATTGCGGTCTGGGTTGAGTGATCGACTGAAGGTTGAGATGTCACATCCTGTGACAAGAACTAAACTATTTCCGCTTCTCGTGTGGAGCAAAAGAGATAATGAGCTTCCAGTTTCATAGTTGGAGGTAAGCCCCAAGGGGTAGCTCATAATTGCGATATTTTCGCCAGAGTAATTGTGGTAGGTTAGCTGTGAGGTATTTCTTACCGTGAGAGAGTCATCCGTGAGGACTGAGATGGATGAGGACAAGGAGATGCCTTAGTTGTGTAAGGCATACTTTTTAGCAACAGTTCTAGGTGATCAAGAGGAGTATACCGGGGCGGCGGCCCTCGTTCCCTGCATTATGTATTGACTGTGAGAGTAAGGTATCTTACCTCTATGATGATCCACACGATGGAATGTTGGTTGAGGGATCGGAGATGAGGTGTGTGGTAGTGCATTATTTCCAGATTGAGATTCGTAACTAATTTGGGACAGTTGGCATAATTGGCGGTGTGTCGGTATGAGATTTTGGGATAACTAAAGGCAGTCACGTGGGGGGAGGGGGATCGTGAGGATTTCATCTGAGATTCGGGATATTTGGAGTTTCTTGGTCTCTATTGAGAAGATGATCAAGTGTTATGTTGTACATTCCAAGATTCAAGTGTGATGTACCTGATGAAAACAGTTTGTGGAGTAGACTATTGGTATGCCAATTGGGATGGTTCGAGCCTAGAGTGGGGGGAGAACTGGGTGCTCTATTGAGAGGATCAACGATCTATTCAAGTGCAATTAGAGAATTGGTTATGGAGTTTTGCGGTATGAACAAATGAGACTTGGGTTATTGATGGATGAGGCAAGGTGCAGAGCGATATGATGCATGTTGTACTTTTTCAGGAAAGGATGAGTGTATCCACAACGAGTCGCCGTAGGTTAGGGACCTTATTGTGGTTAGGAATTCTTCAAGTTTGTAGTGGTTGAATTCGAGGTGGTTGGCTTGTTGAGGTCGAGTTTCGACTATTGAGAATTTCTAGTTCGGTGTATGGGTTGTTATATGCACTCTGGGAAGGGCAACAATTGATTTGGCAACCAGCTTTAGAGTAGGTATGAGTATTCTCGCATGAGTTTTAAGTGGTAGAGGATGGGGTTTCAGATTGTTGTCAACGTGTTCATAGTCGTTGACGATTCCTCCGTGTTTCAAATTGTGGGTTGGAGTATTTCAAGGTTACGAGTTGTGTGAGAGGAAGATCAATGGTCGAGGCAATACATTGTGAGATTCTAAGAGGGTGTACTGCGGTATCCGACTATGATTCCATAAATGGAAGATCAATGGTTGATGTAAGACATCGTGAGGTTCTGTGATGGTGTACCAAGGTATCCAAGTATGATGCCCTAAAATTTTGGATTAATTGAAACTTGAGTTTGAGAGATGTCCAGTGGAGTACCGAGTGGTTATGGTTCCAGTGGGAGGCCTTCAACTAATTGTCATTGAACGGGATTATCCAAGAATGTGAATTGTAGCGAGAGAAAGTGTTTTGTTGCGAAGGCTGTTGTCAGGAGTAGTGATGCTTAATCTGGGTGGGGGTATATATATCCATGATTGGACCACGGAGCATGAGTTAGTGAACTCAGTGGGGTGATGACTCGAGGATGAGATTGTGAGGTGATAAGAGAGTGAGTAAATCCGAGTGGGAGTAATCACTTTGGAATATCGGGGAAAACTCGTCGGGTGAGCCCATGGCGAGTGAGAGAGTGTCGTAAGCCTGCGTGGAACTGTAGCTTTCACGAGCCAGTGAGAGAGTGTTGTAAGACTGCGGGGAGCCATAGCTTTCACGAGTCATGGAGGGAGTGTCATAAGCCTGCGAGGAGCCGTAGCATTCACAAGTCAGTGAGGTAGTGTCTTAAGACTACGGGGAGTCATAGCACTCATTAGTCGATAAGGAAGAATGTTGTAACTACGGGGAGCTGTAGTATTCACTAGTTAGAGCATGACACAGAGGAGTTCTTAGGCTTGGGTAGCCTTATCAATTGAGTCTTTGGGAAATTGGAGACAGGACAATGGGTGCGGCTGGGTTCTTCATGATGGTCGAGAATCGTTGCATCCCAAATTAAGAAGTGATGTACACATAGATTTGTGGATCACGAGGCATGAGTTAAGTATCATATTGGAGATGATTGGTTCCAATTCTTCTATTGAATTAGACTCTTGAGCTTGAGATTGGCTCTATTTGTGTAATGACTAGATAATTTGAGATTCTGGATCTTCAGATGGGGTTGTAGTATTTGCTCAAGGTAAAGCGAACTTCATGACTGGTGTGTCATATGATGGACAGATGGCTATTGTGAGAAGGAAGTCTGTAATGTCAATTTATTGGTTGTGTAATAGGTAGCCTTTAGAGGTTCCACTGATGGGTCGTGAGCTGACCTTGTGCTCAGTTTTGGAGGGGTACTTGAGAGGAAGCTGGGGCTTCTGAGTATAGGTGTCAGAGGATAGTTCCAAGCGAGCATGATCATTTTATTATGTTTATGGACATAGTATAGAGGTTTTTTTTTCAAATGAGTGCTAATAGCAGTACAGGTGGTGGGTCCCTGGTGGGATGTGACCCTTCCGTTCCTTTTGAGCTACGATCTGGATCGATTGGTATATATGACAGGAGTGATCGGTAGCCAATTATTGGTCAACGACCTGTTTCCATCAGTCGCAACTAGAAAATCAGAGTTAGCAGTGTGTTTTCGGGGTCTGTTAGTCAATGAGCGAGTAACAAGATGATATCTTGCATGGGCGGCCTAGCGGGGAGACAGACCACTAGACTTTCCAGGTTCTGGAGAGTCAGAACAAGTACACAGCGGCAGAGAGGTCCATCCTGTTTTGGGGTTGGGAGTTCTAGATTAGGTTCGGGTGTCTTGGAAGGGAGATTGTTGTATGATATGAGATTTTGGTGGTGCTTTTTGGGTTATTGGGTTTGATCTATGTGTTGTCAAAGAGTGATTTTGAGGGCGAAATCTAATTCAAGTGAGGGAGAATTGGAACACCCCGAATCCTAGATGAGAAATTAAGAGTTATAATGCACTTCAGAGGACCTACTTGACGAGTTGGTTTGTCTTGACTCGTCATGTTGGGGCTGAGCTGTCCATGCGGGTTATGAAGCCTACTCATCGAGTCGAAGGGCTGGACTCGACGAGTTGAGTCTGTATTGAGAAAACCCTAATTTTAGGGCTTGCACCTTATTTAAAGGCTCTTAAGCCCTCATTTCCGCCTCCCTGACCATTTAGACACACTAAGAGGAACCCTTGGCGAGCTGAAATCATTGTGAGAGAGAGTAAGGCTAAAGATTTTGTGTTCAAGTACATTTTTAGAAGAGGGTTGAAGATCAAGAAGGTTTGGAACGAGAAGAAGCTTTATCCCATCTGCCTTCTTGATTTGGAGTTGTTGACATTGTCATGAAAGTTGAGACTACAGATTTGAGCTATATAAGTCCCTATGAGCCCAAAGATTTGAGCTTTATCAAGCTTTGGGCAAGTCTTCAAGCACAAAGACCTTTATGGAGCTCGTTTTGTCATCTTGAGTCATTTATGCCATGCATGAATGTAAAAGTTGCAGCTTTACGTGATGAATTAGCCGTAGGAGGCTAGATCCAGAGTACGAGACCTTATTTCTGTCCAAAATCGTCTAAATGAGGAAGTGGAATGAATAGACTCGACGAGTCGGTTAGGGTTTACCCGATGGTTTGGACGCGCAACAGACTTAACGAGTTGATGAGACAACTCGACAAGTTGAGAGGGTTTTATCCATCTTTGAATTTAGAGTGGAGTCGACGATTTGATGAGACAACTCGACGAGTAGTAGGGTTTTTCCTGATCTTTTGGACGCTGCATGGACTCAACGAGTAGAGCTGGGTTTTCATGATTTATTGAGTTCTTAGGGACTCGACGAGTTCATGAGCTGTACTCGGCGAGTTGAGTCAACATGGACTATTGACGTGGGTGTGGACATCCGTTGACTTTTAGAGTTGGATCAGTTTTGACTGTTGATTTTAGGGTTTTGGTCAACTGTGGATGTTGGAGGCCATGGAGGGGCGGAGATTTGACGAGCAGCTCGGGTATGGGAAACTTTGCTTTACTCTGCAAGGTGAGTCTTCTCACTATACTTACCTTGAGTGGTAATTTGTGCGACCGGAGTGTCTTGTGTGCTTATTAAGTATTGTAATATTATGCATTTTGTCTTTGTGATTTATGTGGTATGTTGTTATGTGCTTCTATTGAGTTAGGACCGGAGGGTCCAAACCGAGTTGTGAGACCGAAGGGTCCTCACTAAGATACCAAGACTGGAGGGTCCGACTCGAGCTGTGGGACCGGAGGGTCTTCACTGATACACATGACCATACGGGTCTTTTTGAGACATAGCCATGATTGGCTAACTATTTGTGTGTGTGGTATTTTGGGGAACTCACTAAGCTTCGTGCTTACCGTGTTGTGTGAAATGTGTTTCAGGTACTTTTCAGGATCGCGGGAAGGCACCGGCTTGATTATAAACACAAAATGGATTATGTTTTGATGATCCTTAATTAGACATAGCCATAAGAGGCTAACTATTTGTGTGTGTGGTATTTTGGGGAACTCACTAAGCTTCGTGCTTACCGTGTTGTGTGATATGTGTTTCAGGTACTTTTCAGGATCGCGGGAAGGCGCCGGCTTGATTGTACACACGAGACGGAGTTATGTTTTGGGGATCCTGGATTTTTATTCAACAATTATGGATTTGTGTTTTGATAATTTGATACTTTGGGGTTTTTTTGAAATGTGTTAATTAGAATTATGAGATTTTAAATCAAAAATTTTGTTTGAAAATTTACTGTGTTACATAATATCATTTGACGCCATTTTAGTTAATTTATTCCATCTAATATCATAAAAATAAATATTTTGAGTAACGAAAGCCAATATCGTTAGTTTAAGGAAATTTTGGGTCATTACAGTTGTAACACATGTCTTCCAGATTGAATTAGTGTAGGACATAAAGGAGTCAAAGGCATGGTTTTTAGGAAAAACCATGTGTCTCGACATGACCATAGGGAGGTCACGACATGACATGCCAAAAATGAGAAGGCGTACCCGAAAGAATGTCACGATGTGACATTAGTATGGTCACAACATGACTATGGTTGTTCTTTCCCAAGACCATAACTTTAGGGTTTCCCTCGTATTTAAGCATCATATCCCAAGGATTTCAACAACCTTTTTTTTGCCTCCAACCGTCTATCGTGAAACTCTAGCCTCCCTTTGAGAGTTTTGGCACATTTTGGTTTTCTTGGTACACTTTGAAGGAGAAGAAGAAAGTTTTGGACCAAAGATCAAACAATCCACTCTACTCCCTATTGGAATCATTCTTTGGACCATTTACAAGACTTAAAGCTCCTACCTTTATAATTACTTCCTTGTAGATCTAGCTTTCTTTGTATGTTTTAGTCTATAAGGGAAGTCATATGTTGGAATGAGATAAAAATTTCAACTTAATGGTTCATCAAGGTCCTTTAGCCTTATATCCTTCATATCTAGAATGTGGTTGAGATTTCGGAGCTTTGCATGAGTTTCAGGTGATATTCTTGCCTTTTTTACCTAGCTTGGGTAAAGGACATGCAAGGGTCATGTATGTGCATAAAGTTGACATTTTTATGAGCCTTTAGAATCCTTAGAAGCTTTCTACAAAGTTGTAGTTGAAGGCTTAATGGATTAAGGATTCAATCCATTAAGATGTTTCACAACCGGTAGTCACGACGCTGCATGGAGAGTGCCACGATGTTGCGATGGAGGACTCCTCTACTATTTTCTCAAAACATGTCAACGAAATGGCCAAGGAGGGTCCACGTCATGGTGACTACTGTTTGAGTTGACCAAGATCGAGTTGGCTGAGTTGGAGTGTGACCGAGTTTGGGATCAGGCTGAATGCGCTCTCATGAAGTTACCATAGGTCTGTCAAAATATGTGGGTCAGGTGTTGGTGATGGTGACTATTGATTCTGACCTTGGTTGTTGAGTTTTGGCATGGGTTGACTTTTGGTCAAATTTCTAGTTTTAGAAGGTAGACTATGGGCTTACCTTGTGTGGTTTTAGTAGGAGGTGTTTAACACACGTTCGTTGGTTGTGAGAGCTATTAGCCATTGGTTACGTCGACACGGTGAGTCTTCTCACTATACTATGTAGGATGTTAGTTGTCTTTGTGATACCTACATGGAAGACTAGGCAGCTGCCCCTAACATATGTATGAAAGACCAAGTGATGGCTCCTGAAATTGTAAGCAAGACCAAGGTCTAACCCCGACAGATATAAGTAGGATGTTAGTTATCTTTGTAATGCATGCAAGGAAGACCAGGAGGTGGCTGCTGACACTTTTATGTAAGACCAGGTGTTGGCTCCTGGTGTGTCAAGAAAATACCGTTATTGGCTTATGGATGATTATGACAGTAAGACTATGGGTGACCTATAGTATCCCTAATAATATGTATGGTATGTGATATTTTTGGGAACTCACTAAGCTTTGTGCTTACGGTTTCGTAGTTTAAACATTTTCAGGTACTTCCAATTCCAATAATAAGGGCCCAACTTGACTGCACAACATCCTCTGATGGCTTTTTCGCACTGATTATTATTGTTTTACTTTGATGTTTGAAAGATTTATTTTAGTCTGATTACTTTCGGAACAAATAGTTGAATGGATTTGATGCTTTAAAAATGAAAATTTTGTTGGTATTTTTGGGATGTTACATAATGTTATTTTATGCTAAATTATTTTTGACATTTTGTGTAGCTTTACATCTCAATCAATATACAATCTACTCATTGGTTTTTGGGTGCTTTGGATTTGAAAAAATTTTCAAAATGACTATATGCGATAGTCACTGTCAGAACGAATATTTTTTGAAAGAAAGAGGAATGGATTATAGGTATGCTAGACTGCATCCATAGACTACTAGTGGATATCAACTATTGGGGTATTGAACCAACTGATTCAATCCCACTTGATACTTTCAACATGACACTCGAAAAGACCCAGACGTACCATAACAGATTTTGAGTTGTTTTTGTGTTGGTTTCATGTGATGTTGATCTCTGTGAAACTTTATTCTATAGAGGGGAAAAGTGGTCCATGGGTTATGTCATATCATAAACTATTGGCATAAATTTTTTGAGGTACAAGGACAAAGGCCATATGAACATTGTAATATTACTTATAACAAATCCCTTAAATTTATGTATTTATTAGTTTTTTTGTTGATTTTAAGTTTACTGATCAATTTTAGAGTTTATAAAAACAAAACTTGTACAAAAAGATCAAAACACATTTTACACATAAAAAAATAAAAAAATAAATAAATAGGTTAGAGTACTCAAATTGTTCATTTATATAGGTTAGAGTACTCAATTTCACATCATTTTATAAACAAAACAAAAAACCAATCTACATACATAACTTAAAACATAACAACTCAACCTATCAATGGCGGGTCCTTTTTAGGAGCCATGTGGTAAGGTCTCCATGATTTTTTTTTCTTTTAATAACTGTATATATAATCAAGTTAAGGCTTTACAATTCAATCTGTCTGTGGTTGGTTTATCGCATGCTTGTATGTTGTAGCGATCTGTTAGATCTATATCCTGGTATATAGGACGATGCTATGCTTAGTGATTTGTTAGATCTGTATAACTGTCTATATATGCTAGCTATGGTTTGATATGGTATATGTTGATATTTGATGGTATGTTGGGTTGAGGCGGTCCTGCTATGTGCTCAAGGCCAAGAGACCTAGGGCGTCCCGGATAGACTGTAGGCCAGTTGGGCATACCAGTCAGGCCGAAGGCCCAGAGAACATTCTAGATAGGTTGAAGGCCCGGTGAGGCATACCAGTCATGATGAAGGTTCTGTGAGTGTACCAGATAGACTATCGCCCGGTGGGGCATTCCGTTCAGACTGAAGGCTCTGTATCCATGTTGTTTGTTGTTGTTATGATTATGTGTTATGTTGGTACTTTAAGGGAACTCACTATGCATTGGGCTTACAGTTTTAGGTTATGTTTAAGGTACTCTTCCAAGGTGGACCTATCTTCTTCTCCATCCTTCTTAATCACCAAAAGTACCTGCAAAATCTCAAGAACACTCTCAAGGTGGATTAGGGTTCTAGATAGATGAAATGGAAAGTGGAGGATGAAGAGGGAATGAGAAATGAGGAGTTAATGTTGTTTATATAGGGACGAAACCATAAAAGCTAGGGTTTGAGGATCCTTCACATATGCCTTGCGTACGCGGTGTACATCTAGTGTAGCAAGACCCATGCTAGTATGCCGAACGTACGCAACGTATGCCTAACATACTCAACCTTGGCCTGATTTTACAAAAATGCCACCGTAAGCTATTTTGCAAGCTTTCTCATACACAAAGGCTAAAGATCATAAACCTTCAAACTTAAGAGTTAATTTTTGAAATACTTCATTGTCGGGATGTTACATTCATGAACATTTTATGAGCGATGTAGAGCCCATATGGCATCACCATGAACCCGTAATGACCATAACAAGTTCAGAATGTTGTCTTCTCTATGTCCTCCTCCCTAACCCTCATCTGGTGGTAACCCGATCTCATATCGATCTTGGAGAACCAAGATGCACCCTGTAACTGATCAAAGAGGTCACTAATAATAAGGAGTAGGTAACGATTATTTATTGTCAAAATTTTTAACTCCTGGTAGTCTATGCACATACGATGAGACCCATCCTTCTTCTTCACAAACATGATCGGTGCTCCGCAAGGTGAACTACTCGGTTTGATAAACTGCTTGCCCAACAACTCTTGAAGCTGAAAGGATAACTCCTACATATCTGGTGGTGTCGGGCGATATGAAGCCTTAGCAAACGGGGCCGCACCGAGGATCTAATCGTTCAGTTGAACAAAAGACCTAACCAACCCTGGTACCCTCAGTATAAATAATCAGTTCTCACCCACTTGGGGTTTGAATAGTCACCAACTATCTCCCACGATCGATCATGGCTCCAAACCTGCTCAACCAATCCATCCCTATAATCATGCATACATCCACCATAAGGACGAGACTCAAGTTGATCCGGTAAGACACCCCAAATATCTCTAAAGTACAATCCTGAAAAACATTCGAAGCAGAAACCTTGTGTTCGTTGGCGATGGAAACTCGCAACGGTCACTACAAATCTCCAAGATTCATGCCGAAATCCCTACTCAAGGACTGAGATACAAAGGACCAACTCGAACCCAAATCAAAAAGCACAAAAGTAGGAAGAGAATTCACTAAGAAGGTACCTATCAGAAATACGAGCATCAACATAAATAAAATAACTAAACATAAAATGAATCAATACATACTAGTAACAACATCAAGCGCCGTCATTGCCTCCTCCACTGTTAGATAAAACGCATGACCCCTGGCCTTCAGAGTCTCAGCCCTCCCCTGGCGTCCGTACATAATCCTCAAGGTAGTTGGAATTGGTGCCTGGAATGGTTTGGTAAGCAAGGGATAATTGGCCTTCATTTGGCCAACTTGATCACAATGGTAGAAAATTTTGGTGCTCGACAATCGGGCCTACTAACAACAATCGTTCTCAATGTCCCCCTCCTTTCCACATTTATGGCATCTAGATGTTGATCATCATGTCCCTTCATGTGTCTTCCTGCACTTTCCACAAATACGGCTTCTCTCTTCCACAATCGAGAATCAGTGGACATAAACTGCTTCATTGTTAGCTGTGATTGAACGAGGGTCTGCCTCTTCTCTCTCGTCTGGGTCTTAATCTCAATCTCCCTCCTCCAAGTAATGGGATTGCAACTTGGGGAGGGAGCTATACCTCTAGGTAGACCCAAAATCATGTATCTCCCTCTTGAGCATGCTCAAGTAACAGGACATCTGGACATGCTCCAAAGCAGCATACTCGGGGTAGAAACATCTTTAGTGATAGATATTCCTGGGCTAACCTCTCTCTCTCTCTCTCTCCACCAACGGAACATAATCAACATGAAACATCTTCGTAAATTACTCTCATGTCATTGAGGCCTTCTCTGCATGAGAATAAGCACTGTTCACCAGCCTCCACCAATTCTTCACCCCCAAACGAAGAAGGTTCAAGGCGAACTTAATCTTCGGATCCTTTGGGTACGATCATGTGAAGAAACAATCCTCTGTTGGATTAAGTGTCTAAGCCCATAATTATAATTGTTATGTACTTGACTCGATAGTAGCATGGTCTATTTCGGGTTGCCTTCACCAGAACAATTTGATAGATGGATATTTGAGAAAGAGGTTATTTATGATTTATAAATATATTATAAGAATAATATATCAATTGAGAAATCATATTATTTAATTATTATTATTGATCAAGATTTAATTTGGAATTAATTTAGTGATGAAAAGAGATTAATTAAATTAATAGGGTCTGATTATGTAAATCAGTGATACATATGGTTTGGGCTAATGATCCATGATTGATTTGTGATGGGCTAAGCTTATGGGTTAGTTCATTAAGTGTTAATCCAAATCAATTGTTGGATCATAAGCTTAAGTGTAAGAATTAGGGTTACACATGACTCTTGGAGTTCTACACTATATATATATATATATATATATATATATATATATATATGTGTGTGTGTGTGTGTGTGTGTGAGTGAGTGTGTGTGTGTGTGTGTGACATCCCTAAAATCAAGGCCAGAAAAGACCGGTTTGTTTATGCTTTGTTTAAAAATCAGAGTAACATTTTAAATAAAAGTGTTGCGGATTTGTCCCAAAACAAAATATGATAAAGATTTATCAAAAGCATTTCCATAGAAATGTATTTCATTAAAAGACTTGGGATGTCATGTTCGTATAGATCAAAAGCATAAACAGTACAATATAAGCTTTACTACATTATTTCATATCCATAGGCCTATATCCGATTAATCTATGTTCCCAAGACATCACATCTATGCTCATGCGCCACTACCTGTAATACAAGAAACTGAGTGGGTCAGGCTTGGGAGCCTGGTGAGCACATAGGGTTTTCAACCCGCAATAAATAAGTTTATTAACTTCATTAAATTAAACAAACCCGATTACCCGTTCCCGTTATCCTCACACTACGTCCCTAAGCATCTATCATAAGGGACCTACCCTAAGGATTATCATCGGGACGGACACTACTGCTAAGGGGATTCCTCAGCAATAAATGTCCTTGAGGCAACCATGTGGGGGATGGAGTACATTTGGTGAGCACACAGTTCAAATAAACACACAGTTCGAATAAACACCTACAGGTTGCGAGCCTGCTAGTGTTCCACTGGACTGTCTAGAATAGTCCGTGGTCGTCATCTATACTCCGCTAGATGACTGATTCATCAATAACATCTATAACGAGGTCTCTCATTATTTTATTTCGTCACACAGCAACTATTACATCTACCCATGTTTTACCCAACACATTTTGAAGATATAAAATACATATACAGTTTAAATCATTGAAAACATGTATAACAATGTTCATCCAACATAGATAGCAAGTATTCAGATAATATGCACACATAGCATGTAATTTATATAAAATACTTCATATCTATGTGTAAGCTGAAAGTAACTATGCACTCACTTGAGTAGGTGGTGACTCGGCGCTTGGACAGCACTTCGTTACTCTTAACACACTTTTCCTTTGGTAAAACCTAGTATCATTGCCACTAGGGTTTAGTCTAACGATAACCGCGATTAATTAATAGTCTAGCTATTATTATTATTATATAAGCGTTAAACAATACTTATATAACCCATAATAATAGCCCAAGTACTTATTATAAGGTCCTATTAACATTACTATATTAAAACGTAAGCTAAACTAAAGATAGGTTAGGCGTAGCTCACTTACAGCGGGTTTTCTCAAAAACTGGGGTTCGCTGGAGCAGCGTTCCTGAGTCGAAAGACCCTTTTTTCTCGGGACTCCGGGAGCCTCGGGGCTTCCTTCGGGTGCTAGGGGGTTTTAATAGACTTTAGGGGGCTTAAGGAGGCTTAGAGAGAGATTCTAGAGAGAGAAAGAGAAGTTGGAAGGTGTGAGAAATGAGGATTCCCCGACACCCTTTTTATGGGCTGGAAATCACCAAAACTCGTCGAGTTTTATGGCCAGGTGTCACCATCTGGTGGCTAGCCTTGGGGAGGAAGCAACGGCCAGGATTGCACCACGTCACCCGATTTCGCACAGCAGCCTCCCGACTTAGAAAAATCATAACTCTCGCATAGAGCTCCGTTTTTGACGTTCTTTTTTTCCACGTGTAGTTAAAAACAAGATCTACAACTTTCATTTAGACTCCGTTGGCTAATTCTTGACCGATCTTAAATTTAACTGTAGGAGGAGATTAGACTGCTAAATGACCGCGAAGAATTCGTAACTCCTTCATACGGACTCCATTTTCGTCTGTCTTTTTACCGTTGAGTTCCTATTAATGAGATCTTCAACTCTCATTTAGGTCGCGTAAGCCAAAAACCGCTCGAACTAAAATTCAAATTTCGGGTTGTACACCGCTAATCCGAAACTTCGAAAAATCATAACTTCTTCATACAAAGTCAGATTTGGGAGTTCTTTTTATCAATGTTCTTAGTTTAACATACTATATGATTTTCGTTTATATCGTTAAGGCTAAAACTCGCTCTATCGTAAATTCACTATTTACGCTTCCCGGTGCCGTGCCGGTTTTGCCGTAAAACTTCGACGGGTCATAACTTCTTCGTTATAACTCGGATTTCGGCGTTCTTTATATGTACAGAAACCTTGTGACATATTCTACAACTTGGTTAAGATTATTTATTCTAAATAATCTTTTGTCGAAAAGTCGTTTTCGGCGTTCTTTATATGTACAGAAACCTTGTGACATATTCTACAACTTGGTTAAGATTATTTATTCTAAATAATCTTTTGTCGAAAAGTCGTTTTCGACCCCTATTGCCTCTAAATTGATTAGCCCGAATCTACGGGCGTTACAATATATATATATATATATATATATATATATATATATATATATATATATATATATATATATATATATATATATATATATATATATATATATATATATAACCCTAAGCACTAAAATCGGCTATCACTTGCATTCCAAGAAGAAGAAACCGATTTTGAGTCTCCTAAACCTCTCTCATATTCATCTAGTTGTTTATTGGTGTTTGTGACTTGTTTGAGGCACACCACTTGGGGTGCTAAGCTCTCTTTAGGCCAAAATTCTACTAGCTACACCAAAAGGTACTCTTCTAACTAGTTTTTTGATTAATATATCAAATTTTGTATGCTAGTTTAGGCTTCATGTTTTGGAAACCAATATTGCATGTATAATTAGAGAAAACTTATATCCCAAGCATTAGGGTTGTACGTGCACCATAGGAATGTATTATATTGATGCAGTTTTTCGATATTTAAAGCTGAAAAATTGACATTTTTGGTCACTGCCTGATGAACTCGACGAGTCCTAAGAGGGATTCGACGAGTTGAATGATTTGCCCATGAACTCGACAAGTCCATTGCCTGGCTCGACGAGTTGGGTCATCTGTTGGGAGAATTTTTGAGTTTTTGGCTTGTTTTGGATTAGGATCATTACCACAAACTTTTTTGGTTCATAAAATTTGATTTTACTAATATGGTAATGAGTATCCCCATCAAATAACATGATGATTGTTAAATTTTAAGATAATTACTTGATTTTATGAAAACTAATTATTTGTAAAATTTGAAATTATCTTGCTACATGAATAACTTTGGGTCAATTGGTAATTGATAAATTATATGATAATGTTATTAGTTAAATTGATCTAAATGTTTCTTGAAGAGTTTCATAACTTGTCCTCAAGTTATGAAATATGAAAATTCTCATTCATGAAACATTAAATCTTTAAGTTATAGAATTCCAAAGGTCTTGAAGACTTTCATAACTTGTCCTCAAGTTATGGAACTTGGAAAGTTTTATTTATGTAACATAAATTCTAAAACGCAAAAGGTTTTGAAGAGTTTCAAAACTTGCTCTCAAGTTTTGGAATTTGAAAAGTCTCATTTATGAAACTTTAATTACAAACCTTAGAATTTTAAAAGTTTAAAATTCAACCATATACTATTATAATATTAAAGTTTAACACTTATATATATATATATATATATATATATATATATATATATATATATATATATATATATGTATAAGACAAGTCAGTCTTAACGTTAGTAGGCCTCATTCATGAAGCCGATCTATAAGGGGGGGGGGGGGGATAAGGAAACTGCCTATAAAATGGTAGTTGAATGGGTGTCCACTCTCACCTACCGCTTCCTTGATTGGTGGAGGGTTGTTAGCCAAACGGGTAGGATAGGACATTAATCCTTATTAATAAGTATAATGATATTATAAAGTAACTAAACTTTTATAAATTCTCAATCTTAGTTACTTTAGGAAAAATATAAACATAGTGCTATCCCATGGAAATTGCACTTTGAACCTTGCGAAGTCATTAGTGGAGTGTGTGTGGTTAACTGGCACACAAATTTGGGACTAACAAGGGTGGAAAAGGGAAGCTTGATGTTAATCATGGATTAATGGAGCGTTTGTGGTTAACCAGCACATTAATCAAGTTATATGTAATATCAAGAGTACCAAGCACATTTACATGGTTATTCACACCATGTTTGTGATCCTCGGTATCTCAATCACAAACTTGAAGGGCATTATTGAGATTTAAACATGCCATTGAAAATATTCAATGAATCTCAACGAATCTAGGAATTTCAATTCATTTAAAATTTAATCTTCTTTTTCTTTTTTCATGGTGGAAATTGGTAAATCGTCATTTACCTACCTTCAAATATTTTACAATTGGATTGTGACATCCCGCTTCCGAATTGTAGAATATTATGTTGGGTCCTAGCCTTAATATTTTAATTGGGTGTTATATTAAGGATCCTTATCTAATCTAAAAAATGTCTTTTTTTTCAAATGTCTACACCAAACACTGCTCCAAACTCTTCCGGCTCTTTCTCCCTCATGAACTTATGTGGGAGGATCTTCTTCGATGTATCGAACTTCAATGATTGGATTCGAAACATTCAAATGGTTATTCGGTACGAGGACAAAGAATCTGTTCTCGATAAAGAGCTAAAGGAGATTGATGAAAACATTGCTACTCGCAAACAAATTGCTGAGTATGAGACTCATGAGAGGGACGCAACAAATGTGTCATGTATTATGATTGCTACCATGACTGCTGAACTTCAGAAATCTTATGAGGACTTTTTGCCTTATGAAATTCACCAAGATTTGATGGAAAGTTATGAAATCATTTCCTCCATGATTTCTACCAAAATGAAGGATGGAGAGTCTATCATGGTCCACTTGCAAAAGACGCAAAGGTTTGTGGACCGTTTGCTGAAGCTGAATGTCAACTTCGATGAAGAGTTGGTCATTGACATTATCCTACACTCTTTGCCTTCTTTTTATGATCAGTTTCGTATGACTTATAATATGAACAAGGAGGAGGTCACTCTAAGCAAGCTTCAAGGTCTTTTGAGAACTGCTGAAAGCAGTTTGAAAGGCAAATATGTTGTACCTACTCCTACTGCTACTGCCCCTGTCTTGGCAATTGGACATGGGAAGGGAAAGAAGAGGAAGGTGCCTTCTAAGAGCCACAAGGGAAAATCCCATGATGGATCCTCTTCTAGTGGGGCCAAAGTTGGTTGTGCAAAACCCTCTTTAAACCCAAAGGAAGCAGAGTGTTTCCATTGTCATGAAAAGGGCACTGGAAACGAAGTTGCCCCAAATACTTGCAGGACATAAAGGATGGGAAGATCAAGCCCACCTATGCAGGTATTTACATTATTCTGTCTAATAACTCATCACATGCTGATTCTTGGGTCCTTAATACAGGATGTGGTTTTCACATTTGTTCCGATTTGCAGCGAGAGAACCCATCTCTAAAATAACATCATATTACTCCAAAACATGCTACATGCATATTCATAAATAATATTTTACATTAATAGTTTAACTACAAAAGACTGGATACAAACCGACTAAGTTTTAGTATATTACATAACTACCAAGGAAATTATTATTTTATACATACACGATCACTAAAAATTAAAGTAATATTATTAACTATTCTAAATCTTCAAACAGTATGTGTCTACACTGGATCCTTATTACCTGCAATAGTTAGTGAGTTCAAAAAAAGATACAATATAACGTTATGCCATATATATATACCAATATGATAGAAGCAAAAAGGAACAAAGAACAACAAAGGAATATATGAATCATGTGAGATGCTTTCCATGTCAACAAATGATCTGATTCAAAGATTTACAATCAATGAGATACAACAATTTCAACTTGATATACATCAATAAAACTTCGGCCAAAATGGCACAAAATACATACAATTTCTAATTAAACATTTTCGTAGATTTCAGGCTTTCAGCCCTATCTAACCCTCTGCCGATGACATGGGGTAGAAGTCATTCTCTTACGAGTCATGATCTACACGGCCAGAGGCTACATACCAATACCACTGTGATATTACTCCTTTCACTGATCACATGGTGAAAGGTACAACTTTACTATTATAATAGCATGAAATAATAACATGGGAAAATAGCATGGAAAAGCATATAGCACATATAACACATAACGTACAATTGTTCCTATATATTGAACTCACCGTGAAATAACCGGAGGTTAAAATAGTAATTTGGGCAGCACTTTGTTTCTATAAATAAGCCTCTTCGATGAAAACTGGGAGTTTTATTAAAAACCGAGCCTTGCGAGGGTTGAGCTTCAAACTAAAAAGATAAATGTATCGGGGTCTTTGGCTACTTCGGGATGTTTTTCAGGTGTTTGGTAGGTCCCCGAGACTTCGGGGGTTGTAAAGAAGTTTATGCGAGTGAAAAATGTGAAAAAGGTGTAAAAAGTGTGAATTTTCCAATCAAAACAGGGAGGGTTCACACCCTCTATATTTAGCTGCGTGGCTTGGATCCGGAGGGAGGAGAAGAAACACGCGTCGCATGCGAGGGGGTGGGGGAGGTGGTGAGTTCGAGAACGAGACACGGGTGCGACATGCGGCGCTTCACGATTGGACCTCCGCTTCAGATGCGAGGAGGGTGTGACACGCTTCGGATGACTCACCGGTATCGGGCAAAGGTTAGGCTCGTATGCGAGGGTGACGTGGCCGAATCCTGGCCATGTAAAATGTCTCGATTCACGTGATTTCTCGGATTTTATGTCCCAAACTTCAAAAATCCATAACTTCACATATGAGCTCCATTTTCAAAGTTCTTTATATGCACACGTAGGTGAAATTATGTTCTACAACTTTCGTTTAGACTCCGTCCGCTAATTTTGATATATTTTTATTATTATATGTTATCAGGTCGGGATAGGAAAAGTCCGTTAAAAATTCATAACATCTTCATCCGACGTCCGTTTTCGTCTGTCTTTTTACCGTTTTACTACTATTAACGAGATCTTCAATTCTCGTTTGGGTTGTGTCGCCTGAAAATCAGTCGATCTATATTTCGAGTTTTTAACTTTCTATTGCTATACCGAAACTTAGAAAAATCTTAACTTCCTCATACAAAGTCAGATTTGGACATTCTTTTTCTGAAGATTCTCGGTTTAACGAGTACTACGACTTTCATTTAGAGCACCAAGGCTAAAAAGTAGTTTATCGAAAACTCACTTTATACGCTAAATAGTGTATGCCGGTTTTGTCGCGGATCTTCGATTGACCATAACTTCTTCGTTATAACTCGGATTTCGATGAGGTTTTCACCTAAATGTTTCTAACGAAATTATCTAAAACTTTCAATAATAAAATTTTACTTATTTCAAAATTTATATTTTCGTTAAATTTCAATATTTGACTTTTGATTGGAATCTCATAAGAATTCCAATACATTTCGTGTGATTCTAAACATAGTTTTACTTCAAATATCGTAAAAAATATCTTGTTAGAACTCAATGCTCAAAAAAACATATAATATTATTCATTTTAAGCTAATAAGCTTTACAAAACATGATAATCGAACAAGGTTATTAAAGTGTATGTTACAAATACCTCCTCCTTTTGAGGATTTCGTCCCCGAAATTACAACGATTTATACAAATGGGGATATTTCGCTCTTATCTTGTTCTTATTTTCCCAAGTATAATTTGGGCCTCGATGGTGTTTCCACTTGACAAGAACCAACTCCATTTCTTTATTATGTAGATTAGTCGTTCTTTCCTTTATGATCTCTTCAGGCTCTTCTACATATGTTAACTTATTATCCAGTTTCACCTCGGATAATGGAACCGTTTCATCATATATGCTTAAACATTTACGCAGATAACTCACATGAAACACATCATGAATACCTGCCAAATCATTAGGCAATTCCAAGCGGTATGCTTGTTTACCAAGTCTCTGGGTGATTTTGAAATGAGGAACAAATCTAGGAGTTAGTTTTCCTTTCTTCCTAAATCGCATAATGCCTTTCCACGGGGATACCTTCAGCATTACGAAATCACCCACCTGGATTTCAATGTGTCGTCTCCTATTTTCTGTATAGGACTTTTGTCGAACCTTGGCCGCTTTCATTCTTTTTCGTACAATTTGAATCTTGTTAGTGGTGTGTTGAATCATTTCAAGGCCTCTAAGGATTTTCTGTCCTATATCACGCCAACATAATGTAGTACGACATTTCCGACCATATAATGCTTCATACGGTGGCATTTTGATTAAAGCGTGGTAACTGTTATTATATGAAAATTCAACAAGAGGTAAGTACTTGTCCCATTTAACACCGAACTCCAAGACACATGCACGAAGCATATCTTCTACTGTTTGGATTGTTCTCTCCGTCTGCCCGTCTGTCTGGGGATGATACGCTGTACTGAGAGCAACTTGAGTTCCCAATTCACGTTGCATACTCGCCCAAAAATTAGAAGTGAAGCGAGTATCATGGTCGGAAATAATCTTTAGTGGCACACCATGTATTGCAATAATTTCATCTATGTATACTTTTGCATATTTCTCCATTGGAGCCATTTCACGCATGGCAAGAAAATGTGCGCTCTTAGTCAGCCAGTCGACAATTACCCAAATGTTATCATTCTGTCTAGCAGTCTTTGGCAATTTGGTAATAAAATCCATGGATAGCTCTTCCCATTTCCCCACGGGAACACTAAGAATTTCTGGAATTCCGTAAGGCTTTTGGTGCTCTGCTTTGACTTGTAAGCATACTAAACGTTCCTGTACGTATCTTCAAATGTCTTTCTTTAATCTAGGCCACCAATAATAAGCTTTTACATCATAGTACATTTTACTTGTACCAGGATGTATTGATATCTTAGACTTATGAGCTTCATCTAAAATATCACTTTATTAGACATCGAGTAAAAGAAGGACACCTCGTAGTAAAGAGGGTATCGTCGGAGGATAAACCAGCAGATCCACTTACGAAGGGACTGAACAGGGTTAAGCACTTGCAGCACGCTAGGAGCATTGGGCTGAAGGATGATATTAGTTTAGATTAGATAGTTTTAGAAACATATAATAGATAAATGTAATTGACATTTGATGATTAAATAAAGGAGTATTATTTATAAGTAAATTTACTGTCTTATGTTAATTGTTTAACTATTGTTTCATTTTGCATGTTTTGACTTCCTGAAAAATTGAGTTATTAAGAATAATCGAATTATTCGAATGGTCCACAATCGTTCATATTTTGGAAGTAGGTATGAATGAAGATTGTTGTGAATTGGTGTGTAGATTGTCTAAAAGGTATTACACATAGCAAAAGTTTACTGCAACGTTCATGAGTACTTATGAATAAGTTTTAAGCATTGGAATAAACTCGCGCTTGTTGGAATCACTTTTTGGAATGAGATACAAGTGATCGCAAGATGATAATATCATATGGTCTTAAAACCAAGATATATGGTTTATTGTTTATTAATTGGTTGTGCATTGATAATGCGAAACCGCATCAGTAAATTGATGTCATAAAATGTATTGTTGTGTATAACTTATTAGTAAATATTAAATGCATATAAGTCGAAGTTTATCTGTTACTTTTATCCTAAGAGGGTAAAAGCAATATCAGGGCCCCTCGATGATTTGATTTGACTTATGTGCTGGGCCTGGTTAGGACTGAATTGATGTGTTCAATTAAGTTCAATGTCAAATGAATCTAAGATCGAGAAACCAATTGCTGGACAATATGTTCCATAAGATTGTCCGCATAATATCTAAACAGAGGATTGTACGATCCCTTATCTAAAGGACAGGATACTGATAAGATCATATTTCGACAGCGTCTTTAAGAGCTACGATTGCTAATCGGATTGTGTTTGCATATATAGTTACTAGACTTATCCAAGTGGGAGACTGTTGGATTAGTGTCTAAGGCTGTAACTATATTTGGTAAGTACTTGAGCCGGTTGTGCATGATCCTTTTGGGTTGCCTTCACCGTAGCAACTTTACAAGGTGATTTATATAGAGAGAAGAGATATTATTATTAATGTATTATAAGAATAATATATTAAAGGAATAATAATGTTATTTGATTAATATAACTCATATATTAATTAAGAATTAATTTGGTGACTTAAAGAGATTAATTGTATAAAGGGGCATAAACTATCAAATGTGTGATAGTTGTGTTTAGGGCTATGAATCCTTATGGATATGGGAAGGGACGGTTTTAAGGATATGGATATCTTAAAAATCGTCCAATGCCTTATCTAGAAGGATCTTTGGATTGCTTTGAGGCTAAGTTATCCAATTAGGGTTTAAGGTGAAACCCTAGGAGCTCATAGTATATATAGACCCTTAGGGTTGGAGAAATCGGCCACTGAATCTTTGTGGAAACCCTGGAGCCGATTTCTCACCTCTCTCCTTCTCTCAAATCATCTTCTTGTTAGTTGGTGTTTGTAAGCCATTAGAGGAGTGACAATTGTGACTCTAAGCTCCAAGAAGAAGAAGTATCAAGCAAGTAATCCAAGGTATTGTTCTAGATCCTAATTCATATGATTAGAATCAATGGTTTACATTAGATCTAGTATTGTAAGTCTTGGATTCAATGCATGTTCAATTAGAGAAACCTAGATCCAAGCAATTAGGGTTTGCACGTGCACATAGGAAAGTTCTTATGGTTCAAACCCAACAGATTGTAGGATGAGAATGGAAGTGCCTCAAGAGTGTTAGAGCCCTTAAATACAAATCAAAACCCCAAGATTAAGGTTTGGGCTTTAGGAATGTATGTGTTGTGTACCAAGATCTATGCCATTCACAGATCATTAAAGCCCCATCTCCAAGATACCGTTGTATGCAATGCGTAGAAGGCTATATATGCCCTATGTAGATACACCTCCAACATTAAAATTGAATAACAAAAGGGAAGGAACTTACCTACAAGGATCGAGTGTTACATAGCTTAAACCAAAACACAAAGTTGAGTGTTCTTTTGAAATGCTCTAATCTATCCCGAGATTTGAAAAAGCACAACTCAATCATGGATAAGCATTTTTGGTTAAAATAATTTCCAACGTTTTGGCATGTGAGTATATTTCATTTCATTAGTTTTGGCCGAAAGCTGGAAACGACTCTAACTAGGGTGAAAAGTGCAATTTTCATTGTTTGGTCCGAATTTAGCTGCTATTACATATTACTTTGTAAAATTCATAATAAATTGAAAAACATATAATATGGACTTATGAAAATATTCCACGGAAATCAAGGAGATAGAACTACTAGATTATGAAATTAGATTTTAGTTTTGAAAAGTTTTAGTGGGGTTAAAGTATTCTTGAACAAACTTTTCTTTTGGGTTAGTTTCTAGACAATTAACCCAAACGATGTATAATTGTATTAAGGACTTACACTTGGTATTGACCTACTTTTAATGGTATTGTAAGGATGTTGTGAGGTATTTTTATTTCATTGGTTTCCTGAAGTTTTCTTGGAGTTTACATTACGAATTGATGTGAGTTTCTCACTACATTTTATGATATTATGCATCCTTTACTTTAGTCCATGTGTGAATGTATGATGTATGTGAGCATTACTAGCTTGTGTTAGTTTATAGTAAGTGTATGATATCGACACAACATACTGAGGGATGTGCGTACGATATCCGTTCAACGTACCGAGGGATACAGTATTCGTTCAAAATACTAAGGAATACGTATACGAGGGCTCAATTTTCTGAGCATGGAGGGTTAGGCTTTAGCCGACGTGTCCAAAATTAGTATATGCTTGTTTCTAATTTATACTTAGACATGTACTTAGACATACATGTGTGGTTATGTGGTTATATGGTATTTGTATCTATATTATAGAGGTAGAGCATTTGTAATGTGTTATGTATGTATTGTAATTCACAAAGATTTGTGCTTACCCTTTCTCTTAAAATTACTGTTACAACATCATCAGGTACCAAAAATGGCAAATTACTGTTACAACATCATCAGGTACCAAAAATGGCAAAGCGTGATCGTATACACTGACTTATTTTAGTTTATGGAGATTTTATGATACGTTAGATTGTGTTTATGCCTAGTTTTATAACTTATAACTTATAATTGGGCTTTTTGATTTAGGGGAAATGCCATATCAGGGTAATCATCTTTATCACTTTGTTCACATTTAGACAATTTTTTTGTTCATATTTGACCATTTAATTTGTTATATTTGCTCAAATATTGCCATTGTCACTAAATATAGCAAGTGTAAAATGCGTACAAAAAAAATTGTTTAAATATGAACAAAACGGAAAGTGAATTACCTTGAAGAGTCATTTTCCCACTTTTAATGGCGATTTTATTTTTCATATTTATTTGTATTATTTTTTTCAAATGTTATTTTAAGGTATCCATAATGTCCTAAATATTAATTAAATATTGATAAATTCTAAACTTTACTTTTTAATTAATAAATATGTTTTTGCATTGTGAAATATTTTATATAGCATCTAATATTTTTTTCTTTTGTTTCTATGCATATACAATATTTTTAAAGTAAATAATATCTAACAATAAAATTAAATAAACTAAATATTTAACAATAAGTTTGGAGAGTCTTTTTAAAAAAATAAAAAGAAATATTAAGAAGCAAATAAAAAAACAAAAAAAAATCTATATAATTTAAATTTTTTAAAAATGTTGTAAGAAATTTTGTGAAAGGTATGAAAGGTATAAAAAATTGTATGAAAATGTTGTAAAAAAAGTTTAGAAATAATTGTATGAAAGGTATACAAAAAATTATATGAAAGTGTAAAAACAAAAAGATAAAAACTTGTAAGAAAAATTTAAAACATAATATTTGGTTTTAAAAATACTTGTATTAAAATTATATGAAAGTATAAAAAAAAATTTTAATTAAAAGCAAAGTTTAAAATTGGGTATTAAAAACACCTCTAGGAAAAAATATCTTAAAAATGTTATAAGCAATTTATTACAAAAAAAATTGTTCATATTTAGACAAGTTTCTAGTTTGTCCATATTTGACCATTTAACTTGTTAAATATATTTACATATTACAATTGTCAGCTACTATAGCATATGAGAATGGTAATATATGAACACATTTAACAAGTTAAATGGTCAAATGTATTCAAAAAAATGTCAAACCGTTAACAAGATGAAAAGATAATTACCATGGCGAGTCATTTTCCCTTTGAATATGGTTTTGGTTTTTATATTTGTTGTAAAAAGTTAAAATTTATTATAAATTTTGAGAGGATAAAAAAAACCTAAAATTTTAAAAAAAGTATAACATTTTGCAAACATATCTATTTGTGTAATTTTCTTCACCTTTTTGCCTCTCATCTTCTTGATTGTTAGGATACAACATTCCAACTCCTTCCATCGTTCCTCCAAACCGCCGATATTCCTTAAAATCAAGTAACCGTCGCCTCCACAATTTCATGTGTTTTTAACCATCAAAAATTTCTTCAAAGAGGCGATACTTTGTCCGAGGCTTTCTATCGCCGATCAGAATACGGATCAGAGTTTCAATGATACGACTTCAAATTGTGGTAAGTTTGAGGTTATTAAACAAATAAAACCAATTTTTTTTCTTTTCCACCCGTTTCTCCTCTCCCAGTTCTCAATCCCTCTGATTTCTTAATCGGCACCTTCACGGTCAGTGTTGAAGATGTTGGACGAAGCGGAACAGAGTTCCTTTCTTTTTATTTTTCTAGTTTTGGGTTAAAGCATCAGTTGTTGGTTCACATGCTGAAGATGCCAAGATGACGGTCACTAAAGACAAAAACCAGTGGAAGATCGATTTCTCCGGTGAAAAACCAATGACACTGTTAGTCGACTACTTCATTGAGGGAGAGACTACTTCAAAGTGGTGACCCTTGTTGTCTTTTACCTTCATTTGCTTCGAATTCAGGAAGGTGTCGTTTCGTTCTCCCGCTTCTGACTACTACAGGTTTGTTTTGTTGTATATTATGTTGAATGATTTGATGTCCTACTCCTTATTTTGTATATCGCAGAAATAAAATTAAAAGGATGGTCATTAAAAGTTATCATCAAGCTTTGTGGTTTTACTTGGATATGATTGTTATGGTGAATAAACTCAACCACTACTTTAATTGAACGTCGCCCATGTTAGAACCTTGACCGACGTCTACTGAGTCAATGCTTAAGAGATGTAATCAGGTACATTGTTTTCCTAAAATTCTTGCATCTGTTGTAATTTTTTTACATCTATTCTTCTCGATCCCTAAATGCTATTTAGGTCTGCATGTGAGATGTAATCATCATTTGGGACTCTTTGAAGTTATAAAGTTGACAACTTTCCTCAAGTATGCTTAGATTTAGTGTAATGATGTTTTGGGACCTTTTTAGTCCCAAGAATGGATCTTTATGACTCAAATTCCTTTCTTGTCCTAGGGTTACCTACCTTGATGCTAATGGTGTCCCTACATCAACAAAGTTTCGATCTTTGAGGTCTTAATGGGTACATGTAAGAGATAGGACCACATTTATGGAAGTTGATTGCTATTTATTGAGATTTGGAATTATTGGGACATGAAAAGTCACCAAGTTTGTGCCTTTATAATTCTAGAGGTCCTAGATAGCTTGGATCTGTGATTGGATAGCATGGCTTAAGCATTAAGTGCTTAATGGCTCGTTTTTGACAACTAGATGTGAACGTCCTGCGTAGGTCTTAGGAACACGTTGCGTTCCCACTGGGGCTTGCGATCTGAACCAAGGAGGAACACCCAACGTTCCACAAGGGAATGCCCTGCGTTTGTTGCGTTAGTGGGCCTTTTTGGGCCATTTCCTTGGACTAGATGATAATGGGCCTTAGTGAATTATTCTTTTGGGCTGATTATGAATTTCATTACGTATTGGATTTGAGGGAAGGACCATTTGAGAAGTTGGGCCTAATTTATAAAATTAGGCCATAAAGTGGGCTTAGTGAGAATATATGGATTTGGGCCATCATGTTATGGATTTGGGCTTAGGTCATGGGTCCATTTAGATCAGGGGTAAAACGGTCACTTTGACCCAAGAAGGATTGTTTGGATTTTGACTAAGTGTTATTTAGTAATGATAGCTCAGAGAGTCGTGGGAGCAGCTGATATAGATTCCTTACCGAGAGATTCAGCAGCCAACTTTCTGAGGTGAGTTTTCCTCCAGGAGGAAAGGGTCGAAGGCAGCAATGCCGGCCTGTTATGTATATTAGCATATGCCGGACTTAGGTCCGATGTCGGGGTTAGCCCGATGTAGGTTATATGTTTTCGAACTTCGGTATGATGTCGGGGAAAGCTTGAGGAATGTTTTTATGATTGATATCTTCGTGATTCTTGCATGTGTTTGTTTATATGTTTCCGGTTTCGGTTCGATGATGGGGCAAGCCCGAGGAATGTTTAACATATATGTTATGTTATATGTTCCGGGCTTCAGTCTGATGCCAAGGCAAGCCCGAGGAATGTTTATATGTTTATGTTACGTGTTTATGATATATGCTTGTTGATATGTTATATGTATACCAGACTTCAGTCCGATGCTGAGCGGGGCCCAATGCCTAACTTCGGTCCGATACCGGGTGGGGCCCGATGCCTGATTCGTTCGATGTCGGGTGGGGCCCGATGTAGCGGGCAAGGCCCAATGTATGTTATTATGTGATTATGTGTATGGTATGTGGTAGTTTGGGGAGACTCACTAAGCTTCGTGCTTATAGTTTTCAGTTTTGGTTTCAGGTACTTCCGCTAGTAAGGGGAAGAGCTCGGGGGGACTGCATGGCACACACCACAACTTTTAGCCTGAGAGGATTCACTCTAATGTTTTGAATTAAAATGAAAATTTTGGACCGAATTTTTTAGATGTTTCAAGTTGGTATCAGAGCCTTGGTTTGAGGGATTCGGGCACAATCTCGGGTGTGTCTGGACTCAAACTGAGGACTTGGTATGAAAATTTTCAAAAGAAAATCGTTTTCTTATAAAAAGAATTTTGAAAAGACAAAAAGAACTATGAAAAGAGAAAAGGGTGCGGTGCATGCAATGAGCCAAGCTCAAGTAATTACTCCCAAATTACCCATACTAGTTTATGTTATGATATGTTTATGAGAAATGTATGCTAGATTAAGACTAAGGATCTAGGAAGGATGCCTTATGTGCCTGTTATATGTATACTAGATTTATGAAGTGCATGCTAGTACATATTAGTCGGTGATGGCCTGAATGATATATGCTTGATTATGTTTACTCAATGCTCTAATACTGCTTGCTTTGTGCTTTTAGGAGTTCTAGTTATCTTTTACTAACTACTAAATGAATATTTTAAGTTACATATTACGAGGAATAAATAATTTCAGAAGGTTAGGTTAAGCTCTATTCCGTAGCTCTTTTTTGAGTCCAACCGTTGTAGGGTAAGATCTCTCATTCGAAGAATTATCTAGTCTCATTGATATGTAATGGTATTCGCGAGCTAGTTAGGAGGAGATAGCAGGGACTTCTTATGCACCTGATTGCGGAGAGTAGGTTGGTGGTTACCCTAGGGAAAGCCTAGGATAAGATTAGTGCGAGAACAACAGTAGTAGTAGAAGGGACTTAGTGGAGTTAAGGCAGTTCTTGAGGAAAGTACGAATATATGTGGAAGTTAGTATGGGCCCATACTACTAAAAGCAGAGGATCCGTACTCGAATCAAGGAAGGCTGAGATGAACCCAGGAAACTTGTAGTGTGTGAGATCCCTTGAGTGATCATATGTATACTGATGTTTGTTATGGTGTATTTTCAGTATGATGACGCTACATATTAGGCCAGTCGGCAAATCAAGTATCGGTGTGGGATCAAGCTCGGGTTATGGAGTCGGGCAGCTCGATGAGCAGATGAGAGAGTTCATTTCTTCTGAGGTCATGTACAGTATTTTAGACCAAACTCCTGTGATCTTCAGTAAGATCAAGGAGGGTATCCTAGAGCTTTAGGTTGAGAGACTGAGTGCATTCTGCACCAAGGTGGCGGCCATGATGGGTTTGCGCACGCTGACATTCATGGAGTTCCGAGCTTGCAGAGCTCCAGACTACCATGGGGCTTGGGACCCCATTGCTAGCAGCAGGTGGTTGGATGATGTCGCCAACGCCTTCCGTACGAGCCGATGTCCCAAGGGGGAAAACATCTGAATTGCTTTTTGTTTTCTGAAGGACAGGGCACGTGATTAGTGGGAGGAGGTCGGACGAGCCATTGGAGATGATGCAGTTCTAGATGCGGTGACCTGAAGTGATTTTTCGGTGAGGTTCAGGGCTGAGTTTGCACCTGTGATTGAGGTGCAACAGCTTGCTAGGGTGTTCTAGGATCTCCAGCAAATGAAGGAGACGGTGATCGAGATCACCGCCATGCTTAGGGAGAGGGCCCTTCTTGTTCTAGAGTACGCGCAGGATGAGGAGATGAAAAAAGCCCGATATCATGAGATGTTGCGGAGTGACATCCGCCAGTTTGTGAGCAGATCCAGCTGTAAGACGCTAGAGGATATGATTTCTAGGGCTCGAGAGATAGAGTTTCACTTGGACATGGAGAGGAAGAGGAAACCCAAGGGGGTTCAGTCAGGGAGTGCGGGCAAGAGGCACAAGGTATCAGACCATAGACCTAGGAGCCAGCAGGGTCGCGGCCGTTGTGGAAAATGTGGCAAGTTACACGAGGGGACGTGCAAGGTAGGGAGTTCAGGTTGCTTTAAGTGCATCCAAACTAGTCATGTGAGTAGAGATTGTATAGATAGAACTACCACCACGACAATATCATATCTGATTTGCTTTTAGTGTAATTAGACGAGACACAAGTAGTCCTAATGCCCGATTTTAGCAATGGCAGGGCAAGTGGCAGCACCCGCTCCTACAACGTTGTGTTGGATTAGTGTCTAAGTCCATAACTATTTTGGTATGTACTTGACCCGATGGTGCATGGTCCTTTTGGGTTGCCTTCACCAAAGCAACTTGATAGGATGAATTATGGAGAGAAAGGATTAAATATGATTGATTAATATATTATGAGAATAATATATTAAAGGAGAAATCGTATTGGTTAATTAATATTAGTCAAGAATTAATTGGTAATTAGTTTTGTGACTAAAAGAGATTAATTAAACTTAAGGGACTGGAATTGTAATTATAAGATAATTGAAATTGGGCCATGGATTGCCTTGTATTAAGGAGCGGACGAATTCTATGGGGAAACCCATGAGAAAATCGTCCAAGGCCTTAAGGAAAGGGATCCATGTGTTGCTTAAGGCTTAAGCATCCAAATTAGGGTTTCCTTGTTAGATAACCCTAATAGCATCCTATATATATATATATATATATATATATATATATATATATATATATATATAGATCCCTTATGACCCAAAATGTGGCTAAGCATCCTTCTAGGGTTTCACACGTTTTAGGGCAGCCTCCATCCTCTCTCCTCCTCATTCTCTTGCTCTTGGTGTTTGTGAAACATTAGAGGTATGATCTAAGCTTTCTAAAGTCAATAGAAGAAGGATTTAGGATTGTTATTGCTACATAACAATCAAGGTATGATCTGAACCCTAATTATATGTTATATTGATTGTCATATCCTAGATCTAGGGTTTATAGTCTTGGATAACTTGCATGTACAATAGAGAAACCTAGATCCAAGCATTAGGGTTTGTATGAGCACATAGAATGTTCTTATGACCAAAACCCAGCAGTGGTATTAGAGCCTAAATTGGTTTCTATTGTATTGATGCTTTATATGTTGAAAAAATTCGATTTTTGTGTTTCTGGGAGCTGAACTCGCCGAGTTTTTTAGATGAACTCGCCGAGTTCATGCTAACTCGACGAGTCCATGCCTGACTCGACGAGTCGGCTGGTCAGCGTGAGGGAAAACCGGGATTTATTGCTGTTTTTGCATGAGGATACTTGCCTTATCATATTAGATCAATATAAATCTGATTTTTTGATATATATATATATATATATATATATATATATATATATATATATATATATATATATATATATATATATGACTATATTCTTGATCTAATTGAAGATATTTATCAATTAATAAAATATTTGTTTCCTTATGTGATAATTGATTAATTATTTTGATTAAATTGGTAAATTGTTTTGCAAGAAATCATTAAATAAATCAAATATGGATAATTATATTATTAAATGTTAATTTAGTTTATTTGTTATTTGATCCTTATGTTATGAAATGTTTCATATTTTTCCCTTTAGGTTTTATAGTTTAAATTTGAACCCAAAAGTTTTGTTGTTTTGAAATTTAAATAGTTGAAACCCTAATGTTTTGAAAAAGGTTTCAAAACTTGCCCTCAAGTTTTGGAATTTAAATTTTGATTAATTGTTTAATTTTGATGTATATTTAAATTCTAAACCCTAATGTTTTGAAATGTTTCAAAACTTGCCCTCAAGTTTTGGAATTTAAAAGTTGATTAAAAGTTTAATTTAGGAATATTAAATTCTAAAACCCCAGTATTGTTTTGAAAAGTTCAAATCAGACCCTTATGGCTTTATTAATTAATTAAGGTGTGTAATTAAAAAATGTTTAATAAATCCATAAAATTTTAGGTTTACAATTTAATTAAATTAAAAGTATAATTGTTAAATTTGACCACCTAGTATTTTAAAAGTTGTAAAATACACCCTATACTATATATATAACATTAAAAGTCAAACATTATATATATATATATATATATATGTATGAGTAACAGTCAGTCTTACCGTTAGTAGGCCTCATTCATGAAGCTGGTCTATAAGGGGTGTTTAAGTAAATTGCCTATAAAATGGCGATTGAATGGGTATCCACTCTTACCCACCGCACTCTTGACTAGTGGAGGGTCGTTAGCCGAACGGGTAGGATAGGACGAAACCTTCCATTATAAGTATAATGAAGTATAAAAGTAACTAAATGTTTTACAAATTCCCAATCTTAGTTACTTAGGCAAAGTGAATTGATGCAATTCCATGAAATTACACTTTGTGCCCTTGCGAAGACGTTAGTGGAGCGTGTGTGGTTTACCGGCACATTAAATGGTTCTAAGCAAAGGTAGCAAAGGGTGGCTCAATGTTTGTCATAGTTCGGTGGAGCGTGTGTGGTTTACCGGCACATCGAATAGGTGACTGTAACATATGAGGGCACCATGTAAGTTTGCATGGTTATTCACACCCGCTTTGTGATCCTCGGCATCCCAGTCACAAACAAGAGGGGCATATCGAGATTTAAACATGCCATTGAAATGTTCAATGAATCTCATAGGATCTAGGAGTTTTCATAGATTTAAAACTTAAATTTCTTTTTCGTTTTTCATGGTGGAAATTAGTGAATCGTCATTCACTTACCTTCAAATGTTCTACAATTTGGGTTACGGCATCCCTCTCCCGAGTTGTAGAATATTGTGTTGGGTCCTAGCCTTAGTATCTCATTTGGGTGATTTACTAAGGACTCAATCAATCAACTAACTTGGATTCGTTTTCTCCCGTTTTGTAGATGTCAAAGTTCGACAACTATGGTCTTCCCAAATCCCGTGGAACAAGCTTTCCACATGAAGATGATATTCCACGATTCGATCGAGGAACAAGAAATCATGCTTCACTTCCTCCACCTCCTCAAATTGTTCTCCCTAACCCACAAGTTCGAAGACTTGAAAAGTTCAAGATCACTCAAGCCCTTTTGGCAAGTAAACATAAAGAGGGAAAGCCGGTGTGTGCACACGTCCTAGGGATGAAGTCACACATTGATAGGTTAAGAATGTTGGGATCTGTTGTCTGTGAGGAGATGGCTGTTGATTGGGTTCTTCAGTCACTTCCTAACTCATATAGTGAGTTCGTAAGAGAGTACTATATGATGAACCGCGACGTGACCCTTATAGATCTCACCTATATGCTTATTGCTGTTGAATCAGCAATGGTTTGGCGCAATAGAAAAGCAAAGTTGATTGGTGAATCTGCCTTCAAGACCTCTATGGATATAGACAATGGCAACGAAAGACATGCTATGATCGAAAAGTTTGATCATAAGAGAAAGGCAATGTCTGAAGTAGTTCCATGTCATGTTCCAAAAGAGTCAATTTGCTTTTATTGCCAAGAGAAAGGGCATTGGAGACGAAGCTGCCCCATTTACCTAAGAGATCTAAGAGATGGGAGAGTCGAAACGTATGGCTCTAATATAGGTAAAATCCATTAACTAACTCTTTTAAGCTTCTATTCTATATTCTTAATACATAATGTGATAAGATTACAATTGATGTTTTGTAGGATCGAAGAAAAGAAAGGAAGCTTAAGGGAAGAAGTGAGCAGAATCTAACCGTGAAGGAATGGATTTCAATCGCATTTCTCAAAGATTAGATTCTTGAGCTACTACTTAGAGTTAGAATTAGATTGCTAAGAAAGATGTATTAGCATAGTTTTTCAATGAATTGCATTGTAAGGACAAATTTTTTTCCGCAATAAAATAAATTTTGATTTTATATTATTTATTTATCCTTGCAATGGCGTATATGAAAATTTGATGTTTGAATGTTTCTATTATTAGCAATAATGGATTTGGTTCTTATTATGGAAATGTCGAAGAACTTACCGAATAAGGAAAGTTTCTCATCACCCAAGTTTTAATTGGACAGAAACTTGGAATCATGCAACTTGGTTGCACGATGAATGAGAAATTTCATATTTGGAAATTAGACTAATTCATTGACAAAGTGTCAAGTGAAGGACTAGGAGATCGAATATACAAAGTTGCGTGTTGATCAAGTCCACCATAAGAGTAACAAAGATATTCGTCATGTTTTGCTAAAAGTTTAGTAAATATGACTATACTCATAAGATTAGGTGTAATTATGAATTGATTGAAAAAGTTTAAATCAATAGCAGAACGAATAAGAAGAATCAAGTAGGCAGAAAGATAAAAGTGTCTCCATTCTAAGAAGAAAGGAGAGTACCTTTTATGCTTTCTGATAAGTCTTAATGATTAAGAACCATATCTCAATTGATCCTCTAAGTGAATCTTAGTACAATTGTATGTCTAAGAAGAGGAATCAATAATTGCAGAAATGGTTAAATCAAGAAGTCAATCATACTTCATTCCAAAACAAGTCTTAGAGTTAAGATTGTGACATTGAGTGATAAGTATTAAAAGGTTTATAACATTCATCAAATGTGGAAAGTTGTGATGTCTTGGATAAGACAAAGACCAACTCGAACCAATTTATGAAGTGTTTTGATAAAAGCTACACTAACTCTTGAATATTTGGTTGTCAAGAAATGTTTATTGACAAGAGAATCTTATATGTCAAGGAGTTAGTGGGAGTCTTAATGGATTTGAAAGGTTTCAAGAACAAATCAAATAAACCTTAATTGATCATCACCAGCACACGAGTTGAGGTTTACAACCTATCGTGTTGACACTATTTTATTTCTGTGTCATTCCAGTTGAGTTAATTATGCATGTGAGTCCTATGAGTTCTCATTTAAATGCATAAAAGGCAGGTACCTTGATCAATGAAAATTACATTGATAGGAAAAGGTGAGCTGCTTAACTACTTGGAAGACATGGTGGGCAGTTGTGCTACCATAAGGCAAGAAATCAAGATTAAGAAAGTTCGATCCATGTGAGTTTTAATTTGTCGTAAACTTTGGTTTTGACAAATTCACATGGATAGGAACAAATACACCGTTTAAATCTAAGTGTCATAAGATTTCCTCCTTCATGAAAATGATTGTGAGGAAATACTTTCAATAAGAAAGATTTTAAGAAGATAGTGATTGTAAAATTGCATTCTCGAATTCGATTATGGTTACGGTATCCCTTTCCATAATTTGAATTGTGAGGTTTGGTAATTGTTTAGACACACATATGAACTATCTAAGGCAAAGGTGTATAAGTTCAAGAAGCCTTGATAAAAGATTATCAAAGCACTAAGTATTAGAAACAAGGACTTAAGAAATTCAATAGGTATTAATTTTCTGAAAGTTAAGCTGTTTCTGAATACATGTCAAAGCTAGTGGGAGCATAAGTGTTATGTTTATAATAATCATCATGATAGTGGGAGCATAAGTGTTATGATTGTATGATTATTAAGGCATGTATTGCAAGTTGGCAATATTAATTATAGAAAACAAGAGTTATGCCTTGCAAAGTCGTAAGGGTTGTAAAGTTGTTTTGCTATAATTAAGGGAGAGAATATTATGGTTTATTTCAAATCCAAAGGCTTAGGTTATGGAATGTTAATAAATGTAGTCAAAGGTACATAGTGTGTTCTTAAAATTTTGATTATGATTATGACATTCCTCTTCACAATTCGAATTTCGAGAACATAGCAAATAAAATATTATGGCAGAAGATTGATAAAGTATCAAATCTTTATGTAAGACATTATGCATCGTGTCGCATACGCTTCGGGTATAGGATTGATTGCAAATGTTTGGATATTTGACCATTCTAAAATTTTCCAAATGTCTAGCGCATTTAGAGGGAAAAGGGACTAGAATCGGTTTTGACTAAAATAATTAAACAACTATCAAAGGACAATCCAAAGTTCACCGAGGATTGGTCGCTTGTGAGTAGTTGGAAGTATAGTATTGGAAAATATGGAAATGTTTCCATATTGGATGGACCATATCGACATTGTTATGAATAGATAAGATTCTATTAAGAATGAGTTGTCATATGGAAAATATGGAAACGTTTCCATATTTGGAATTGAATATTGAAAACCTATGACTAGATTAGAAACTTTTATGCAAAAGGATGTTCAAAGGAATGTTATTTGAGTGAGAGACATCATATCTTAGGAATTGTATTGTAACAATTTCCGATAGAGGATTTTGTAATATCATTGGCAATAGTCTTTGTGACTTTGGTGCAATGACATTACGAAAGGATCATTGCATAAAATGTTAGAATCTAACATATTCTATAAGTGGAAAGAATTTGATATTCTTTCACTTATGAAAAACTATTTGGAGTTGTGAAATGAGTATGATTGGAAATGTGTTTAATTTGATCTATTTCACAAAGAAAGAACCATAGGTAAACATTGTGTGCATGCTAAGAAGCATAGGACAAGTGTAATAATTCAAGTAAGAAGTTGATTACCCGAAACGACAAATAATGAGTAATCGATATGGTGATAAATAAAAGGAGTTTTATTTATACTCAAAGGTTTGAGGCCATATGGGATTAGTATTATTCTTGTGTTTCACTTTGCATGTTTTGACTTCCTGAATAATTTAATTGGTTAAGAACATTCAAATTATTCGAACAGGCCACAGTCGTTCATATGTTGGAAGTAGGTATGAATAAAGACTATCGTGAATTGGTGTGTGGATTGTCTAAAGAGTATTAGACATAAGCAAATGTTTGCTGCAACGTTCATGAGTGCTTATGAATATGATTTGAGCATTGGATCAAACCCACGCTCACTTGGATCACTCCACGGATTGTATCACGAGTGATTGGTGAGACGATAACATCTTATATTCTTGAAACCGAGATGTGTGAGTTGTATCTTGCGAATTGGTTGCACATTGATAATATGTAAACGCACCAGTAACTTGGTGTCATAAAACATATTGTTGTGCGTGATTCGGTGAGTAAGTGAAAGCGAGCATTGAGTCAAAGTTTATCCGTTCCTTTTATCCAAAGTAGGATAAAAGCGATATCTTTGGGCCCCTCGATGATTTAGCGATGACAAACGTAAATGTTCGGCCGGGCTAGGGCTAATTTAATTTGTTCAGTTAGTCGGTCGTATAAATTGGAATCAAGAAATAGTACAAAGGAGAATGATTAGAAATCATGTCTCATATGATATCTAGAATGGAGGAATATATGATCCCTTATCTAAAGGACACGCGTATCTGATAGGATCAGAGTTGACAGCAGCTTTGGAAAGCTACGATTGCAGATCAGGATCTGAAGTCATACGCATAATAGTTATTAGACTTATCCAAGTGGGAGAATATTGGGTTAGTGTCTAAGTCCATAACTATTTTGGTATGTACTTGACCCGATGGTGCATGGTCCTTTTGGGTTGCCTTCACCAAAGCAACTTGATAGGATGAATTATGGAGAGAAAGGATTAAATATGATTTATTAATATATTATGAGAATAATATATTAAAGGAGAAATCATATTGGTTAATTAATATTAGTCAAGAATTAATTGGTAATTAGTTTTGTGACTAAAAGAGATTAATTAAACTTAAGGGACTGGAATTGTAATTATAAGATAGTTTCAATTGGGCCATGGATTGCCTTGTATTAAGGAGTGGACGAATTTTATGGGGAAACCCATGAGAAAATCGTCCAAGGCCTTACGGAAAGGGATCCATGGGTTGCTTAGGGCTTAAGCATCCAAATTAGGGTTTCCTTGTTAGATAACCCTAATAGCCTCCTATATATATAGATCCCTTATGACCCAAAAACGTGGCTAAGCATCCTTCTAGGGTTTCACACGTTTTAGGGCAGCCTCCATCCTCTCTCCTCTTCATCCTCTTGCTCTTGGTGTTTGTGAACCATTAGAGGAGTGACATTTGTGACTCTAAGCTTTCTAAAGTCAATAGAAGAAGGATTGGGATTGTTATTGCTACATAACAATCAAGGTATGATCTAAACCCTAATTATATGTTATATTGATTGTCATATGCTAGATCTAGGGTTTATAGTCTTGGATAACTTGCATGTACAATAGAGAAACCTAGATCCAAGCATTAGGGTTTGTATGAGCACATAGAATGTTCTTATGACCAAAACCCATCACGTTGAGGATTACAGACGATTGTCAGGGCCACGTAGAGGCGCCTGTAGCGAGAAGTAGGGCCTTTCAGTTGATAGCAGAGGAGGCGCGATCAGCTTCCGTTGTGGTGACGGGTATGTATCTTCTCGTTATCTCTTTATTTATATTGATTAATGCTTATGTTTCTGTGTTTCATTATATGATCGTTCCTTGTGAACGATATATCTGCTCTAGTATTGTTTGATTCGGGGGCTACCCGATCGTTTGTGTCACTCGCACTCAACAAGCGATTCGTAGGGGCTCCGGGGGAGCTGGATTGCCTACTTGACGTGGAGATAGCAGATGATAGGTCCGACAGGGTTGCGTGGTACACCGAGGATGTACACTGCAGTTGTTCGATGAGCGGTTTTCTGCGGATTTGGTCCCTATTCCCTTGCAAGGGAATAAGGTTATAGTTTGTATGGACTGGTTGATCCCCAATGGGGTAATCATCGACTCCAAGCAGCAGCTAGTGAGAGTTCGGACTCCTAGTGGGGGAGGGTTAATGATTCAGGGCGAAAGGTCGCAGGGTAGACCGTGTGACAACCCGATATTTCAACTCTTTGTAACGACCAAAATGGGTCAAGTATTGTAACCACTTCTGAATAATAAAAAGTTACCTTCATAATAACATGTATAAATAAGTTCTACTTAATTTCCTTCTATGATTTAATGTCTTTGAAACATAATCGTACGTGAAAAGAACGCCCAAATCCGACTTCATATAGCGAAGATGTGATTTTTCCAAGTTCGGCTTAGCAACAGACAGCTAAAAACTCGAATCGGAAATCGAGCGACCTTTGGCCGGAATGACCTAAACGAGAATCGAAGGTCTCGTCAATGGTATTCCAGCGGTAAAAAGTCTGGCAAAAACCGACATCAGATAAAGAAGTTATGAATTTTCTAAGAAATTCCTTAAACACGATGAATTTTTAATAAATAATAAAAATATAATTTTGGAATTTGCCGACGGAGTCTAAACGAAAGTTGTAGAGCGTAGTCTCACCTACGCGAGGATATAAAGACCATCGAAAACGGAGTTCGTATGAAGAAGATATGGATTTTTGAAGTTTATTAAATAAATTAATTATTTATTTAATTCAAAATTCGAATATTATCCGAAGGGGAGTCAGCATCCTCCTCCGAAGTACGCGCTGCGTACTCCTGTACGCCCCGCGTAACCGAGAGGATTGGCCTCGGATCGTCCACGTCGCCATATCCGAGGAATCCGATCCATCCGACCCGCCCGACCCGTCCGACCCGACGTCCCATCCGACCCGGCGTCCCATCCGACCCACCTCCCCAGCAACCCGTCCCATCCGACCCGAGAACCCAACAACCCGTCCCATCCGAACCGAGGCAGTCGAGGCTTCGGTCATGCATGACGTACGCGTACGCAGCGCGTACGAGCGTACGCCCCGCGTACCGAGGCAGACCAGCCTTCCTATAAATAGAATGCGAGGCTTTCCGAAAATGTTGCTCATTTCTCTCCTCTCTCTCACAACTTTGTCTCGTTTTCCGTGCCCGTTATAACCCGAAGCTCTGGTCTTTTTGCTCAAGTCCCGAGGGTCGATTTTACTCCCGAGATTCCCGAGAATCCCGAGAAAAATCCGTTTTCTGAGACGAGACTCTGCCCGGTTTTCCATCTCGCTTTCTTCAATCAATCAAGTGAGTTTCATACCCCTTAATCAACCTGTTAAATATTCTAAATGCTTTTATATGCTTTCAAAAGGGGGGGAATGCAAGTTAAATACTTATAGTTATTGTTTCAATCACCTGTGATTGTACTAATCACATGTGATTAATAACTAGGGAAATCAGTGGTTTTATCACTATTCAAACTATCTATTAAACTGTTTTACTTCTAAATGTTTTCCAAACCCATTTACTTTTCGAATTTACACTGCAACTGTGATTTAAGCAAATGTTCCTTATACTTAAACTGTTTTAATCAAATCTACACCTTCAAATGGTTTTATAGATTGACATCAAGTCAATCTTTCTTTAAAAATAATACTTATGTTTCAAATGCCTTATAAATACTTATTTATGCTTTTATATTACAAATTGCATGCCCATATATGTATAGACGTATAAATAATGTTTAAAGGACTTAGGAAGGCTATCCACCTTGTTTCCTTTTCCTCGATTTGGATGTGGTCTGATAGGATTTTGGGTGACCATCCGAAGGTCGTTTCCATATTAATTATATATCAAATATACATATATAGACATAAAAATACTTCCATAATCATATGTACTAAACGCACTGTTATCAAGTTACCATCGGGGTAACACAGAATCAAACTATTACAACTGCTAGATCAATGAGTCAGTTCATTCATGAGTCTATACTAGGAAGAGAATATATACAACTATACTACGAGAACATATACAACTATACTAGAACAAGAAACATTTCATCACACATGCAAGAATACGATAACAAATGTGATCCACTGTATCGGAGCATGTCTTAAATGTCATGGCCCGAGTTGTAGCCAGAATTCTCTTGGAGGGAGAGCGTTGAGTTTGCGTATAGATCTATACTGGATTGACTATCCTACACCTTGCTGCTAGCTACAGCCGGACCTGCAGGTCTGCGGGTGCCAAACGTCATTCCGTTATTACGACCGTTCTTTATGTCGTTGTTATTAGTCGATAGTATGGTGCAATTATCACATTATACCTTAATATAAATCCGGTTTAAGGTAGTAGTAATTAGTACAACAGTAGTTCTTATTATACAAAACTACAGTACTACAATGATTTACCCATTACATATTTTGGTGATAATCTCACTTAAGCATTAATGTACAAACTATATTTTATCAAATGATAGTTATACTTGGGTAATCACACACTTTTACAACAGACGAGTTCACAAAACAGTTAAACCTTGGTAGAAGGTTACTATTATAGAAAATATAGGATTTTCTGAGAGATTCAAACTTTTGCAAATACTTTTAAACATTTATTTACATTTTTACAAACTTATACATTGGGACAAGTTCAAACGTTTTTGACAATGAACATTGACACTAAAATACTTATGAACTCACCAGCTTAATGCTGATAAACTCTTTCAAAATAACTTGTATTCTCAGGTCATCAGTAGACAGGTACCGATGCCAGCTTTTGAGATGATGGAGCGTACTCAAGACTCATCATTTTGTTATTTTGATTTACGTTATATTTTTGGTGTCTAAAATTTTACAGAACACACATGTATTAAATTTATATATTTAATGCAATGGATGATGTTGTTTGCCTATTTACATTTACTGTGTTGTGATTACCTTACATGACGTCCTCCGCCCCAGAACGTTTCCGCCGTTCTTGGTTTTGGGGTGTGACAGATTGGTATCAGAGCATTGTTTATAGTGAATTGAGTATATCAACCCATAAAAGATATACTAAACTATAAACCCATTGGGGATTTAACTCTGACCAAGAGTCTATACTTAAAATAATAAAATATTTAACTAAGTATACTAGTCTGCATTCATACTAAAATAAGTGTCACAATGACAAGAACAAAAGTATTACGATTGTTAAATATCACAAGTGAGCTCGGGGATGTATGGTCAGTCCTGGGAATGGCATAGCCTGATCAACTATGCTGATCTTAGGAGTGATTAGCACATGCCTTAGAATGGTTGTGATAGGTTAGCAAGTCTAAAAACTTACCAACAATACCACCAGAAGATCAATAGAACTTAAACTTAAAATACTATAGGAGTATTTTGCGCTACTAGTTACACGTATACTATATTCTTATACCTCTATTCTCGCATAGATCTTGATGGCTAGATATCCATCATGGCGACCCGTACTTTCCCAATGAAGGCAATGCCGGGTGGATCGATGAAGAGCCCGAAGTTGATCATCCAATCCCTTTGGATGATCACCTTGCAGAAGGCTTTTCAGATGGATCCGACTCCGAGCCTAAAGTCAACAACCTGAACCGCTGGAGTAATGATCAGGGTAAACCCTTACCATACTTTGGGGACCGAACCTTTTACAACGTCAGCGATGGTGGCTCTACTGACCGAGCTCTGCCTGTCATTATCCGCAGAATAGCTCGTATTGTCGAGCAAGGTGGAGCAGCCGTCGACCGAGTCATAGAGATTGATGCCGACTCAGGTGTCAACACAGTCAGCATCCGCCGTCTTGAAGAAGACATGGAACAGACCCGGAGGAAAAATAAAACCCTGAAATAGCAGTTGGCTGCCTCACGAGCTGAAATATTGGAACTTCGAGCTCGTCAGAGGACTCAGGATCGACCCATTCAAGAGGTGTTTCGTCAAGTATCCGACCGCAGTACTCGCCCGGGATTTTCCCATCGCCGTTGGTTGATGTCTAGTACAGCTCCGTCTTTTAATTAAAGTATAGCCTTTAACATCTGTGCTCCAAGTAGCGCTTGTGTGTAAAATGTTTCTAACTTCCGTACTCAAATTTGAAATCTAAGGACTGTCAAACTTTTCTTTATGGTATGATGTATGACCTACTGTTAGGTCGATTTTCCCTGAACTTATTACGTCAGTAATACCAGTAAATTTTTGAGAGCTATCTATCTGGGAAAAATCTATACACTTGTGCTTTCCTACTTATAATGCTTGTTGTGGTTTCAAGCACCCTTTCAACTGTTGGACTATGTTTAGTTAGTCCATGGGTCACTCTCGTGTTGCTTACAAATTGATTCTTACCATCTTTCTTATCTTTTTAAACTTTCAGTTGAAGGATGTCTCCTCGCAAGTCTCCCAGGAATAGGAATAATCCTGCACCTCCACCACCTCCTCCGCCTCCGGTCATCGATACTGTAGCCCTGAATGCTGTTGTAGCTGCAGCAGTGGCAACTGCCATGGCTCAGTATCACTCTTCTGATGCCAGCAGAGGTGGAACCCCTGTGGAATCTATTCCGATCGAAATCCCTGTGCGCTCAAGGGAGTGCTCTTACAAGGATTTTACAAACTGCAAGCCGAAGCCTTTCTATGGCACCGGCGGAGTCATTGCTCTCTCGCAGTGGTTCGAGAAGACTGAATCAGTCTTCGAAATCTGTTCATGCCCTGCTGCGTGCAAGGTGAAATATGCCGCCTGCACCTTTGAGGGTAAAGCCCTAACGTGGTGGAACGGCCACGTCAAAGCCCTAACTCTCGTCGTAGCCAACGACATGGGCTGGGAAACAATGAAAGACCTCATGACTGAGGAATACTGCCCGAGGGGCGAGATCCAGAAACTGGAGCAGGAACTCTGGAACCTGTCGATGAAGGGCACCAATGTGGTCGCTTATACTGCCCGATTCAGCGAGCTGGTGGCCCTCTGCCCCAATATGGTTCCCACCGAGGGGAAGAAGATCGAGAGGTACATATGGGGGCTAGTGCCTCCGTATCAGGGGAATGTGCTAGCGTCAAACCCCGCTACCTTCGACAGTGCCAAACGATTGGCACAACGACTCATTGACCATGGAGTCAAAACCCCTGCAACCACAACCACCCTAGCCATCCCGGAACCCTCCAAACCCGCCGATACTAAGCGGAAATTCTGGGATGAAAGGAAGAAGCATCAGGCTGCCAAAAAGCAGCAATTGGTGGCAATTCATGCCGCAGTAACCCCTACTGCTGCTACCACTGCTCCGGTGAGTCGGTATGCTGGAAGTTCGCCCAAGTGCACCAAATGCAGATACCACCACAACGGCCCCTGCCGTGAATTGCAGTGCTCTAACTGCAACAAGAAAGGACACACCGTCCGATTCTGTAAATTCCCGGCACAACCTATCAACCAAGTCCCTAGCTCTGGCGCGAGCCCAACCTGCTATGGATGTGGCGAAGCAGGCCACTTCAAGAGGGACTGCCCCAAAGCGAGGAATGCTGGAGGAGCAGGGAGGGTACTGGCTATAGGCCACGGGGAAGCAGTTGCTGACCCTACAGTAGTAACCGGTACGTTCCTCCTCGATAACTCCTATGCATGCATTCTATTCGATAGTGGAGCGGAGCGAAGCTTCGTAAACCATAAATTTGCTCGCATGCTTAATCAACCACCGCACGCACTCAAAGAACTATTTACAGTAGAAATGGCTAATGGAAAAACTGAAAATACGAGTAGCATATACTTAGGTTGTACCCTAACCCTAGACAACCATTCATTTCCAATCGACCTCATGCCAGTCTCCATAAAAAGTTTCGACGTCATCATTGGCATGGACTGGTTAAGCCTTCATCGTGCCGACATCATGTGCTTCGAGAAAGCAGTCCGTCTAAACCTCCCGTCTAACGAAACTCTTATAGTCTATGGCGACAAACCCGGTGCAAGTCTTCGCATCATATCAAGTAATCAAGCACAGAAATACCTGCGTAAGGAATACCACGCATTCCTTGCTCACGTCGTCGACACGAACCTAGAAACGAAAGAACTAAAGAACCTCCCAGTAGTGAGCGACTTCCCCGACATTTTCCCAGAAGAACTACCCGGATTACCTCCGCAACGACAAGTCGAGTTCAGAATCGACTTAGTCCCAGGAGCTACCCCAGTAGCCAAGTCGCCCTACCGTTTAGCACCAGCCGAGATGCAAGAACTCTCTGGTCAACTTAACGAACTGCTCAGCAAGGGCTTTATAAGGCCAAGCTTCTCACCTTGGGGAGCACCGGTCTTGTTTGTTAAGAAGAAGGACGGATCCTTCCGTATGTGTATTGACTACAGAGAACTCAACAAACTGACGGTCAAGAATCGTTATCCTCTACCACGCATAGATGATCTATTCGACCAACTGCAAGGGGCGAACTATTTTTCTAAGATTGATCTGAGATCCGGATATCAACAGTTACGAGTGCTAGAGGAGGATGTGCCGAAGACCGCCTTCCGAACTCGTTACGGACATTACGAGTTCGTGGTGATGCCATTCGGATTGACCAATGCGCCCGCAGTCTTCATGGATCTGATGAATAGAGTATGCCGACCCTACTTGGATCAGTTCGTCATCGTTTTCATTGACGACATCCTAATCTACTCCCGAAGTAAGAAAGAACATGGCGATCATCTGCGACAAGTTCTAGGGACATTACGAAAAGAGAAACTTTATGCGAAGTTCTCGAAATGTGAATTTTGGATCCGAAGAGTCGAATTCTTAGGACACGTGGTAAGCGAAGAGGGAATCCACGTGGACCCATCCAAAATTAAGGCCATTGAGAACTGGTCAGCACCGAAGACTCCTACAGAAATTCGTCAATTTCTAGGTCTCGCTGGCTACTACCGCAGGTTCATTCAGAACTTCTCACGAATAGCGAAGCCTCTTACAACCCTAACCCAGAAGGGTGTGGCCTTTGACTGGGAAGAGAAACAAGAAAGAGCGTTCCAAACGCTCAAACGAGCCTTGTGCACCGCACCAATACTATCCCTTCCCGAAGGAATAGAAGACTTCGTAGTTTATTGCGATGCATCAAACCAAGGACTCGGATGTGTTCTGATGCAGCGAGGTAAGGTCATCGCCTACGCCTCAAGACAATTGAAGACACACGAGGTTAACTACACGACCCACGATCTTGAGCTAGGAGCAGTAGTGTTTGCTCTGAAGATCTGGAGACATTACTTGTATGGAACGAAGAGCACTATCTTTACCGACCACAAGAGTTTACAACACATTTTCGATCAGAAGGAGCTCAACATGAGACAACGACGATGGGTCGAGCTACTCAGTGATTACGAATGCGATATTCGTTATCATCCGGGTAAAGCCAACGTAGTAGCAGACGCCCTAAGTCGGAAGGAATATTCTGGTCGCAAAGTCAAGTCATTATCGATAACTATCCATTCACACCTGACTAAGCAAATTCAGGCGGCTCAACTTGAGGCCATGAAATCTGAAAATGTGTCAAGTGAATCCCTTAGAGGAATGGACAAGAATTTAGAAGCCAAAGGTGACGGAGCTTTATATTTCATGAACCGGATCTGGACACCGAAACATGGTGGCTTCCGAGACTTGGTCATGACCGAGGCGCACAACACTCGGTATTCCGTCCACCCAGGTTCAGATAAGATGTATCTGGATCTTAAGAAGCTATACTGGTGGCCTAATATGAAAGCAGAGATTGCTACCTTCATAAGTAAATGCCTTACTTGCGCAAAGGTTAAGGTCGAGTACCAGAAGCCCTCTGGTTTATTGCAGCAACCAGAGATCCCGGAATGGAAGTGGGAGCGGATCACTATGGATTTCATAACCAAGTTGCCCAAGACAACGGGTGGACTTGACACCATATGGGTCATTGTTGATAGATTGACCAAGTCTGCACACTTCCTGCCTATCAAAGAAACCGACAAGATGGAGAAGCTTACGAGAACATACATTAGGGAAATCGTACGGCTACATGGTGTACCTATGTCCATTATCTCCGATAGAGATAGTAGGTTCACCTCAAGATTTTGGCAATCACTACAACATTCTCTAGGAACAAGGCTGGACATGAGCACAGCCTACCATCCTCAGACCGACGGACAAAGTGAGAGGACCATCCAAACTCTGGAAGATATGTTGCGAGCCTGCGTGATTGACTTTGGGAAGGCATGGGATACTCATTTACCCCTTGTCGAGTTTTCCTATAATAACAGTTATCACACGAGCATCAAGGCTGCTCCATTTGAAGCTCTCTACGGCCGTAAGTGCAGATCCCCTCTGTGCTGGGCTGAGGTGGGTGATACCCAATTAGCCAGGGGGCAAACTTCCGACAGTACTCTCACCGGTCCGGAGATCATTCGGGAAACAACAGAGAAAATCGTTCAGATCCGTGAACGATTGAAAGCCTCCAGAGACCGACAGAAGAGCTACGCTGATAAACGAAGGAAACCTTTGGAATTTCAGGTGGGAGACCGAGTCCTCCTCAAAGTCTCACCCTGGAAGGGCTTGATACGCTTCGGCAAGCGTGGAAAGCTTAATCCGAGGTACATAGGGCCTTTCGAGATTCTTGCAAGAGTCGGCCCCGTAGCTTACAAACTCGAACTACCAGACGCACTTCGTAACGTACATTCTACATTCCACGTATCTAACTTGAAAAAGTGTCTATCCGACGAGACTCTTCTAATCCCACTCGACGAGATCGAAATCAACGAGAGCCTCAACTTCGTGGAAGAACCTATAGAGATCATGGACCGAGAGGTCAAACAAACAAAACAAAGTCGCATACCCATCGTGAAGGTTCGCTGGAACGCCAAGCGGGGACCTGAATTCACATGGGAACGCGAAGATCAGATGAAACAAAAGTACCCTCATCTCTTTCATGTTCACTAGCATCTTTGCTACTTTAAATTTCGGAACGAAATTCTCTCTAACGGGGGGATGATGTGACAACCCGATATTTCAACTCTTTGTAACGACCAAAATGGGTCAAGTATTGTAACCACTTCTGAATAATAAAAAGTTACCTTCATAATAACATGTATAAATAAGTTCTACTTAATTTCCTTCTATGATTTAATGTCTTTGAAACATAATCGTACGTGAAAAGAACGCCCAAATCCGACTTCATATAGCGAAGATGTGATTTTTCCAAGTTCGGCTTAGCAACAGACAGCTAAAAACTCGAATCGGAAATCGAGCGACCTTTGGCCGGAATGACCTAAACGAGAATCGAAGGTCTCGTCAATGGTATTCCAGCGGTAAAAAGTCTGGCAAAAACCGACATCAGATAAAGAAGTTATGAATTTTCTAAGAAATTCCTTAAACACGATGAATTTTTAATAAATAATAAAAATATAATTTTGGAATTTGCCGACGGAGTCTAAACGAAAGTTGTAGAGCGTAGTCTCACCTACGCGAGGATATAAAGACCATCGAAAACGGAGTTCGTATGAAGAAGATATGGATTTTTGAAGTTTATTAAATAAATTAATTATTTATTTAATTCAAAATTCGAATATTATCCGAAGGGGAGTCAGCATCCTCCTCCGAAGTACGCGCTGCGTACTCCTGTACGCCCCGCGTAACCGAGAGGATTGGCCTCGGATCGTCCACGTCGCCATATCCGAGGAATCCGATCCATCCGACCCGCCCGACCCGTCCGACCCGACGTCCCATCCGACCCGGCGTCCCATCCGACCCACCTCCCCAGCAACCCGTCCCATCCGACCCGAGAACCCAACAACCCGTCCCATCCGAACCGAGGCAGTCGAGGCTTCGGTCATGCATGACGTACGCGTACGCAGCGCGTACGAGCGTACGCCCCGCGTACCGAGGCAGACCAGCCTTCCTATAAATAGAATGCGAGGCTTTCCGAAAATGTTGCTCATTTCTCTCCTCTCTCTCACAACTTTGTCTCGTTTTCCGTGCCCGTTATAACCCGAAGCTCTGGTCTTTTTGCTCAAGTCCCGAGGGTCGATTTTACTCCCGAGATTCCCGAGAATCCCGAGAAAAATCCGTTTTCTGAGACGAGACTCTGCCCGGTTTTCCATCTCGCTTTCTTCAATCAATCAAGTGAGTTTCATACCCCTTAATCAACCTGTTAAATATTCTAAATGCTTTTATATGCTTTCAAAAGGGGGGGAATGCAAGTTAAATACTTATAGTTATTGTTTCAATCACCTGTGATTGTACTAATCACATGTGATTAATAACTAGGGAAATCAGTGGTTTTATCACTATTCAAACTATCTATTAAACTGTTTTACTTCTAAATGTTTTCCAAACCCATTTACTTTTCGAATTTACACTGCAACTGTGATTTAAGCAAATGTTCCTTATACTTAAACTGTTTTAATCAAATCTACACCTTCAAATGGTTTTATAGATTGACATCAAGTCAATCTTTCTTTAAAAATAATACTTATGTTTCAAATGCCTTATAAATACTTATTTATGCTTTTATATTACAAATTGCATGCCCATATATGTATAGACGTATAAATAATGTTTAAAGGACTTAGGAAGGCTATCCACCTTGTTTCCTTTTCCTCGATTTGGATGTGGTCTGATAGGATTTTGGGTGACCATCCGAAGGTCGTTTCCATATTAATTATATATCAAATATACATATATAGACATAAAAATACTTCCATAATCATATGTACTAAACGCACTGTTATCAAGTTACCATCGGGGTAACACAGAATCAAACTATTACAACTGCTAGATCAATGAGTCAGTTCATTCATGAGTCTATACTAGGAAGAGAATATATACAACTATACTACGAGAACATATACAACTATACTAGAACAAGAAACATTTCATCACACATGCAAGAATACGATAACAAATGTGATCCACTGTATCGGAGCATGCCTTAAATGTCATGGCCCGAGTTGTAGCCAGAATTCTCTTGGAGGGAGAGCGTTGAGTTTGCGTATAGATCTATACTGGATTGACTATCCTACACCTTGCTGCTAGCTACAGCCGGACCTGCAGGTCTGCGGGTGCCAAACGTCATTCCGTTATTACGACCGTTCTTTATGTCGTTGTTATTAGTCGATAGTATGGTGCAATTATCACATTATACCTTAATATAAATCCGGTTTAAGGTAGTAGTAATTAGTACAACAGTAGTTCTTATTATACAAAACTACAGTACTACAATGATTTACCCATTACATATTTTGGTGATAATCTCACTTAAGCATTAATGTACAAACTATATTTTATCAAATGATAGTTATACTTGGGTAATCACACACTTTTACAACAGACGAGTTCACAAAACAGTTAAGCCTTGGTAGAAGGTTACTATTATAGAAAATATAGGATTTTCTGAGAGATTCAAACTTTTGCAAATACTTTTAAACATTTATTTACATTTTTACAAACTTATACATTGGGACAAGTTCAAACGTTTTTGACAATGAACATTGACACTAAAATACTTATGAACTCACCAGCTTAATGCTGATAAACTCTTTCAAAATAACTTGTATTCTCAGGTCATCAGTAGACAGGTACCGATGCCAGCTTTTGAGATGATGGAGCGTACTCAAGACTCATCATTTTGTTATTTTGATTTATGTTATATTTTTGGTGTCTAAAATTTTACAGAACACACATGTATTAAATTTATATATTTAATGCAATGGATGATGTTGTTTGCCTATTTACATTTACTGTGTTGTGATTACCTTACATGACGTCCTCCGCCCCAGAACGTTTCCGCCGTTCTTGGTTTTGGGGTGTGACAGACCGACTCTATGTTTGGTAGCGAGAGCGAGGCACTTCCTTCAGTAGGGTTTCATAGTTTATGTCGCCTATGTTATGGATACCCGAGATAAGGGTAAGGCGATGGTGGATGATGTACCAATCATGCGAGAGCACGCAGTTGTATTCCCCGAAGGATTTGCCTAGGATACCACCGAAGAGACAGATTGAGTTCAGGATTGACCTAGTCCTTGGTGCGGCTTTGATAGTGTTACGCCTGTGTTTCTAGGCCTATCATTAATGTTGATATAATAGTCTAGGTTAACCTTTGTAACCCGTTTTGAAATAATAGAAGTATATTATTTGAGTATTATGTGTTTTGTGTTTAATTGCTTAATTATGTGGTTCGATTAATTAAGAATAAAAATAAGCGTCAAAATTAAAGTGAAAAATAAACTCGTTATCTTTGGATAATGTTGTAGTAGTTGAAACGAGGTTTCCGAATATATATAGAACGCCCAAATCTGACTTCATATGAGGAAGTTATGATTTATTGAAGTGTCGACTTAGCGGTATGCAGCCCGAAATACTCGATTTGAGATCGAGCGGTTTTTAGTCAAATCAATCTAAACGAGAATCGAAGATCTTATTGTTGGTATCGAAGCGACGAAAAGTTATGCGAGAACAAATGTCAAACGAAGAAGTTATGAATTTATAACGAAGTTTTCTGTCCCGGCCTACTAAAAATAATTAATAAAAATAAAGTCAAAATTAGCCGACGGAGTCTTAACGAAAGTTGTAGAGCGTAGTCTCACCTACGTGTGGATATAAAGAACGTTGAAAATGGAGTTCGTATGAAGAATATATGAATTTCCGAAGTTTATTAAATATTTAATATTTAAATTTAATTCCAAATTTTGGTATTATCCGAAGAGGAGTCATCGGACTCATCCGAAGTACGCCCAGCGTACTGCTGTACGCCCAACGTATAGCGAAGCATGACGTCCCTCGCACTCGAGTTCTTTGGTTACGTAAGCAATGACGAATTCGGACGTGTACGCCCCGTGTACTGCTGTACGCCCAGCGTACTCCGTGGCTCCAGCCTCCTATAAATAGGATGCGAGGGCAGCCGGCTCATTTGCTCTTTTTCTCTCTTCTCTCTCCCGTTTTGCATCGTTTTGCATGCCAGAAGTAACGCGAAGCCCCGGTATTATTCCCGAGCCCCGAAGCAAGTTTCGAAGTCCCGAAGATCCCGAGAAGTAAGATTCCCGAGCCGAAGCTCTGCCCACGAGAAGTTCGATTTTTCTGGAGATCTTCCAGATCTACGGAGAAACACTACTTCTACAAGCTGTAGTGCTGTCCGATCATCTTCTGATCAAGTGAGTGTGTAGTTACTTTCTTCTAACGCATAATTATGAAGTATTTTATACGAAATACGTGTTATGTGTATAATTTTTTTGATATATGTGTGAATGTATATTCATTCTCTTCTATCTCATAGATCTGATTTACTTTCTATGAAATACGTGTTATGTGGGTGTGCCTCATCTGTTATGTGGAATATGTATTGAATGAAAATGATATACAGGTTTTAAACTATGTATGAAAATATATATTTTTATCTACTAATATGTTGGGTAGAACATGGGTGGATAGTTGGTGTGTAATAAACAGATGAGAGGCCTCGATGTTGTTGTTGTTGTTGATCTAGTTATTCAGCGGAGTATGGATAACGACCACAGACTCTTTCTAGACAGTCCTGTGGAACGCTAGCAGGTTCATAACCTGTAGGTGTTGTGAACGATGTGTTCACCGGTGTACTCTATCCCCCTCATGGTTGCCTTTAAGATATCTATTATTGAGGAAACCCCTTAGCAGTAATGTCCGTCCCGATGAAAATCCTAGATTAGGTCCCTTGAGATAGATGTTGTTTTAGGGACGTAAAGTGAGGATAACGGGAATGGGTAATCGGGATAGTGATTGGTTGGTGAAATTAAATATAATTTATTTATTGTGGGTTGAAAACCCTATATGCTCACCCGGCTCCCAAGCCTGACCCACTTAGTTTTATTTGTGTTACAGGAAGTGGCGCAAGGGCGTAAGATGGATGAATCATCAAGTTGTTTTGTTTACAAGTCTGTATATGTACATATTTTTTGAATGACTTGTAATGTTATCGTTTATGCTTTATGGTCTGTATCGGAACATGACATCCCTAGTTTTGATTATATAAATGAAAATGCATCTCTTGATGAAATGCTTTGATAAATATTATTTTATCATGTTTTGTTTTGGGAACAAATTCCGCAACTCTTTCAAATCAAAAGGATTTACTCTGAAATTATTTTAAAAGCATAAATGAAAATCGGTCTTTTCTGGCCGTGATTTTGGGGATGTCACAGTTGGTATCAGAGCATTAGTTTAAGCGAACTAGGAATTTGTAGGATTTCTAGACTTAAACTTAGAATGCTAAGTGGAATTTTGAGATGTGTGTCTGTTGGATTTTAGGCACGTGCACTAGTTTATTTTAGGAAAGTTTCCTAAAATGCTTTTATGTGCTAAATGTTATATGTTGCCATATATGATATTAATTGTTCGGATCTACGGTCTGTTGCCGACCGGATCTAGAAACCTTATGTGTGTAGGATTCTAAGCGTATGCCTACGTTATTAGAACTAGCATGTAAATGTTTCGGAGTAATAAGGATGATTTGAATATCTATCATGAATTAGGATCTAATTTCACCTTATTCGGTGTGTAGATAAAAAATGGTGAGAACAAGGAGTGGCATTGGAAACGCGGATGAAAACAGGAATCAACCGCCAGTGATTGAGCAAATACATGTTGTAGCAGCAGCACCATAACCAATAACAATGGCTGGTGTGTAAGCCATGATTCGGGCTATGTTAGCCGAACAAAGGGATGAGATGCGACAGATGTTGCATGATAATAGGGACGAACCTATCATACCTATTGAGGAACCCGAATTGATTCCCGAGCAATCGGAGGAAGGGAACAATAGTCGCATTATGAGTCAAGTTGGGACTCAAGGAGAACGAAGGAACGATCCGGAAAGGAGAAACAACAAGGATGGGCGAATGTACAAGAACTTCTTGGGCACCAAGCCGCCAAGTCTTTCTGGGAGCCCAAAGCCTGTTGAGATAATGGATTGGATCTCCGAAATGGAGATGGTATTTGAAATTTGCGACTGTAGCAACAAACAGAAGACTGTCTTTGCAGTCAGACAACTGAAGACTGGAGTCTTGAGTTGGTGGAAGTTGTTGGCAGATACTATGCCACAAGGAGAAGTTCTGAAAATGTCACGGGAGGAATTCTTGGAACAACTAAGGGTGCAGTATTGTTCAGAGATAGATCTGATTGATCTGAACAATAAGTTCCAAAACTTGAAGAAGGGGAGGATGAGCATAGATGACTATGCTACTGCAATCATTAAGAAAATGAATTTATTTCCGTACCTAGTGCCAACGGAACTCTCTAAGATTGAGAGGTTTGCTAATGGACTGCCTGCCGACTTTGGTCCGACAGTCAAAATGGCAACTACTCTGAAAACGGCTGTTCGTGCAGCTAAGAATGTTGAGGCCCAGCAGAAGGAAAAGGGTCTGGAAAGGATAGAAGTTGGTGAAAAGAGGAAGTTCGATGGAACTTCAGGGTCCAATAAGAAAAACAAGTTCTCGAAGTCTGGTTCGAGGGGAAGTGGAGGCGAAGTGAAATGGTGCGACAAATGTAAGAAGAATCATCATGGAAAATGTGAGGTAGCGGCCACATGCTACAAATGTGGAAAGCCAGGGCACTATGCAAATGAATGCACCCTCTCTAAGAAGGTTTGCTATGGTTGTGGTGAGGAGGGACACATGTCAAGGGACTGCCCGAAGAAGAAGGAGGCAGCTAGACCCAACATTCCGCCAAAGCCAAAGGCGAGAGCATTCCAGATGACACTGGAAGCTGCTAAAGATGAAGCTGATGTCGCTTCAGGTACCTTTCTCGTAAACAAATTTCCTGCCTAAATTTTATTTGATTATGGAGCCAACTACTCCTTTATATCGCATGAATTTGGTAGAAAGCTATCTTTGCCTGTTGATAGACTAGATAATGCTTTGTTAGTCGAAGTTGCTAGTGGAAAGTTTGTATCTGTTAGTCATCGTATGAAAAACATCTTAATTGACTTGAATGGGAATAAGTTCCACGAGGAATTATTGCCTATAGAACTTAATGGTTTCGACATCGTGCATGGAATGGATTGGCTTAGCGCCAATGGTGTCGAAATTTTATGCAAGAAGAAAATAGTGAAAGTGAAACCGCCTAGGAAGGAATCGTTTATGGTGTATGGAGATAAACGCAGAGTAAATTCTGGAATCATTTCTCTAATGAAAGCCAGAAAATGTTTGACCAAGGGGTGTACATCATACTTAGCATTCGTGATCGATGCTAAGAAGGAAAAGAAGCTGATGCAGAATATTCCCGTTGTGTGTGATTATCCAGAAGTATTTCCCGAAGATCTTCCTGGATTACCGCCTGATCGACAAGTGGAATTCCGTATTGACTTGTTGCCCGGAACAACGCCAATTTCAAAAGCACCTTATTGATTAGCACCGACGGAGATGAAGGAGTTGATGATGCAACTTTAGAAGTTATTGGACAAAGGTTTCATTAGACCTAGTTCATCACCCTGGGGAGCTCCGGTGTTATTTGTGAAGAAGAAAGATGGAAGTATGAGAATGTGCATTGATTACAGAGAGCTGAACAAGGCAAAAATAAAGAATAGATACCCGTTGCCAAGGATTGATGACCTGTTTGATCAATTGCAAGGTTCGAGCTATTTCTTGAAGATCGATCTAAGGTCAGGATATCATCAGCTAAAAGTAAGAGAGCAAGATATCGAGAAGACTGCATTCAGAACTAGATATGGACACTACGAGTTCTTGGTTATGTTGTTTGGACTAACCAATGCTCCAGCAGCATTCATGGATTTAATGAATAGGGTTTGTAATCCGTTCCTTGATAAATCCGTGATAGTATTCATAGACGACATTCTGATTTACTCAAAAAGCCAAGAGGAGCATGGCAGTCACTTGAGAGAAGTGTTAGAAGTCTTGAAGAAGGAGAAAATGTATGCTACGTTCTCCAAATGTGATTTTTGGATTCGTGAAGTCCAATTCTTGGGTCACGTGGTCAACCAAGAAGGGATAATGGTTGATCCAGCGGTGATCGAAGCTGTGATGAAATGGGAACAACCAAAAAGTCCCACGGAGATTTGAAGCTTTTTAGGATTAGTCGGATATTATCGAAGGTTTATCCAAGGCTTTTCTTCAATTGCTACTCCATTAACAGCTTTGACCCACAGAGGAGCTAGTTATGCTTGGAATGATAAGCATAAAGAAGCTTTCGAGAAGCTAAAGAAGAAACTATGCGAGGCACCGATACTTTCTCTACTCGATGGAGTTGAAGACTTCGCTGTTTATAGCGATGCGTCTGGGGTTGCATTGGGTTGTGTTTTGACCCAAAGAGAAAAGGGGATAGCATATGCATCTCGACAGCTGAAAGATCATGAAAAGAACTACCCGACTCATGATTTGGAGTTGGCAGCGGTAGTTTTCGCTCTGAAGATATGGAGGCATTACCTCTATGGCACAAAGTTCAAACTTTTCACTTATCATAAGAGTCTCCAATATCTCTTGGGTTAGAAGGAATTGAATATGAGGCAACGACGCTGTAACAGCCCGGATTCCCAGATATTAGTTATTCTTATAATTTTTGGTGAATTGTGAGGAGACTTGGCGAGTTGGAGCTCAGACTCGCCAAGTATGATCGCGATTTGGGTGCGGGTTCGCGTCCGGAATCGGCGAGTCCAAGAGTGGACTCGGCGAGTCCATGTTGTTTAATGAAACCCTATTTTCCCGGCTCTGAGCCCTATTTAAAGGACCTTGTAGCCCTTCATTGCGGCTACCTTCGACCTTGAGAGCACCAAAGCATCTGAGAGTCCTTGTGAGTGAGAAAAGAGGCCATTGTCCACCATCCTTGTGTGTGTTAGCAAGAAGGGAATAGGAAGGCCAAGCTAGGAGAGTTAGGGAGCCTGGATCTACTTTCATTTCGGCAGAGGAAGCTATTTGAGGTATTATTCAGAGCTTATTCTCGTGTTTTTATTAATATAGTCAAATCTAGGGTTTCTTCATGCCTTGTTTACCTTGTAATTGGAGTGTGAGAGGTCCCATGGGGAATTGGTACCTAGATCTGGACCTTAGTAGGTCCAGAGAGTCCCAAATGCTTTGCTTTATGCCATTCCTTTTGAGTTGTGGACTTAGGTTATCATTTTAGATGTCATTTCACCAAAAGAAGCCTTGTAGGCGTCCCATGGTAGCCAAGATTGTAACTTTACGTGATAAATGTGCTTGGAAGGACTGGATCTATGAGTTACTGGAACGGATCTGACCTCAGGAGTGAGTTTGAGTTCATGCATGGCTTAGACTCGCCGAGTCCGAAGAACAGACTCGGCGAGTAGCATGAAGATTGTCCATAACCACTCAGCGAGTGGTCTTACCGAGTTAAGGGTTGACTCAGTGAGTCAGGGAGAGTCAGAGAGGGTTGACAGGTGGACTGAGTCAAGCTGGAACTCGCCGAGTTGTTCTTGAGACTCGGCGAGTTGAGTCGTGGTGGCCCCGCGATTCATGCCAGGTGGAACTCGTCGAGTCAGGGAAGTACTCGACGTGTCAAGAGAGGATCCTAGGGAGTCAGTGAACATGTATAGACTCGCTGAGTCGCTCTAGTGCACTTGCCGAGTCCGGTCAAAGTTGACCGTTGACCGTTGACCACAGTTGACCAGTGTTGACTTGATAGGGGTAGTCAACCTTAGTTGTGAAAGTGTTAATTAGAGATATATTGTGTTATAGGAGGATTATAGCTCGGAGGATCGAGCGCGAGTGATTTCCGGGATTTGCGAGTTATCGAGATACGCGAGGTGAGTCTTCTCACTATACGTTACCTTGAGTGGTAGTTATGTGTGACCGGAAGGTCGTATGTGCTTACATTGAGTATTATGTTATCCTATTGTATGTGACATGATATGCATTATGTCTTTGTGATTTATGCTATGCGGAGTTTACAGACCGGACCGGAGGGTCCAATGATTCATGAGCCGGAAGGCTCAAGCAGACCGGACCAGAGGGTCCAACGAGCTTAGGACCAGAGGGTCCACAGAGTTGTGGGACTAGAGAGTCCCACTGAGACACATTGACCAGAGGGTCAAACAGAGTTATAGCCTCGAGTGGCTAATGTGTGTTGTATGTGGTATTTTGGGGAACTCACTAAGCTTCGTGCTTACAGTGTTTTGTGTTATGTGTTTCAGGTTTCTCTCAGGATCACGGGACGACACCGGCTTGATTATACACACCAGAGAAAGAGTCATGTTTTGAGGATTATGGTTTATTATGCAAGTGAAAATGGAGTTATGTTTTGTAATTCGATTATGAATGAGATTTTAAGCAAAGTGTTTTTAAGAATTAAAAGATTATTTTTAAATGAAAAATTGTTTTGAAATTTTCGGTGTTACAAGTTGGTATCAGAGCCTTGGTTTGAGGGATTCGGATGCGCCTTCGGGTAAATCTGGACTCAAACTGAGGAAGTAAGAAAAGTTTTCAAGGAAATAATTTTCTAAAGAGAATAAGAGTTCAAAGAGAAAGCAAGAAAGAGCAGTGTGTACAATCAGCCAGAGCCCGAACGGTGATTTCCCAAAATACCCTTACTTTTGTGTTATGAGATATTTATGATGCACTTTATGAGATATTATTTCATGCTAGAGACAGGCTAGGTATTCCATATCTTAGGACTAGAGTGGCCTGATTTGTGATGCCTTAGCCTAGGAATTGCTGTTATATGCGATGTGCTTTTGAGTATGTGATGAGTGAGAATATTTAGTTGGAATTCTTTACGGGATTTGAGTAGAAATCTAGGGGAGATGCCTAGATAAGTACCGTGGTACTTAGAGAAAGAATAGTTAGAACCCGCGAGGGGAAGAGTTGCAGAGTTCGGTGGTAGTTTCGAGGATGAGCAGAGCAAGCGGAATTATCAACCAGAGTGAGTCATATATATTCTTCGATGCTCGAATGTTGCTTGCTTCGTGCTTTGTGGAACTCTCGATGATAGGAGTCAGCTACCAAGCAAATATGACGATATTCAGGAGGTAGATGGCTGGCATCATTAGGAGCTCTTCAGCAGCTGATGGCAGAGAAGTGTGGGAATCTAGGAAGAGCCTAGGGAGTAACCTTAGTCAGATGAGTGCGCTGGTAGAGTAGAGAGTTTCGCTGGAGAGCGAGCGCGCGACGGAATTGGTGAACGGGAAGGTCGAGCAGCTACTTAGGAGCTCCGGGATAGTCCGTGTGGAAAGTATGGGTAGATGTGGCAGGTAGTATGGGCTCGTACTACTGAAAGCAGAGGACCCATACTTGATACAGGGAGTATTCTGAAGGTTCTAATGAGCGGATGGAGGAGTGATGTTATGGATCGAGTACCATACATCGAAGCGTATTGAGGAGTGATGTTATGGTTCGAGTACCATACATTGAAGCGTATTGAGGAGTGATGTTATGGTTCGAGTACCATACATCGAAGCGTATTGAGGAGTGATGTTATGGTTCGAGTACCATACATCGAAGCGTATTGAGGAGTGATGTTATGGTTCGAGTACCATACATCGAAGCGTGTTGAGGAGTGATGTTATGGTTCGAGTACCATACATCGAGGAGTATTGAGGAGTGATGTTATGGTTCGAGTACCATACATCGGAGCAGATTGAGGAGTGATGTTATGGTTCGAGTACCATACATCAGAGCAGATTGGGGAGTGATGTTATGGTTCGAGTACCATACATCGGAGCGGATTGAGGAGTGATGTTATGGTTCGAGTACCATACATCGGAGTGGATTGAGAAGTGATGTTATGGTTTGAGTACCATACATCGAAGCGGATTGAGAAGTGATGTTATGGTTCGAGTACCATACATCGGAGCGGATTGAGAAGTGATGTTATGGTTCGAGTACCATACATCGGAGCGGATCGCGGAGTGAAGTTATGGTTCGAGTACCATAAATCAGAGCGGATGAAGGAATGATGTTATGGTTCGAGTACCATACATAGGAGCAGATGGAGGAGTGATGCTATGGTTTGGGTACCATACACCGGAGCATATTGAGAAGATATGTCATGGGATGAGTACCATGGTTCGTAGTGAATGATGCTTGTGGTTCTCCGAGTATCCGGTCACGATTGATGAGGTAGAGATTGGACGCTATGGGTTTTAGGCCTGTGGGCCATGATTGAGTTCGAAGAGGCATCCCTTGAGAGGGAGGGGAGGATTTCGGTCTGAGTTGAGCAATCCGTCGATAGAGGAGATGTCACCTTCTATGACCTGGGTGGTGCTATTTATGTTCGTGTGCGGAACATGAGAGGCATGATGTTTAAGTTTTGGGTTTGGGAGTAAACCCTACAGGTTGTTATTGATGATGATTTTCCATCAGAGTATCAGGTAACATGTGTGCCGTGAGGCAGTGACTTACCATGAGCAGGTAGTTAGTTGGGACTGAGATAGTCGAGGACCACGTTACACCAATTTGAGTATGGTAGGGCGTATTGTAGAGGTATTAGTGGGAAGCCCAGTCGATTTAATCAGTGCAGTGGTTTTTCTATCTATGTTGGGTATTGAATATGGGAGTGGGTCCCTGTTCTTGGGATGATCCATGTGTTGGAACATCGGTTGATGAGTCGAGGTGGGGAAGTATGATGATTTCGTGGTCCAGTCTATGAGTCAGTGATGTTATTGGACAATTGAGTTGTTTGGTATTGGATTGGTACAAGACTTGGAACGACTAGAGGCAGTCGTAACGAGAAGGTCTTGAGGATTTCATCAGAGGTTCAGAGTTATGAGATCGATTGATTTCCTTAAAAGGGGATTATCGGGCATTGCGTAGCACTTTCCAGGGGCAGGTGCGTTATTGCTGGTGAAAATAGTTCGTGAGGTTGTTGATGTGTCAGATAGTGATGGTTCGAACCCTAAGTAGGGGAGAACTGGGTGGTTTATTGAGAGAACCAGAGATTTGTGCAAGAGCGGTTGTGGGACTGGAGGGTCCCACTGAGACACATTGACCAGATGGTCAAACAGAGTTATAGCCTCGAGTGGCTAATATGTGTTGTATGTGGTATTTTGCGGAACTCACTAATCTTTGTGCTTATAGTGTTTTGTGTTATGTGTTTCAGGTTTCTCTCAGGATCACGGGACGGCACCGGCTTGATTGTACACACCAGAGAAAGAGTCATGTTTTGAGGATTATGGTTTATTATGCAAGTGAAAATGGAGTTATGTTTTGTAATTAGATTATGAATGAGATTTTAAGCGAAGTGTTTTTAAGAATTAAACGATTATTTTTAAATGAAAATTTGTTTTGAAATTTTCGGTGTTACAGACGCTGGCTAGAATTACTTAAAGACTACGACTGCGAGATACTTTACCACCCCGGTAAGGCTAATGTTGTTGCTGATGCTCTCAGTCGGAAAGTCAATCTTGAAAGGAAAAGGCCAAGAGCGTTCAGAATTGAAGTTGTCTCGACCATTGTGGAAAGTATAAAGAAAGCTCAAGAGGATGCTTTTGAAAAGAATGACCGAAAGGAGGAACGTTTGGGCAAAACGTTGGTGATCGGTGTAAACAGTCATGGACTGAAGGTGTTCCAAGATCGGATTTGGATACCTAAGACAGGAGGATTCAGAGATCTTCTGATGGAAGAGGCTCACAAAACCATGTACTCAATTCATCCCGGTAGCACTAAAATGTATAGGGACCTAAAACCCTACTACTGGTGGCCGACGGTGAAGCTTGATGTTGCAAAGTATGTGGTTGAGTGTCTGACTTGTGCGAGAGTAAAGACACAACATCAGAAACTGTACGGGAGTTTAGAACCATTGCCTGTGCCTATGGGTAAGTGGGAAGACATTGCTATGGATTTTGTCACTAAATTGCCCAGAACAAAGAATGGTCACGACATGATTTGGGTGGTCGTTGATCGATTCACTAAGAGTGCGCATTTCATAGCAGCCAAGGAGAAATGGTCTATGGAGAAGCTTGCAAATTCTTACGTGAAGGAAATGGTGAGGCTTCACGGTGTTCCGTTAACGATTGTGTCAGATCGTGATAGCCGTTTCACCTCGAGGTTTTGCAAAAGTCTACAAGAGGAATTGGGTACCAAGTTGTGTTAAAGTACAGCTTACCATCCGCAGACTGATGGTTAGAGCGAATGAACGATACAAACGCTTGAAGATATGCTGAGAGCATGTACTCTGGAATTCCTAGGTAACTGGGATGAACATTTACCTTTGGTAGAATTTTCCTACAATAATAGTTTCCACTCGAGCATTAAGATGGCACCTTACCAAGCTTTGTCTGGACCGAAGTGTCGTACGACGTCTTGTTGGCTTGAGGCTGGGGAAAAGCAGTTTATGGGACCGGAGATGGTTCATCAAAATGCTGAAAAGTTGAAAATAATTAGGGAAAGAATGTTAGCAGCTCAGGATCGTCAAAAGAGCTATGCTGACAAAAAGCGAAGACCGATGACTTTTGAAGTTGGGGATTCGGTTTTGCTTAAAGTCTCGCCGTAGAAGGGACTTATAATATTTGGTAAAAGGGGAAAATTAAGTCCAAGGTTTATTGGACCGTTTAAAGTTCTTCAGAGGATTGGGAACCAAGCTTACAAGCTCGAACTACCAGAAGAATTGAATGGAATTCATAACACTTTTCATGTGTGTTATTTGAGGAAGTTCACGGGGGAAGTTCCTGACATGATTCCACTTTTGGAGTTGAGAATCGATGAGAACAAAAGGTTGATTGAAGAACCAGAGGCAATCGTTGACCGAAAGACTAAGAAGTTGCGACGCAAGATGGTCGAGTTAGTGCTTGTCCGATGGAAACACCCGAATGGGCCGAATCTCACCTGGGAGACGGAGAGTGACATGATGGGTCGCTATCCGCATTTGTTTGTTGATGTGTGATTCCGGGGAAGGAATCATTCTAAGGTGGAGAGAATTGTAACGCCTGTGTTTCTGGGCCTATCATTAATGTTGATATAATAGTCTAGGTTAACCTTTGTAACCCGTTTTGAAATAATAGAAGTATATTATTTGAGTATTATGTGTTTTGTGTTTAATTGCTTAATTATGTGGTTCGATTAATTAAGAATAAAAATAAGCGTCAAAATTTAAGTGAAAAATAAACTCGTTATCTTTGGATAATGTTGTAGTAGTTGAAACGAGGTTTCCGAATATATATAGAACGCCCAAATCTGACTTCGTATGAGGAACTTATGATTTATTGAAGTGTCGACTTAGCGGTATGCAGCCCGAAATACTCGATTTGAGATCGAGCGGTTTTTAGTCAAATCAATCTAAACGAGAATCGAAGATCTTATTGTTGGTATCGAAGCGATGAAAAGTTAGGCGAGAACAGATGTCAAACGAAGAAGTTATGAATTTATAACGAAGTTTTCTGTCCCGGCCTACTAAAAATAATTAATAAAAATAAAGTCAAAATTAGCCGACGGAGACTTAACAAAAGTTGTAGAGCGTAGTCTCACCTACGCGTGGATATAAAGAACGTCGAAAACGGAGTTCGTATGAATAAGATATGAATTTCTGAATTTTATTAAATATTTAATATTTAAATTTAATTCCAAATTTTGGTATTATCCAAAGAGGAGTCATCGGACTCATCCGAAGTACGCCTAGCGTACAGCGAAGCGTGTCGTTCCTCGCACTCGAGTTCTTCGGATACGTAAGCAATGACGAATTCGGACGCGTACGCCCCACGTACTGTTGTACGCCCAACGTACTCCGAGGCTCCAGCCTCCTATAAATAGGATGCGAGGGCAGCCGGCTCAATTGCTCTTTTATTCTCTTCTCTCTCCCGTTTTGCATCGTTTTGCATGCCAAAAGTACCCCGAAGCCCCGGTATTATTCCCGAGCCCCGAAGCAAGTTTCGAAGTCCCGAAGATCCCGAGAAGTAAGATTCCCGAGCCGAAGCTCTGCCCACGAGAAGTTCGATTTTTGTGGAGATCTTCCAGATCTACGGAGAAACACCACTTTTACAAGCTGTAGTGCTGTCCGATCATCTTCTGATCAAGTGAGTGTGTAGTTACTTTCTTCTAACGCATAATTATGAAGTATTTTATACGAAATATGTGTTATGTGTATAATTTTGTTGTTATATGTGTGAATGTATATTCATTCTCTTCTATCTCATAGATCTGATTTACTTTCTATGAAATACGTGTTATGTGGGTGTGCCTCATCTGTTATGTGGAATATGTATTGAATGAAAATGATATACAGGTTTTAAACTATTTATGAAAATATATATTTTTATCTACTAATATGTTGGGTAGAACATGGGTGGATAGTTGGTGTGTAATAAACAGATGAGAGGCCTCGATGTTGTTGTTGTTGTTGATCTAATTATTCAGCGGAGTATGGATAACGACCACAGACTCTTTCTAGACAGTCCTGTGGAACGCTAGCAGGTTCGTAACATATAAGTGTTGTGAACGATGTGTTCACCGGTGTACTCTATCCCCCTCATGGTTGCTTTTAGGATATCTATTATTGAGGAAACCCCTTAGCAGTAATATCCGTCCCGATGAAAATCCTAAATTAGGTCCCTTGAGATAGATGTTGTTTTAGGGACGTAAAGTGAGGATAACGGGAATGGGTAATCAGGATAGTGATTGGTTGGTGAAATTAAATATAATTTATTTATTACGGGTTGAAAACCCTATATGCTCACCAGGCTCCCAAGCCTGACCCACTTAGTTTTATTTGTATTACAAGAAGTGGGGCAAGGGCATAAGATGGATGAATCATCAACTTCTTTTGTTTACAAGTCTAGATATGTATATATTTGTTGAATGACTTGTAATGTTATCGTTTATGCTCTATGGTCTGTATCGTAACATGACATCCCGAGTTTTGATTATATAAATGAAAATGCATCTCTTGATGAAATGCTTTGATAAATATTATTTTATCATGTTTTGTTTTGGGAACAAATTCCGCAACTCTTTCAAATCAAAAGGATTTACTCTGAAATTATTTTAAAAGCATAAATGAAAATCGGTCTTTTCTGGCCGTGATTTTGGGGATGTCACAGTTAGCCAAGGCACCATATTGGTTGGCTCCTCCCGAGATGCAAGAGTTATCTACACAGTTGCAAGAGTTGCTAGACAAGGGATTTATCAGGCTGAGTAGTTCTCCATGGGGAGCCCCGATCATGTTTGTGAAGAAGAAGGACGGGTCACATCCGATGTGCATAGACTACCGGGAGTAGAATAAGGTAACGGTGAAGAACCGTTATCCCCTCCCGAGGGTTGATAATTTGTTTGACTAGCTACAGTGTGCATCTTGGTTTTCCAAGATTGATCTGCGATCAGGTTATTGCCAAATGCGAGTCAAAGACGAGGATGCACAAAAGACAACTTTCAGGACTCGCTATGGTCATTATGAGTTTGTGGCGATGCCGTTTGGGCTCACCAATGCTCCAGCTATGTTCATGGACCTCGTGAACCGCATGTGCAGACCGATGATGGACCGGTCTGTGATAGTCTTCATTGATGACATCTTGGTTTATTCCAAGACTCAGGAGTAGCATGAGGAGCACCTGAGGGAGGTGTTGGAGACACTAAGAAGGGAGAGACTTTTGGCAAAATTCTCCAAGTCTAAGTTCTGGTTGCGTGAGGTGCAGTTTCTGGGGCACCTTGTCAACCATAAGGTTATTCTGGTGATCCGGCCAATATAGAGGTTATGATGCAGTGGGAGGTTCCGAGGTCTCCAACTAAGATTCAAAGTTTTCTTGATCTAATGGGTTACTACCAGATATTCATCTAGGATTTCTCTAAGATTGTTGTTCCTTTAACCAGAATGACCAACAAGTTGGTGACATTCCGTTGGGGGCCTGAGCAGCAGGCAACCTTCGAGACACTCGGTCAGTGTTATGTGGGGCACCGATTTTGACTTTGTAGGAAGGAGTAGATGACTTCGTGGTTTACTATGACACTTCGATCACAGGCATGGGTGCAGTATTGATGCAGAGGGGTCACGTGATTGCTTACGCTTCGAGGCAGTTCAAGCCTCACTAGGCGAACTATCCGACACATGATTTAGAGCTGGGGGTTGTGGTTTTCGCCCTCAATATTTGGAGACATTGCCTCTGTGGTGTCCGTTGTACCATTTACACAGAACACAAGAGTTTGAGGTACCTCATGGATCAACCGAATCTGAATATGAGGCAGCTTCAGTGGTTAGATGTAGTGAAGGATTACGACGGTGAGATCCTTTACCACTCGGGCAAGGTCAATGTGGTGGCCAATGCTCTTAGCCACAAGGCGGTGGTGGCACCAATTCGAGACATAAGTCTGAGGATGACAATGATTACTCTGCTATTGGAGCAGATCCGAGAGGCACAGGGTGAGGGTATGAAGGAGGAGCGCTGGAAGTGTGAGCGGATCATAGGCCAGGTGGCCTCATTTTACTATGACAGTCGGAGGTTATTGGCCTTGCATGGGAGGGTTTGGGTTCTGTACTGGGGCGGAGTACGACATATTCTGATGGATGAGGCCCACAACTCGAGGTTCTTTATCCATTCCAGGGGTGACGAAGATGTATCGAGATCTTCGCCCTGATTACTGGTGGCCCTGCATGAATTGGGACGTTTCTTGGTACGTAGAGCGGTGCTTGGCTTGCTGGATAGTAGAGGCCGAACACCAGTGACCACACAACAAGATGCAGCCGTTAGACATTCTCATGTGGAAATTGGAGGATATCACTATGGATTTCGTCACCAAGCTTCCTAGGACCACACGTGGAGTAGATTCGATATAGGTCATCGTGGATCAGTTGACCAAGAGTGCTCATTTTATCCCAATCCAGGAGAGTATATCGGTTGAGAAGCTAACCGAGATCTACGTTCACGAGGTGGTGGTACGTCATGGGGTTCCCATTTCGATGGTGTCAGACCGAGATGTTCGTTTCACTTCCAGATTTTGGAAGCGGTTTCACGACGAGATGAGTACTCCGTCTCCACTTCAGTACCGCTTTCCACCCTCAGATGGATGGTCAAAGCGAGATGACGATTAAGACTCTCGAGGACATGCAGCGCATATGTGTTTTGGATTTCGGTGGTAGTTGGAATACATACCTTCCATTAGCAGAATTTTCGTATGACAACAGTTACCACGTCAGCATAGACCGACCTCCCTTTGAGATTCTCTACGGGAGGAAGTGTAGGACCCCAATCTGTTGGGGCAAGGTCAGATAGAGGGTCATGGGGAGTATTGAGGTAGTACTTAAGACCATGAAGAGGATCCAGCAGGTCCGGAGCAGGCTCCAGATTGCTTAGAGTTGGCCAAAAAGCTATGATGACAGGCTTCGTTCAGACTTGGAGTTTCAGGCGGGCGACATGGTCCTCCTGAAGGGGTCACCTTGGAAAGGTGTCATCCGGTTCAGGAAGTGGGGCAACCTAGGCCCCATATACATTGGTCAATTCATGGTTTTGGCTTAGATGGGCCAGGTTGCTTACTGTTTGGATATTCCACCAGAGCTAAGCCAGATCCACAGTACTTTCCATGTTTCCTAGCTACAGAAGTGCTTAGTGGATGAATCCATCATTGTGCCCTTAAAGGATATACAGGTGGATGACAGCCTAAACTACATCGAGAAACCAATAGCCATTCTCGACAAGAAGACGAAGGAGACGAGGAAGAAGAGAGTAAAGTTGGTGAAGGTACAGTGGCAGCACCGCAAGGGATCATAATGGACTTGGGAGCCCAAGGAGGAGATGAGGGAGCATTACCTAGAGTTATTTCCAGACACATCAGACTTCGAGGATGAAGTCCGATTCAAGTGGGGGAGAAATGTAACACCCAATCAAGGTACTATTTACATTTTGTTCCCTTATAAAGTGAATTACTGCTTTTGGACCTTGTTACTATGGAATTTGGAGGAAGGAAGGACCATTTCTGCCAACCTTGGATTTTGGAGGTGGAGCCCGAACGCAGGACATTCCCCCAAGGAACGCACTAAATGCAAACCTAAACTTTTAGCATTTGGGACCTATATAAACAACATTATGACTCAAGCCCTGGCCTCCTTATTAGCCTCTCAACCTCAGAAATCCTAGATAGCTTCCTTTTCTCATTCTTGTGTGTGTTTGGCCTTGTGAAGCTTGTTTTGGAGCTTAGAAGCTTGAAAGAAGGAAGGAGAAGCTAGTGAAGAGGAACTTGAGTATCTTGAGCTCATAGATCTGAGATCGCATCATCATTTGGGACTCTTTGAAGGTATAAAGTTCACAACTTTCCTCAAGTATGCTTAGATCTAGCGTAATGATGTTTCAGGACCTTTTTAGTCCCCAGAATGGATCTTTATGACTCAAATTCGTTTATAGGCCTAGGGTTGCTACCCTTCATGCTAATGGAGTCCATACATCAATAAAGTTTCGATCTTTGAGGTCTTAATGGGTTCATGCAAGAGTTAGGACTACATTTATGGTAGTTGATTGCTATTTCTTGAGATTTGTAATTATGGGGACATGTAAAGTTACCAAGTCTGTGACTTTATGATTCTAGAGGTCCTAGATACCTTTGATCTGTGATTGGATAGCATGGATTAAGCATTAAGTGCTTAATGGCCCGTTTTTGACAACTGGATGTGAACGCCCTGTGTAGGTCTTGTGTCCGCACTACGTTCCTACTGGGGCTCGCAATCTGAACCAAGGAGGAACGCCCAACGTTCCACAAGGGAACACCTTGCGTTCGTTCCGTTAGTGGGCCTTTTGGGCCATTTCCTTGGACTAGATGATAATGTGCCTCAGTGGATTATTCTTTTGGGTTGATAATGGATTTTATTGCGAATTCGTTTTGAGGGAAGGCCCATTTGACAAGTTGGGCCTAATTTAGAAAATTAGGCTATTAGTGGGCTTAATGAGGATATATGGATTTGGGCCTTCATGTTATGCATTTGGGCCTAGGTCATGGGTCCATTTAGATCAAGGGTAAAATGGTCATTTAACCCTAAGAAGGATTGTTTGGATTTTGACTAAGTGTTATTTAGTAATGATAGCTCAAAGAGTCGTGGGAGCAGCCGATATAGATTCCTTACCGAGAGATTCAGCAGCTAACTTTGTGAGGTGAGCTTTTGACCAGTAGGAAAGGGTTGAAGGCACCAATGCCGACCCATTTATGTATGTTAGCATATGCCGGACTTAGGTCCGATGCTGGGGTTTGCCCGATGTAAGTTATATGTTTCTCTACTTCAGTCTGATGTCGGGGAAAGCCCGAGGAATGTTTGTATGCTTTATGTCTTCGTGATTCTTGCATGTGTTTGTTTATATGTTCCGGGTTTCAGTTCGATGTCGGGGCAATCCCGAGGAATGTTTAGCTTATATATTGTGTTATATGTTATGGGCTTCGGTCCGATGTTGGGGCAAGCTCGAGGAATGTTTATATGTTTATGTTATGTGTTTATGATATATGCGTGTTGATATGTTATATGTATACCGGACTTCGGTCCACTACGGTCGGGGCCCGATGCCGGACTTCGGTCCGATGCCGGGCGGGGACCAATGTCGGATTCGTCCGATGTCGGTCGGGGCCTGATGTAGCGGGCAAGGCCCAATGTATGTTATTATTTGATTAAGTGTATGGTATGTGGTAGTTTGGGGAGACTCACTAAGTTTCGTGCTTACAGTTTTCAGTTTTGGTTTCAGGTACCTCCGCTAGTAAGGGGAAGACCTCGGGATGACTGCATGGCACACACCACAGCTTTCACCCTGGGAGGATTCACTCTGATGTTTTGACGTATGATTGTCATATATTGACAGATGTTATGATATTTTTGAGATACACGATTTATGACTTTTATATGATGAATGATACTTATGGTTTTTATCAATGAGTTAAAGTAAAAATTTTGGACCGTATTTTTGGGATGTTTCACATCTATATTTTATCCATCTACAGGTTTGTCATCCCATGTTTACAAGTTTGAGTGTCCAAAATTAGCGTAGATGTATATATAGTATGCGAAGCAGTTGTTCAATAAAATATATGCAGATCTTTGGTTAAAAGTTCACGTTTACGATTTCTTGGTGTTTTGGGGTTTAACTTTCTTTTTTAAATGATTTTTTTTGGTCTTTTGCTTTCATATTTAGAAACTCACATGCAATACAATTTTTCCTGTGTCATTAACTAATAAAAACTCTAAGGTTAGCACTATAAAATAGGGATGAGCATTTAGACCTGGAAATCGGCCGGAACCGGTATCGGAACTGGAACCGCATAAAATTGATCGGGTCAGGACTGTGATGATATTCTTATGGATTTTTGGAACCCGGAATCGGTAGGAAACGAAACCGGTAGAACAAGAAAAAATCGAAATCTTAACCGAAATATTTCTCAAAATATGTTGTTATTTCTCGAGGATCGGTTCCAACATTGAGTACCCGACAAGAACCGGTAGGAACCGGAATTGGTAGAATGGGCGGTCCGATTCGGTTCCTATTTTCCACCAAGTTCGGTTTTCGTGCCAGTTTCGGTTCCGATTCTCATCCCTACTATAAAACACATCATTTTTATGTAAAAATCTCGCAAAAATCATTTTCAACAACCACACACTAAACATTAACACTAAAAAAATATTTTAATAATATAATTATAAATGTAATGCTTTCTTATTATTTAAAAAAGGGTATTTAGTGGTGATGAACACAAATTTGTAGGTCCGTTGGAGTTTCTCTAAGGATGTGTTCATTTTAATGACCTGTGTGAGGTGGAGCTCAAATGGAACGATTGCAGGTAGGTTAGTTTATATTTTCTTGAAATTACAAGTATTGAGTTAATGAAGAACCAACAAACAAACCCATTTTTAGATCTAAAGCTTTAAGTTATAATCTTTAATTTTAGGGTAAATAGTAGCTATTATTTGCTAGATTCAGGCACCTTTCGGTGGTCAAAGAGGTAAAAGAAGCATGCTCTCACATTACCATGTCTATTTTGGTCCAAGGGAGACAAATCAAATGTTAGAGTAATTTGTCATTAATATCATACATTTGTTATTAATTCTAATATTTTTGATTGTTTGGAAAAATTTGATTTGATTTTTTTGTGGTTTGATGTGAACATTACGCGTTAGGTACCCGAAAGTTTGATTACATAAAAAAACTAATTGTAAGCTTTGTATACTTTTGTTGATATAGTCCTTAAAAGAGTCTCAATTTCGTAATTATTACATCATTTCAAGGGTATTGTGACATTATTTTATCTTATAGCTAAATTCGTAAAAGCGATGGTTAGATTGTGATTTTGGTTTTTTACTTTTTCCTTTTTGCTGCATTTTTCTCCTCACGTGACATTAGATTTTCTGTTGTTCTGATATGTGAAAATCAATTTTATGATTCTACATATTGATGTATATGTGTTTAGTGTGGGGTTGATGTGCTCCTTATATATAATTAGAAGCATACATTTACGGAAACATGTCTAGTAGTAGGTTCATCAAGATGTTCTTTATGCATTTATTGTACACTGCGTTGTACTTTCTTTTAAAACTAAATATAACATTGTAAATTTTTTACTTTCATGATTTACCATTGTATTTCTTATTTTGGGCATTATTGTATGCTAAGAAGGTTGATGGTGGTATTGAACTATTGATATTGTTTTGTAGGGCACTAACGACGGGTTTGTTTGATCCGATTCATGGCAAATTACACAGAATAGCAACGTAATTTACTGTGGATACCATTCAGGCAATGTACTTCAGATAATAGTAATGTATGAAACACATGAACATACAAAAAAAACTAACACTTTCCGCCCAGCGCAACATGCGGGAAACCTTTTTAGTTTATAGAATATTTTAGATAAATGAGGATAATTTAGTTAAAAAGCTATTGAAAGATTTAACAATTGAGAGATCATTTTATTAGAGCTTAATTATTATAGAATGCTGAGTTGTCAAATATTTTCAGTCATGATATAGGTTACTCTTTGAAGATGCTCTTTGTTAGAGCAAATGTCACCATTGAAAAACCAAAATGTATCTCGACTAACTTTACTTTTATTTATTGTCATTGTAATTACAATTTTAGTTTTTTTTATTAAATTTATATCGTTTATGTATTGCTTTTGATTCGGTTCGTATTATTTTTATTAAAATAATTAGTTATTTTTCAAAATTATTTATTAACTCTAATTTATTTATTTTCGGCTCCTAATTCTATGGTTCTATGTACTAGTCTTCCGTGTCTGTTCAGAGTAGAGATGGAAGTGGATCCAAACCCCAACCGGATGGGCTTGGATCCGAAAAATCCGGAACTGGTTAACGAGATTTTGTTGGACCAAAAAATGGATCGGTATATAGGAACCGGTTGTTGTTCAATTCCGTGTACGATACCGGGTAAAGTGGGTCTAGAATCGTAAAACTCGAGAACATCAAAGTGGGTAGGGTGGAACCGGATAAAGTGAGTTTAGAACCGAAAAACCCAAAAAAAATGAGATTTTTTGGTAATTATTTAGTACTTAGTGGGTTGAACTTTGAAAATTTTCTTATTGATATCCCGACTTCGGGGAATGTAAGTCATTGAATATGAACCCAAAATTGACAAAATAATAGTCTAAAATCATGTATAAACTCTAAACTACAATTTGGAAAAAACTACATGTCAATCCAACTTTGAACGAATGAGATGTGCATGTTTTAACATTTTCACAGAATACAAATTATAGCCAAAATGTTAAAAATTTCAGATTTTGTATCTCGACTTCAGGGGACTGTAATTTATTGAATATTAAACCAAAAATGTCAAAATTATAGTCTGAACTCATGTACAAACTCTAAACTACAAGTTGAGAAAAAATCATATGTCAATCCGACTTCAAACGAATTAGATATGAATTTTTTAAGATATGAATGTTTTAAAATTTTCACATAATACAAAAAAGTTGAAAAACTAAAAACTTCCAGCTTTGATATTACTTTGCAAGACTTTAAATCTATGAATATAAAACTAAAAATGACAAATTTATATTCTAAAGTCATGTACAAACTCTAAACTACACGTTGGAAAAACTCGCATGTCAATCCGACATGAAAAGAATGAGATATGTATATTTTAAACTTTTCATAAAAACTGATTTCGGCCCCTAAACGTGGGTCCGGTTCTTAACACCGGTTTCAGTTCATAAGCTCGGTTTACCCGAACCCAATGGACCCAAATCCGGATTACCCGAAAGTCGGATAAAACCATTATTTCAACATAGAACCAGAACCGGTTCTATAGATTCCGGTTTTAACGATTCCGGATCCAGTCTGATTCTGGTTTCTGTCCGGTTTTAAATCACATCCATACGGTTAACACAATCTGTAAAATGTTTGAACTCGATTGCTTTGTACATGATACCTAATTCTTCCAAAAGATTTGTTGTATTTGTTTGTTATATCTAATTTGTTTTCGCGGTGAACTTTTTCCTTTCTAAATAAGGAATTGTTTTTTATTGAATTTTCATAAAGTGAAAAGTAAACACATATGTTATTCCCCTTTATATTGCTATTCAATTATAGTGCTCGAGCATTACGTTGATCTAGGATTTGTAATTGATTCCCATTACATAGAAAACTATTATTTATCTTTTTATTTTTTTATATATTTTATTCTATGTCATATACGGGTACATTATATTTTTATCGTTATTCTGTGGCTATTTCTAATTAAGTTTTTGCACATGTTATTTTATAGCTTTTTTTTTTGTTAAATTCTATATGACATTTATATGTAATAAATGTTATAATATATATTCTATATAACAATTTTTCTATATGCACAATAACTTATGTTTTGTGGAGTTGTAAAATACAACATTCTAAAACACATATTATAGTACATGGAGAAAATTATTGTGTACGAATCAGATATATATATATATATATATATATATATATATATATATATATATATATATATATATATATATATATACACACACACACACACACATAAACATTATTGGGTGAAGACTCATTTTAAAGTAAGAAGTCGTGCGGTCATCTTAAAAAAAATGAAATTAAAAAAAAATATAAATCATAAAATCGAGCATAGATCTATATCCGGGAGAAAAAAAAATTGGGTCATTAAAATTGAATCATTGATTATAATGATGCAAAATAAAAAAATAAAATTGAATAATTGATCAATTTTAATGATGCAAAAAAAAATTCCCTATTTTTTTCTTCCGGACATACATCTATACTCGATTTTATGATTTGTATTTCTTTTAGAATTTTTTTCACGAGTCCTCCACACTTTAAAATAAGTTCTAACAGGAAACAGACCCTATATATATATATATATATATATATATATATATATATATATATATATATATATATATATATATATATATATACACACACACATACACACACTAAACGACAGATGTGAATAGTGTGTTACAACAATTATTTCCATTTGGAAACATGCTATATTTTTTAGAAAGTACATTACTTTTTGGCAAATCTTTTTCTTTAGGTGTTTATTTGTCATTCATAAATATTCCTTTGTTGCTATTTTAGATTAAATATTGAAGTATGTTGATGGATTTAAAAAAAAAACAAATAATATTTTGTAATGAATGTTCTATTTGGAGAGTCTCATAAAGTTTGCTTTTATGAATTATTACCCTTTCGGCTAACGGGAAATATTTCATGGACGACGGACGGCTCGCAGGGGTTGTTTCATATCAATGAAAAGGGTTGATAAATTGTTAATTTGTTTTTGTTGATTAGTCTCCTCGCGTAATGAGGGCTTTGAACATTAGCGTCTTGTATAATTTGTTTAGTTTTTTTATTAGTTTTAAGATCAAAATCTTAATGTTAAATGTTATATCTAAATAAGTAGCGTGTACTTTAAAACCGATGTAAAATACAAAACGAAATTAGATGTTGTAATGTTTACACTAGACCACATACTTAAGCATCCTCAAAAAATAATTGATAAAGTACATCCAATTGAATTGTAATATTCTTTCGTAATCATATAGTGGACAAATAACTTCCATAGATTATTTTGAATGAAAAGCTTAATCATAAATCAAGAAAATAACACCTAATTTGTTAAATACAGAAAAAAGCAGCCCATTTTTGGTTCTTCATGAAAAATATTCAAAGTGTGTTGCTATTATGAGTAAATATTAAAGTACATTGTTTTAATTGGGTTTTTTTTTTCAAAATATGTTTCTATTTCTTATATTATATAGAGCACATATACACAGGGGGAAAAACCAACACATGTGAAATTTGGCAAAGGGCAATATTGTCCAATAGAGGGAAAGCAAACACACGTGTGTAGAGTACTGCAAAACCAACCAGAACATCATATATTGAACTTTAGCATATTTTTTTAACATTCAAAACATGTAGTAAGCAATAAAACAACATTGTAGATAACTCTCTCCCATTCGAGGGTAAAATGGTGTAGATTTCCCTTTAACGACCAAACTATGAAGCCAAATGCCAGATTGTCAATCATCGCACCTTTTAAGCCACTATACTTATTCCAAACTACAATTGAGCTCTACAAATTCTTAGGCAAATAATGATGAGAGTTTAATATCTTCAGACACAAACATGAATTGCCTAGATTATCTCTAGCTTGATCTCGATACAAAAACTTTAATCATATGTGTTGAGCTTTTGCAAACCATAATAATACCTACATACATGTAGATGAAATAAACCCAAAATAGAATCAAGAACCAAAAAAAAAAAAACTAAGTGGTTATAAAAACACTTGTACAAAGAATCCTTACAACTAAATGCAGATAATATGCTTATGTTCTTTAGCAGGTCGTTTGAAAGCCCTATCAATAACGAATTTTTAATGTGAATACACAATTTATAAAAGGGAATTATAAATAAACAATTAGCTATTAAATGTTTAAAACATAAGCATTTACCTTAGACTAAGATACAAGAAGATAAGAGATACTTGAGAGTTAAGTGTTGATACACTTGCCTATATTATATTGAAAAAGCAAGAAAGTCAATATTAATGCACCGGGTTCATTAGCAGAACGTTGGGGTTGAAGTTAGGCTATTCCATGGTCAGATTTCGCATTATTTGTCCCATTTTTCTGGTCTTTAGCATCAACATACCTTGTCAAAGTATATATATCTGCATAAATTTTTAAAAATTTATTAAAACATGACATATCCAGTAATAATCTATTATGTGATAGAAAATTCCTACATGAAGCTACAGATTTCAAACGAGAATCAAGGGTGGATGGATATTTCAAATTTATCGAATAATAGAGTCTAAGATTGATAAAACTGAAAGTTTGCATATTAACTCAAAATAAATGTGAGTATGAGATGAAATCATGTAACTGGTAAGCAAATAGAAATAATTCATAACAAATGTAAAAACTTGAATGCATCACAAACCTCATATAACTCCAAGAAAGTAAACATCTTAAGGCATTACTTATTGAAGTGCATAATGAGTCAACCATGCGATTTTTCACTTCATCATGAGCAATCAACATCTTGAGGCATTACTTACCTGAAAGGCCAAATCTAGAGCAAATAAATATGTATGTGTATGTGAACACATATCTGATGAAATTAACAACCTCTTCAACTTTTTCTTCAACCACTTTTAGTCTATGACTCCATAAACACATATGATACACACAAAGTCATTGAGAGAGATAGAGATAAAGACCTTTTGTGGTGATGTTGATAGACTTATAGAAATACCTTTGTGTTCATGAAGTGAGAGAGACATTAAATATTTGGTAAAATGGAAAGGAGAGTTAGATGATTACCTGCAATGCATGCACATGAGATGATATTCCGATAGAGGGCGACCACATGTGAAGGTGAGGGTATGAACAATAAGCATCAATTTGAAGCATGATTACTGATTAATTGCACTTACGAAGAAGCGAAACAAATATAAGCAATTACAAAGAATCCTAAACATTAATTAATAGATAGAAAACTAAAAATCGTGAATATGTATGAATCATTGGAACTAAAACACAAAAGAACTAATAAAAACATAGATAAGTTAGAATAAGACCTTGAAAGAGATTCAGAGAAGAAAAACATAAAAATCAAAGTTAGAATATGATGTATAGATAATGAAGGTAGATGATGGTGGTTGATGTAAAATTCAAACCTAAGAGACTAAGAATGCATTTCTTCAAAAGACCTAGAACAAAAACATAAATATAGATGAAAACTAACTATCAGAAGGATTTTTTGGATTTAGGATTCAATCGGAGGAACCATTGGCTTTTCAAAGTGTAGACATTCAAAGCCTCATAGAGCAACATCATTGATTCTTCCAGATCCAATTTGTAAACCTACATCTCATAAATAGAAGGAATTAAAAAGAAAATGAAATAAAAAAAATACCAAATGCATGCTACTTGACCTCATAAATTAAATAAAAGCATGAAAATAAGAACATTGACCAACAACTCAAACCTAGGAAATAGAAATCTGTGAAACCTTGGAGGCATTGATGTGTAGGTGAAGTATACTCGATTCGTACAACAATTTAACATTGGGTTTCATAACAGACACATTTGTGAGACATTGAGACTAAGTAAAAAACACAATTTTTTGATTTGGAAGAAAGAGTGTATGCAAGGAAGTGAGAAGCATCAAGTATCAATAAATTTCCTTGAATTAAATAAAAGCAAATTGGATCTTACAGAGGTCTTCAACAATTACATGCTCCAATATCAAATAATTGGATTCAATGACAAATTGCAGAAAGGTGGATTGCAAAATTAGGGCGGGTGTGAGATGAGCAAGGGAATTTGTCAAAGTAAATACCAATACAAAGGAGACAAATGCATCTCCCTTATCTGGAACGACCAATACAGAGCAAGATAGTGGTTTAGGGATTTTTTTAGTGAGAGACAGAGAGGGAGAAAAATACAGGATAAATATATTTCCAGTTTCAGATACAAAGAGATGGAATAACTAAGGATTTTGAGAGACAAAATACAAAACTGGTGGGGATTGCTACTCTTCCTTGTTGCCAGACAGTAGCCATCAATGGTTGTGAGGGTTGCTGATAACGACAATCAACAGTGGAGGCGGAGGTAGACGATTAATCCACTATCACCTCAATTGAAACCCAAAACCATAGTCAAAGATAGACAAGTATAGTTGTAGGCATGCCTTTCAAAGTTATACCCATTAGTTTGATATCCAATCAAGTATATTACACACAAATTGAAACCTGAAAATGGAGAAGAAAACATAAATAAGAAAGCATAAGTAAAAGATCACAACTAATGCAATGACCGATTTGTAGGTGATGAAAGTGGTGGTAGAAAGATCGTTCGATCTAGGTTTTATAGATATATAAAGAAAAGGTACCAAATGTGTGACCTGATCGATTTTCTGATTTGTTGAGTTCAGAAGGAGAAGTGGACGGTCAAACATCTACAATAGCAATGATGAAGGTGACATTCGATGCAGGTAAGCAATGTTGTGATGATGGTGACTGGTGAATGGGGTGTGAGTTGCAAATAGGTTTTTGGTTGGGGCTTCTACTTTTTGCAGAGAGAAAGACGATGGAAGAGAGTGAATGATCCAGTTCTTATCGGTTTCTGGTGTACGCTTGTGAGTTGTGACCTAACAGTGATAGAGGAAGCAAAATAGGAGATGTTATATAAAGGTTAGTTGGTGTTGACCGATTCATTATGTTGATAGCGTGGAACACCGATTCAAAGGCCAGTATGAGTTTTTCTTTTATTTTACTAGATAAGATTTTGATGCATTAATTCATTGTACAAATCACATTATGCCTTGTACCTCTTAAAATTCGGCATTTGAGGCTAAATGCTTATTAAGGTATATATATATATATATATATATATATATATATATATATATATATATATATATATATATATATATATATATATATATATATATATATATATATACTGAACCGACAAATATATCATATTCCTAACCTACCACCTGAATACAACTATGTCCACGACGAAACATATATTCTATTTTAACCTTTTCCATCGTGGACATAGTTGTATTTCGGTGGTGAGTTAGGACTCTACAAGACAATATAATAATAGATGATCCCTTGTCTCAGTGTATCAAAAATAGGATATAAAGAAGAGTACATCGATCTCCTTTTTATCCAAATTAACTGTAGTTTGTTTAAGAATTTTTTTTACATAATATGAACAAAATTTGGCTCTATGATCTGAGTTAACATCGTTTAGTAACATCTTGATTTTCAAATATTTTTCATTTTTACCCCCTTAGTATGAGAATTGACTGTATTTTGGCATGTAGTGGCATTTTCGTAATTTTTGGAAGTGGGGTGTGTAAGTTGGGCGTACAAGAATGTGCATTGGGTGTACATTTGGTATGATAGGCGTACGTAATCAGGGTGAAAACCCTAAGTTTTAGGGTTTGGACCATATTTAAGCATCCTTAAGTCCCAAGTCATCCTTTGTTCATTAGCCTCTAGCCCAAACTTCGACCTTCAGCAATTTATGGGTGGTTTGGTGTTCATAGAGGAAGAGGAAGGAAGAGAGAACACCTTAAAAGCTTGGAACAACCTTGGATGTGGAAGCTTTGCACCCTTCTACATCTGTGGATGGTATAAAGTTCATACCTTGATGCTTATTTGGTTAAATCTAACTTATGTTGTTTTATTATGTAATTTTGTCCCCAATCAATGTTGTCCTTGAGTATGACATGCTCTAGATCCAGTCAAGTTGTCCTTTCAGATGTTTTGGAGCACTTAGAAGCATAAAATTGTAATCTTGATTGTTAGTTTCCTTCCAATCATGAGTTTCAAGTTCTTAATTGGTTAAGTAGTTAGGGTTTTCGCTGTTGGGAACTTATAAATCATGCAAGATCATAAAGTTGGAAACTTTATGGTTAAGGACATTAGTTTAGGGTTGGATCTAGAATTTGAGCAAAAGAGCTCAAGTAATAAGATCTTAATGGAAGGATTGAGTGTACGTAGGGTACGTTCGGAATTAACCAGGTACGCCGGGCGTAAACCAGGTATGCCAGGCGTACCAAGTCAACCAACCCAAAATTATGTCAACACTCGTGTACGTTGGGCATACAAGTTGTGTACGTTGGGCGTACTTAGCTATGTTGACCAAGTTTGACTTTTGACCTTAGGGTATTTTGGATAATTTGAGTTGTGTTGAGATTGGTCACAATTTAATGTATATGCGATGGGTAAAGCTGATATTCGGAGGAGGGACTTGTTCAGCTATTTGTTCTGACTGAGATGTAAGTTTTCCTCAATGTACTTATGGGTCGAAGGTAGCAAGGCTGGCCCATTTGATTGATATCCTGGTTTAACATATGTTGTTATGCTGTAGTGACATGTTAGATATGTGTCATGGTATATAGGATATGGCTATGCAATATTGATCTGTTAGATCTTTATCCTAGTATATAGGATGTTTCTATGTTGTAGTGATCTGTATGATTTGTATCCTGATATATACGATGTTGTTATGTTTAATTATATGTTAGATCTATATGACTGTTATGGTGTATGTTAATATGTTATGGTTTATTGGGTTAAAACAGGCCAACTGATACTGAAGGCCAAGACACCCAAGGCGGTCTGGATAGAATGAAGGCTCACGAGGCGGTATAGTCAGGCCGAAGGCCCAGAGAGAGGTCCAGATAAGTTATAGGCCCGATGCGGTGTTCCATCCATGCTGAAGACTCTGAGAGCGGTGCAGAGAGTCTGTAGGCCCACAAGACACTCTACTCATGCTGAAGGCTCGTGCATGCATGATATTGTTGTTATGTCGTGTGGTGGTACTTTGGGGGAAACTCACTAGGCTTCATGCATATAGTTTCAGTTTATTGTTTCAAATACTTTAGAGGACCGTGAGAAAGTGAAGGCATGATCGTGCACATCTTCCTATTTTTATGTCATTGGATCTTGGGATACGCTGATTTTGAGTAATACTTTTGTATATTGGTTTTGTAAACACTTTATGGAAGAAATGGGTTGTTTTGAAAAGTTCAAATTTATTGTGATTTTTGGATGTTACAAGTTGGTATCAAAGCCCTGGTTTTAGGGAATTGGATGAACATTCTTGTGAGTCCAGGCTCAAAATAAGGATGCGTGAAAGTTTTCAAATTATTTTCAAACCTAATTAAAATTATTTTCAAAATTAACCAAGGAAAGATGAGATGTGTACGATCAGCCGGAGCAACAAAGGTTACCCCAAGATATTACACTATGACTTGTTTATGATGAATATGATAGAACTGCAAGCTAGTGATAGGCTAGGGATCTTCAGGAATTGCAAGATAGAATTTCCTGATGTATGATGCCTAATAGCTTGGGAGGACTTCTTATGCTAGACGAAATTGACATCATTACTGTTGGGTATTAAATGTTGCGTCATGATGGGCTTATAGCTTAGTCTATTTTGTATCCGGGTTGGGCTTGAAGACCCATTATTTATTATTAGGGTTTAGCTATTTAAGGTGCATGCATGCACTGTATCTTGTAATCTTGGTTTTTTCAATCTTGTAAGCCCTACATGCTTTTTACAATATCGGTTCTTGATCGAGCTCTTCTAAGGCTGTGATATTTAATCGGCATATTTGACATTCATTGTGTGTTCATCATTCTTTTACCTGTTTTAATCTTTCGATCAATCTAGATTTAATCTCAACAATTGCTATCAGTGCAGGAGGTTATGTAATCTATACGTATCTCTTCTGTTAAAGAGCTATTACGGTTTTCGCTATAATAGGATCTGAGTTTGCCGCCTTCTTCAAGTTCATCGATTACAGACGCTGAATATTTATATTTATTTTACCCTAAACTCGATTTAGGTTTACACATCTGGTTCATACATGTTTCAATCAAATCAACATCATGTGATGACAAAAGGATCTGATAGCATAGGGACAAGGTTCGAAAACCCATACCTTGAATTAATGCAAGATCAATGTCTACTACTAAATGAACGTTCCAGTGAAGTCTAATAAACCATTCAAGTCTGAAGTAAGAGAATCAACAAAGTGTTTAAGTGATAAATGAAGAATGAAGATAATGATCAGACTAAGGACAATACATGAACAAGAAGAATGTTTTAAGAATTGATTTGGAAGAGAGGTGTAAGAGAAATAACTTCAAAATATACTATCTTTGGAGTAACAATCTGTCTTTAATTATTGTCATTAAACATACCTTAAATAGGTGAAAAGCTTACATCGTACAAACTCCTAAACATGCATAGGACCGAATAAAAGAGTTATTTCTGACACTCTGATTATCCAAGTTGACAAAATGACAAGATAAATTACTACGGACGGTTACATCATTTCTGAACATCTTCTTCATTTCGAACTTCCTTCACTTTGCACCATAAGCTTTTACTTGTGACGCCAATTTAACTTCTAATCACAAACTGACTCCGGAACATTTTCTACTTCGGAACTAAGACTGATCTCAGAACTTTATTGTGTGATTGCTAGAGTTTCACTTTCAGAACAATCTCCCCCTAAGTGAACTTAGCAATCAGATTAGCTCAGTTTGCTTATTCCTTGATAAAAATGTATGCTTGGCACAACCATTCTCTAACTTAAATGTACCATTGAAGCTGACTCACAAACTTTGCCTTGACATGTTCAAGTGCTTCGGACTTGAATGCACGACTGATGAATTTTTGAAGGGCTTTAGTTGGAACTAGGTGTTTGTCAAGGAATCAGAAGAAGTCCTTTTTATTTGTCTTCCGTTGCTTGTAGAAAAACCCCAACATAGGTTCACCGATGGGCCCTTCAGTTAGTAACTCAACTTCTGGCAGAACGAAGTCAATTTTGGCTAAGTAGTTTTCAGTTCCAAACAAATGTGCCAATTCATAGTCGCATCGGCAGAACTCAGCTACCTAATCCTTGAGGAAACTTAAGGCAGCGTGATAGGCTCCCATGCTGATATCATTACTTTGATGGCTTCGTAAATGAGAAGCAATGGTTAGGATGACGTTTGTATTAACTGCAGGGAAATGAACGTCAGAGATGGTGTATTGGATTGGTTTATTCCGGAGGATGTAGAAGCGAAACAACACACGGTTGAGGTCGAACATGGTTATGACCTTCCTTGCAAACCCAAAGATTTTGGTGATCCTTTTTCTAGACCACACTTCCTTTTGGGGAAGAGAATTCTTAGTATAGAAGGTCTTCAATCGTTCATGCTCAGTTTGGATGATCAATTAAGGATCATCATTCGGATGCAAAGGCACAAACTTTGTGTAGTACAGTCTATACGGAGATAGCGGTAGATCAAGTTGTTTCGAATCATAATTAGGAATATCATAGTACATGAACGGTACTATGTACAAATCATGAATAATTCCTTCGTGGAAGAGAGATGAGAGCCCAAGCATCAAATTGGCGTTATCTTTAAGAGCTTGAATCTGAATGCTTTCCTTAAGTGATCGATCGATTTCTTCTTGGGACCAGCCTGATTTTTGCTTTGGTAGGAATCCGGAGTGGTGAACTTGATGATCTTCAAATATGGGTTGCTTACCCTTATCTTGCTTTTTGTTAAGTACGAAGAGGATGAATTGCATGTTTTCATCAACAACAAATTTAGGAGGAGAGGATGGGAGAGGCTCTTCTGGAGGTGAACCTTCATCAATAGGAGTAATCCGAGGTCTAGGAATTGGAGACAACATGGATGGGGTGGCTCAGAAGGCAGCAACCGTTAATTTGGTTTTAACCTTAGCCATTTCAATACTTGTATGAAGGACATCAGCTAGGGTAGATGGCCAAGAAATTATAGACCAAAGTCTTTGTTCTTCCTCTGTCATTACTTTAGTAGGGAACTTTCTTGAAGCTTGAAGTCCTAGCACTCTGTTCTTCACATATACATCATCATCATTGTCATCATCATCATCAGCTGCATGGGGATAATCGGTGACAACCTACACAACATCATCTGAGCTTTCATCTCGAAGTAAGAATTCTGAGGCAGCTTTCCATGGTTGAGTTCCTGAGCTTGGACCTTCTCCCCCTCTTGCAATGGAGGCCCTTGCAGCCAGTGCAAGCAAAGACATTTTTTTCAATTCAGAGAATTTATCAAACACCTTCTCAAAGCTGGTGTTGAGTTGAAGAGTGAGGGTGTCATAAGCATTAGTTGTGAGAGCCTGTGCTTTAAGATGATCAAACAATTTTGAGAGAATGGAGAGCATCTCATCAAACTTGTGATTTAGAACATCCACAATGTTCAATGATGCTCTGATCAACTTTATGAGGATCTGCTACATGATTAGATTACGCTCATCTTTCTTTTGAATCTCCTTCTCGATCCTTTGAATATGTTTCTCATGACGAACATGAGTTTTTTAATAAGCACATTAGTAGCACTAACTTGGTTGTCATGAAACTTTAACATTTGGGTGATTGTGTGGAGGTAATGATCGATAGATGCATCATACTTCTGTTCAAATTCTTTTGTGGTGTGTTTGAGGTGTAAAGAAATTAGCTGATCAGGCTGAGCTTCTCTTTCATCAGTAGAGGGAACTGATTTTTTTGCTTCAGACAGGGAGGAGAGAATAGCATCCAACTTTGAATTCAATCTGGAAACTTTTTCATCAATCTTTGAATTGAGTCCAGCCACTGAGGTTTCAAGAGCATCAACCTTTTTCATGGTGTCCAAGACATTTTCTTGAATATCCAAGAGGGCAAACAGATCAATGTAGTTCCCTACAGAAGATCCGGTGTCTGAAGTGGAATCCTAAGACTTTGTTTTGATTGGTTCTGGATTCACTGGTTGTTCGGAGGGGCCAGGCTTTGTTGTAGCAGCATCGTCTTAGGGTTTTAGAGTTGAATAAGTTTCAACATTAGTATTAACCTAAACATGATCATTTATTTGAATTTCTTCATCTATGGGTTTAGAGGAGGATGATGAGAGTCCAAAATCGAAAAGTGATTTTGATGGAGATGGTTTAGATTGAAAGCGAAATGAGAGTAGCACATGAGCATCGACAATGGAGGTACCGTCATCATCAAAAATCATTTCTTCTGAAATTTATTCGTTGGGATCAGAATGCATCGAATCATGATGTTGAATCTTTGGAGTTTCTCTTGAAGTGAACTCTAAGTTTGTGATATCTTCAGTAGGAGCAACAAATGATAAGTTGCTTTGAATAGCCCTGTTTTTCATTGAGATGAGAGTTGCTTCAACTTGGGACCAGTTATGTTTCAGATGCCTTGAATGCGCCCTGTCAACATAATCTTCCCAAAGTGGATCGTTAGCACCTGGTCGTCCTGTAGCCTTACCGGGTATCAGATTAGTTGAGGCACTTGAGGTTGGAGGGACTACTCCAGCCATGGAATGCTTGGGGTCCAGAACAATGGTTTTTGACCGTACATGTGTAAAAGAAGGTGGGATATCAAATGTGACACGTGGGTTTGTTCCATGGGGTAAGGAACTTTGTTCAACACCTACATCACCTTCTTGGGAAGGTGAAGGTGGATTATGTGAAGACTCCCTATGGGTGTGTGCTTGTGTTTTTGAAACTCCGAGGAGTACCTCAGAAGAGTGGGTTGGTGGGGTATTCGGATGGCCAGAGTCAGCCAAAATTTCTTTGGCTCCTACCTATTGAGAGGAGGAACCTGTTGGATTAGGTGTCATAGCCCATAACTATAATTCGTATGTATTTGACCTGATAGTAGCATGGTCCTTTTAGGGTTTCCTTCACATGAGAAATTTGATAGGATGGATATTTGAAAAAGAGGTTATTTGTGATTTATTAATATATTACAAGAATAATATATTAATTGAGAAATTTACAGGGAATGATTAGGTAAATCAGTGCTACATATAGTTTGGGCTAATGATCCATGTTGATTAAGGATGGGTGAAATCTATGTGAGAGTCCATGAAGAGTTAGTCCAAAGGGCCTATCATATGGATCATTGGAATACTTAAAGGTTTAAGTATATTACGATTTTATGTAAGAAACCCTAAGGATTCCACACTATAAACTGAACCCCTAGCCTTCCTAAAATCGGCCAATCATTCCAAGATGAAACCCTAGCCAATTTTCGGTGCCTCTTACCTCTCTCTCATAATCCTGCATTTTTCATGGTGTTTGTAACTCATTTGAGGTACTTAGCTCTTGAAAGGCCAAGTTCTACAAGCTACAATCAAGAGGTATTCATCTAACTTGTTTTATGTTGTAAACCTCAGAATTGTATGCTAGTTAGGGTTCATGCTTTGGATAATATGAAAATTGCACGTATAACTTGACAAAACTTAGATCCAAAGAATTAGGGTTGTATGTGCACCATAGGGTCGTTATAGTGCTCAAAACCCATCAGTGGTATCAGAGCCTAAAGTGTTTTCTGTTATATAGATGTATTGGTTAATTGTTCAGAGTTGATGCAAAACAAAATCTGCTCTCTGCATGATGAACTCGACGAGTCCATAATGGGACTCCACGAGTAGGACCAACTTGACGAGTTGGATCATCTGTTCGCAGATTTTTCAGGTTTTTTTTTTTGGCCAGAATTGGATTATAATCATTACCACAAACTGTTTTGACTGATAAAATTCATTTTTGATGATAAGGTAATGATTATCCTCATCCAATTGAAGGATGATTGTCAGATTTTAAGATAATTACTTGTTTATGTGATAAATTAATTATTTGTAGAATTTGATTTGAATTATCTTTCTATATGAAATTAGATTAGGTCAAATTTTGTGATAGAGATAAATTATATGATTAATTTAATTGTTTTCAAATTTTATCGAAGAACTTTTGAATAGTTTCAAAACTTTCCCTCAAGTTTTGGAATTTAAAATTTCATTAAAAGTTTTAATTGGGACATATTAACTTCTAAAACTCTAGCATTTTAAATGTTTAAAATACATCCTTTTGGTTTCATAATTTATATTTAGAATTAAAGGTTTTAATTTTAGAAATTTAAATGGACACAACTAGAAGGAATAACTATGGCCTTATTAACAATTAATTAAAAGATTAATTAAGAGAATATTAATAAATCCATAATAACATGGTTTAAAATTTTAATTGAATTAAAAGTCTAATTTATTTAAAAGATTAAACCACCCAGAGTTTTAGGAGTTTAAAATTCAACCCTTATACTATTATAATATTAATAACTTAATACTTGTATATATGTATAAGATAGTCAGTCTTACTATTGGTAGGCATCATTCACGAAGCTGGTCTATAAGGGGGGTATAAGGAAATTGCCAATAAAAAAGGCGATTGAATGGGTGTCCACTCTCACCCACCGCTTCCTTGAGTAGTGAAGGGTCGTTAGCCAAACAGGTAGGATAGGACATTAATTCTCATTAAAAAGTATAATGATAATTATAAAAGTAACTAAATGTTTTTCTAAATTCCCAATCTTAGTTACTTTAGGAAAAATGTGAATTTGATGCTAACCCATGAAATTGCACATTGCACTTTATTGGTCGTTAGTGGAGCGTGTGTTGTTAACCGACACACTAATATGGGACTAATTAAGGATGATAATGGGTAGCTCGTAGGTTATCATAGATCAACGGAGTGTGTGTGGTTAACCGACACATTAATTCGGTTATAAATGACTTCGAGAGTACCAAGCTAATTTGCATGGTTATTCACACATTGTTTGTGATCCTCGGCATCCCATTCACAAACTTGAAAGGCACAATCGAGATTAAAAATGCCATGGAAAAGTTCAATGAGTCTCAAAAGGTCTAGGAATTTCGTCTAAGACTTAATTCGTTTAAATTTCGTTTTCATGGTGGAATTGGTAAATCGTCATTTACCTACCGACAAATAATTTACAATTGGATTACGACATCCCTCTTTCGAATTGTAAATTATTGTGTTGGGTCCTAGCCTTAATATTTCATTTGGGTGTTATATCAAGGACAAAATCAACTAACTTGAATTTCTCCCTTTTAGAGATGTCTACTTTTGACAACTATGGTCTTCTCGAATCTTTTGGAAAAAGCATTCCCCATGAAGATGATGTTCCACATTTTGAACAAGGAACTAGAAATCATACTTCACTACCTCCACCTCCTCTATTTATTCTCCCTGACCCACTTGGTTGTCGACTTGAAAAGTTCAAGGTCACTCAACCCCTATTGGCAAGAAAACACAAAGATGGAAAGTTTGTATGTGCTTACGTCTTGGAGATGAAGTTGCATATTGACAGGATGGGAATGTTGGGTGTCGTTTTCCCATGAAAGTTGGCTATTGACTTGGTTCTTCAATCACTTCTCGAGTCGTATGGTTAGTTTGTTAAAGACTACTATATGACAGATCACGACGTGGCCCTTATCGATCTTACATATTTGCTAATTGTTGCTGAATCAGCAATGAATTGGCACACTGTTCAAGCAAATTTGAAAGGAAGATATGCATCCTAAATTTCCATGGACCCTAACAATGGCAAAGGTGATAGTCCAAAAATGGTTTCTTCTCCTAAGGGAGAGAAAATGGCCATGGTCGAAATGTTTCATCATAAGAGAAAGGCCGAGTATGAGATAATACCATGCACCATTCCAAAAGAATCTGTTTGTTTCTATTTCCAATGCATTGGATGCGAAGCTGTCGTATCTACCTGAAGGATTGGAAGGAATGTAAAGTCCAAATGTATGACTCTACATTAGGTAAGTATACTATCTAACTCTAAGAAGTTCCTAGTTATAGATTCTTAATACATGATGTGATAATATTGCATTTTGATGTTTTTTGTAGGATCGAAGAAAAGAAAGGAAGCTTAAAGGAAGAGTGAGCTGAGTCTGCTTGCGAAGAGATAGATTTTGATTGCATGTTCGATGATCAGATTTTTGAGCCGCTGTTTAGGAGTTATGATAGATTACTTAGGGATATTTAGTAATATAGTTTTAATTTGTAATTGCGTTGTAAGGACAAGTTTTTCGGCAATTCTATAAGTAAAGAAAACTTTTGACTTTGTCTTATTTTATGATATCCTTGCAATGCCATTTGTGAAGAATTGGTGTTTATATTTCTATTAATAGCAATATTGAATATGGATTTGATTCATAGATATATCATTTGTGGTAAAGTGTCACAGTTTACCAAAAAAGAAAGGATTCTCATCACCCAAGTTTCAATTGGATAGAAACTTGGAATCATGCGACTTGTATTGTGTAATAAATCTTCTTCTTTGGTAAATTAAGACTAATTCCTTTTTCACATATGTATGTGAGTCGAGTGAAAGACTCGAAGATCTAGTGCACATTAATGTGTACAAGTCAGATCCATCGCAAAGAATGATAAAGGCTATTCGTCATGATTTACTAATGGTTCAGTAAATATGGTTATGCTTACAAGTTTAAGTATAATTCAAATACTGTAACACCGTTAATTTTCAAACAAATTTTTCATTTTAAAAATCACTTATTCTCCTAAAGTAGTTCCCAAAACTCCAAATGACAATGTTTTCAAAAGCTTATATACATAAAATGTTTTAAACACAATCCAGGATCCACAAAATGTAACTCCGCCTCGTGTGTACAATCAAGTCGGCGCCTTCCAGTGATGTTGAGAAGTAGTTGAAACACATAACACATAACACGGTAAGCACGAAGCTTATTGAGTTCCCCAAAATACTACACATATCACATTAGCCTCTTATAGCCATACTCAAATAAGACCCTCCGGTCAATGTGTCTCAGTGGGACCCTCCGGTCCCACAACTCGGGTGGACCTCTGGTCCTAACTCAGTAAGCTTAGGATAATACACAACATAAATCAAAAAGACATAATGTAGGAAATCACAATACTCAATATAAGCACATAAGACCCTTCGGTCACACACAAAGTTACCACTCTTGGTAAGTATAGTGAGAAGACTCGCCTCGTAAGCAAGCATGGAACTGAATACCCCTCGAACAATCTAAACCTTGCCTACATGTAATAAGCCTATCTAATTAACAATTAAAGATCACAACTCTAAATAAACTCATGTTAGTCCCTCTTTCACTCTTGGGATGGGTAAAATACCATTTTACCCCTCCATGACCTCCATCCCTCAAGTTTGACCAAACCCTAAAGTTAAAAGAAGTCAACACTCGAGTCAACAATCCATGTTGACCAAACTCGTCGAGTGCATCTATGCGACTCGTCGATTCCCTTCGGTTCCTCAAAACCCTCATGAAGGCTTAAGGCCCTTTAAATAGGACACAAACCCGAGGATTTAGGGTTTCCTCACACAGCGCCAACTCGACGAGTTGGCTCTTTGACTCATCGAGTTGGTCATTAAACCCACATGACCAATCTGACTCTACTCGATGATTCGGGCATAAAACTCGTCGAGTCACTCATTCAGTCCCAAATAAATAAATATATAAATATAAATATCATAAGAAAAACCTTTTCTTATGATTATGGTTATGACAAATTCACATGGATAGGAGCACATACACCATAAAATCTAAGTGGCAATGGTTTCTCTCCGCCTCATAAAGGGAATATGTGGAAACACTTTCATAAGTAGATTTAAAGAGATAGCAGTTGTGTTAATTGCGTTCTCAAATTCGATTATGATTACGACATCCCTCTTCATAGTTAGAACTGTGAGAAATGACAGATAGTCTAAACATTCGGGCTTACTGCTGTAAGTTATGAGATAGTTTAGACACACATATGAACTATCTAAGGAAAGGTGTATGAGTTTGAGAAGCCTAGATAAAGTATTATCGAAGCATCTTTTATCAGAAATCCGAACATTGGTAAGAAAGTCAATAAGTATTGAACTCTAGAAGTCTAACTGATTTTTGGATACATGTCAAAGCTAGTGGGAGCATAACTGTTATGCTAGTAAGGACATAATTATTGTACTAGTAGGAGCATAATCATTATGATAGGTGCTGCGAGTTAGCAATGTTATTTATAGGAAACAAAGTTTGATTTCCAAAGTTGTAGTGTTTGAAAAGTTGTTTTGCTATAGTAAGGGAGAGGATACTTATACTTGATTTTGAATCTAAAAGTTTATATTGAAGTGTTAATCAAACTTAGTCTTGAGCATATATGAATAAAAGGTTGAAATGTTTCAACATTGGAACTTCTAAATATGGCAATATTATAGCAAAGGATTGGTCAAGTATCATGTCTTTATGTAAGACATTATGAATCGTATCCTATATGGTACATGTATACAATCAATTGCATATGTTATAATATTTGACCGTTCTGTCTATTCCAAATGCCTAGGGCATTAAGAAGGAAAAGGACCAGAAACAGATATGACTAAAGTCGTTAAACAACTGTCAAGGACAATCTAAGGTTTGCTAAGGATTCGTCACTTGTGGGCAGTTGGAAGTATAGTAATGAATGGATCATATTGACATTATTATGAATACATAGGACTCTATTAAGAATGAGTTGTCATATAGTAAATATGGAAATGTTTCCATAATAGGAGTTCGATGTTAAGAATCTATGTGTAGGTTAGAAACTATTATGCAAGAAGGATGTTCAAAGGATTGTCCTTTGATTGTGAGACTTCATATCTATGGTGTTTTCTTTTAGCAATCTACAAATGGAACTCTTTGTAATATCATTGGCAAAGTCTTAGTGACTTTGGTGCCTCAACAATACAAAATATCAGTGCATGATAGTTTAGAATCTAACACGTTCTAATAGTGGCGAGAATTTGGTATTCTTACACTTATAATAAGGGTTTGGAATTGTGAAATGAGGATCATTGGAAATGTGCTCGATTGATCTATTTCACAAAGAAATGACCATAGATAAACATAGTGTTCATGCTTGGAGCATGGGATAACGGTTGTTTTAATTCAAGTATTAAGTTGGTCAGTCAAAACATTATACAATGAATAATGTGTAATAAATATGGTAATTAAATAATAAGCGTTTTATTTATATTCAAAAGTTTTAAGAGCATATTGAAATGGATTATTCTTGTGTTTCACTCCGCATGTTTTACTTCCCGAATAACTTGTTTATTCAAACATCCACAGTCAATCATACTTTGGAAGTAAGTAATGAGGTAAGAATATCATGAATCTGACTGTAGATTGTCTAAAGTGTTTAGACATAGCAAAAGTTTGTTGCAGTGTTCATGAGTACTCCTGTAATAAGATTTGAATATTGGATTAAACCCATGCTAACTTGAATCACTTCATGGATTTTATCACGAGTGATTGTGAGATGATAATATTTTATATTCTTAAAATAGAGGCATATAAGTTGTATTTTACAAGTTGGTTGCACATTGATGATACGTAAACGCACTAGTAACTTGGTGTTATATAACGTATTGTTGTGTGTGATTTGATGACTAAATTAAGCAAGCATATGACTTGACATTTATCCGTTTCTTTTACCCAATGTGGGATAAAAGCGATATATGTGGGCCCCTCGATGATTTAGTGATGACACCCTAAGAGCTTGGCCAAGCCTGGACTAAGTTGATGTGTTCAATTGTTGTCTGATTGTCAGTCGACATAAGTTGGAAAGCGGGATATAACACATGGACACAGAGCATGATTATAATCCATGTCTCAGTCCATACGATATCTTGTAGAATGGAGGAATATTTGATCCCTTATCTAAAGGACGCGTTATTGATTAGGTCAGAGTTCGACAACGGCTTTTGAGAGCTATAACTGCCAATCAGATTTTGAAGTTATATTGGTAGTTATTTTTATTAAACTTATCCAAGTGGGAAACTGTTGGATTAGGTGTCTAAGTCCATAACTATAATTGGTATGTACTTGACCCGATAGTAGCATGGTCCTTTTGGGTTGCCTTCACCGATGCAATTTGATAGGATGTATATTTGATAAAGAGGTTATTTATGATTTATTAATATATTACAAGTATAATATATTAATTAAGAAATCACATTATTTAATTGGTATTGATTAAGAATTAATTTGGAATTAATTTAGTGATCAAAAGAGACTGATTAAATTTACCGGGACTGATTAGGTAAATCAGTAATACTTATAGTTTTGGATAATGATCCATGTTGTTATGGATGGGCTAAATCTATCTGAGAGTCCATGAAGAGCTAGTCCAAAGGGCCTATTGTATGGATCATTGGAATATTTAAAGGTTTAAGTAAATTAGGGTTTTATGTAAGAAACCCTAAGGATTCCACACTATAAATTGAACCCCTAGCCTTCCTAAAATCGGCCAATCATTCAAAGATGAAACCCAAGCCCATTTTTGGCGCCTCGTAACCTCTCTCTCATCATCCTCCATTTTTCCTGGAGTCTATAACGCATTTGAAGTATCACATTTGAGGTACTAAGCTCTTGAAAGGCCTAGTTTTACAAGCTACAATCAAGAGGTATTTATCTAACTAGTTTTATGTTGTAAATCTCATAATTGTATGCGAGTTAGGATTGATGCTTTGGATAATATTAAAATTTCATTTATAACTTGAGAAAACTTAGATCCAAAGCATTAGGTTTGTATGTGCATCATAGGGTTCTTATTGTGCTCAAAACGCATCAGAGCCGACTTCGATTCTCTTTTTGGCTTTGGGTTTGGAAGGAGAGGATTTCCTCTTGGCTGATTTCTTCTTTTTTCCTATTGAGGGAACTATCTGGGCCACTTTCAGAGTGGGTTCAACGGGGACCTGGGCAGATTGTGTTGGGTCATACACAATCGAGGTCTTGATGTGATATTTCAAATGAATAGATCTGGAAGGTAGGATGGCCAACATTTGTTTCAGAAGACGTCTAGTTTGTCCGAAAGAAGTCTGGTTTGGAATACGATAATGTCTAATAGTTTAAAAAGTAACAAATACCTCTCTCGGAATCATATCCACCGGAATTGGTTCAGAACTTTCACGGTAGAGCTGTTCGAGTGTTAGGGCCCAAAATCTAGGGCTCGAAATTGAAGGGTTTTGAGAAAAAGAACATTCTATGTGCCCATGCAAAAACCCTAAAGCTTTGGATCTAGGTTTCTCTATTATACATGCAAATTTATCCAAAACTTGTAAACCCTAATCTAGCATACAACAAAACTAATTCAATACCAAATAAACACGTTAGATGAATACCTTGATTGTTGATTGTAGATCATGAAGATTTGAGAACCTTAGCACCCCAGATGTTGTGCCTCTAATGAATCACAAACACCACAAGCAATTGGATGAAGAAAGAGAGAGAGGAGAGAGGGAAAATCGGCACCAAGACTTCTAGGGTTTCAGTGTAGCTGAAATCTCATGCCCAAGGGGTCCTTTATATAGGTGTAGGAATTAGGGTTTTAGTGATTATCCTTATCTGGTTACCTAGACACCAAGCAGCCCAAGGATAATTCTAGAAGCCCCTTGGACGAATTCCTAAGGCCTTATCCTTAGAATTCGTCTAGCCTATACTCTAGGGTTTCGTTACCGAACTTTGCAACTATCACATAATTACAAGTTCAGTCCCCTTTATTCAATTAACCTCTTTTGACCACAAAATTAATTCTTAATTAATTCTTGACCAATTTTAATTAAATAAATATGATTTCTCCTTTAATATATTATTCTTATAATACATTAATAAACCATAATAACCTCTTTCTCTATTATTCATCCAGTCAAGTTGCTTTGGTGAAGGAAACCCAAAAGGACCATGCTACAACCGGGTCATGTACATACCAAATATAGTTATGGACTTAGACACTAATCCAACAGTCTCACACTTGGATAAGTCTAATAACTATAAATGCAAGTATGACTTCAGGATCCGATTAGTAATCACAGTTCTCAAAACTCTTGATCTTATCAATAACATGTCCTTTAGATAAGGGATCGTACAGTCCTCCGTTCTAGATATCGTGTAGACAATTACATGGAACATAGTCATACTTACTGTCCAGCAGTTCGTTTCTCAATCTCTGATTTGTGTGACATAGAACATCATTGAACACATCAATTCAGTCCTGGCCGGGCCCGATACATAAGTCAAACCAAATCATCGAGGGGCCCAGATATCACTTTCACCCTCTTAGGAAGAAAGGAACAGATAAACTTCGACTTATATGCATTTACCATTCACTCATCAAATCATGCACAACAATGCGTTTTATAACATCAAGTTACTAATGCATTTAGGCATTATCAATGAGCAACCAACTTGCAAACAATAAACCATATATCTAGGTTTAAAGATTGTATGATATTATCGTCTTGCAATGACTTGTGATAAATTCCATGAAGTGATACAAGCAAGCGTGGGTTTAACCCAATGCTCAAATCTTATTCATAAGCACTCATGAACGTTGTAGCAAACCTTTGCTATGTCTAATACACTTTAGACAGTGTACAAACCAATTCATGACAGTCTTCTTTCATACCTACTTCCAAAGTACGAGCGACTGTGGATTGTTTGAATAATCTTATTATTTAGGAAGTCAAAACATGCAAAGTGAAACAATAGGTAAATAATTAACACAAGATAGTAACTTTACTTATAAGTAATACTCCTTTATTTATTCATCAAATGTTAATTTCAATTTATCTATTACACGTTTCAAAGCTATCTAATCTAAACTAATATCATCCTTCATGCCAATGCTCCTAGCGTGCTGCAAGTGCTTAACCCTAATCAGTCCCTTCGTAAGGGGATCTATTGGGTTTTCCTCTGACGATACCCTCTTCACTATGCAGAGTCCCTCTTCCACCTAATGTTTAATAAATTAATCTTTCCTGTCGATATGCCGGGATCTGCCATGACCCCTTGGTTTCTTGGTCAAGGCAACTGCACCTTCGTTATCATAGAAAATTTCCATAGGCTCCTTTACAACTGGAACAACTCCAAGGTCTCTGATGAAGTTCTTCAACCATATCACCTCCTTTGATGCTTCCCTCGCTGCTATGTACCCTGATTCGCACATTAAATCAACTAAGGTTCCTACTTGGAACTTTTCCAAGTCACTGCTCCTCCATTTAAGGTAAAGAACCATATTGACTGATATCGGTAGTTGTCTCTGTCGGTCTGAAAATTGGTGTCGCTATACCCTCGCACCCTTAATTCATCACTCCCACCGAGGAGTAGAAACCATTCCTTGGTCCTCCGAAGGTACTTAAGAATGTTATTGACTTTGGTCCAATGCGCTCTACCAGTGTTCCCTTGATATCTACTGACCATGCTCAAAGCAAAGGCCACATCAGGGCGAATACAAGTCATAACATACATCATCGATCCAACTGTGGAAGCATAAGGTACTCGACTCATTTCTGCTATCTCAGCTTCGGTACTCGAACTTTGAGTCTTACTCAACTTGGTATTGCTTTGGATTGGTAACTCCCCTTTCTTGGAATTCTCCATACTAAAACGCTTTAGTACCTTGTCCTAGTAAGTTTTATGACTATGTCCTATAGGTCTTTTACTCCTATTTCTCACTATCCTTATTCCCAGAATATAGGCAGCCTCTCTAAGGTCTTTCATAGCGAAACATTTCCGAGGCCAGGACTTCACCTCCTATAGTGGGTCGGGTTGTCATTTCCTATGAGTAGTATGTTATCGACATATAATACAAGGAAGCTAAGTATACTCCCACTGGCTTTGACATATACACATGACTCATCCTCGCTTCGCATGAAGCCAAACTCTATGACTTTCTCGTCAAAACAAAGATTCCATCTGTGAGATGCTAGTTTCAAACCATAAATGGACTTCTCAAGCTTACACACTCTATTAGGATGCTTTTCATCGACAAAAACCCTCTAGTTGACTCATGTAAACATCCTCAGCTAACTTTCCATTAAGGAAAGAGGTTTTGACATCCATCTGCCATATCTCATCGTTATGAAATGCAGCAATGGCAAGCATCACCCTAATAGACTTTATCTTCGCAACCGGTGAGAAGGTGTCATCATATTCAACTCCAAGAGTTTGAGTAAAGCCCTACACAACCAATCGTGCCTTATAAGTGTGTACTTTCCCATCCATGTTAGTCTTCTTCTTGAAGATCCACTTGCAGCCGACCGTCTTACGACCTGGCACATTGTCTACCAAATTCCAAACTTGGTTGTCATACATGGACTGAATCTCGTTGTCCATAGCCCTTTTCAACTTCGCAGACTCCGGGCTTGTCATGGATTCCCTATAGCTGTTAGGTTCGTCCAAATTTACTAGTGTACTATCACTAATAAACGCATCCCTTTTAGTAGTAATATGGAAACCATAAAAGTAAGGTGGAACGCTAACCCTTTCGGAACGTCTAAGAGGTAATGACTCGTCAATCGTTTCAATAGGATTTTCCTCCTCAAGTTGAGCGCCAGTGTCATAGGTTCCTTCATCGTTCGATTCTTGAAGCTCTTCAAGATCGATTTGCCTCCCATTGTCTCCTTGGATTCTGAGTTCTCGTTCTCGGAAAACCCCTCTCCTCACAACGAAGACGACATTGTCATTCGGTCTATAGAAGAGATAACCAAAGGAATTTTGCGGGTAGCCGATGAAAATACACCGCTCACTATGAGGTTCGAGCTTGTCATGAGTCTCTCATGTTACGAAAGCTTCGCAACCCCAAACCATAATATGTGCCAACTAGGGAGCTTTCCCCGTCCACATCTCGTGAGGTGTTTTGGCAACCTTCTTTGTAGGGACTAAGTTAAGGATATGGGCGGCAGTCTGTAAGGCATACCCCCAGAATGAGATAGGTAGCAAATCACAAATCATCATGGAATGAACCATGTCGAGCAAGGTTCGATTGCACCTATGAGCTAAACCATTGCGGTGTCCTAGGTGGTGTCAATTGCGAGGCTATTATGCATTCCTTGAGGTAGTAGTGGAATTCAAGACTAAGGTACTCTCCACCTCGATCGGATCGAAGCATCTTGATTTTCCTGCCCAACTGATTCTCCACTTCTTGCTTAAACTCTTTGAACATTTTCAAAGGTTTCTGACTTGTGCTTGATTAAGTAGACATACCCATATCTGCTATAATCATCGGTGAAAGTCATATAGAAGCGGCTCGCATCCCTTGAGGTGGATCTAAAGGGCCCACATACATCGGTGTGTATGAGATCCAATAAACCCTCACCCCTTTTACAAGTTCCAGTGAAGGGTGACTTGGTTTTCTTTGCAAGTAAACAAGACTCACACACGTCATCGTCCCTAAGGTCGAATGACTCCAACACTCCATCCTTTTGGAGTTGGGCTATGCGTTTGACATGTCCAAGACGACAATGCCACAAGCATGCTTTATCTAAACTATTGGAAGAATCAATACACAACACATCATTTCCTAAATTGTCTACAGTCATCACATTTTCATATATTCCATTACAAGGCAATGCTTCAAAATTGACAAAACCATTAAGAAAAGCATTAATAGAACCCTTTTCATTATCAAACGAAAATCTAAATCCTTTTTTATATAAACCATGAGAAGAATTAATATTTTTTGCCATATCTGGCGAATAGCAACAATTATTCAACTCTAGTCCTAACCAACTACTAATCACTAAAGAGTAAACTCCAATCTTGGTGACAGGCGATGATCTTTTGTTCCGCATGATAAAGATTATCTTCCCATGCTCCACATCCCTATTTCTTCTTAGGCCCTACAAATTAGAACACATGTGAAAACCACATCCTGTATCAAGTACCCAAGAAATAGCATGCGATGAGTTATTAGATTGAATAGTGTAAATAATTGCGAAGGATGGCTTGATCTTTCCATCCTTGATATCTTGTTGATACTTCGGGCAGCTTCATTTCCAATGCCTCTTCACATGGTAGTAGTAGCACTATGCATGCTTCGAGTTGGAGGTGGGTGCAGCAGGACCAGCCTTGGTTCCACTAGAAGAGGTGCCATCATGGCACTTTCCCTTATGGTGGCTCTTGAAAGGAGCCTTCCTCTCCTTACCCTTCCTCTACCCAATAGCCAAAACGGGGGCAAGAGTAGGATTTGATGCAACATATTTATCGTTGAGGCTGCCCTCAGCAGTCCTCAACAAACCTTGAAGCTTGCTTAACGTGACCTCCTCTTTGTTCATGTGGTAGGTCATGCGGAACTGGTTGTAGCAAGGTGGTAAGGAGTGAATAATTATGTCGATTTCCAACTCCTCATTGAAGTCCACATTTAACTTCTGCAGGCGGTCAACATATCTTTGCATCTTCTGGAGATGAGCAGTGACAGACTCTCCGTCTCTCATCTTGGTCGTGATCATCAAAGTGATGATCTCGTACCTCTTCTGCCTCATGATTTGATGGTACATATCCATCAAATCTTGATGCATCTCGTAGGGGTAGAAGTCATCGTAGGACTTTTGGAGTTATGCAGTCATGGTGGTGAGAATGATGCAATGGACTTTCGTAGCATCTCGCTCATGAGCCTCAAAAGGAGCAATCTCCTCGGGAGTAGCAGTGTTGATGTTCACCTCTTTCAGCTCCTTGTCGAGGACATACTCCTTGTCCTTGTAGTGGGTAACCATTCAGATGTTGCGGATTCAATCATTAAAATTGGACCCATCAAAGATCACCCTCCCACACAAATTCATGAGTGAGAATGAGTCGGAAGAGTTTAAGCCTGAAGCGTTGCTTGAGTTTGACATCTGAAAAGGAAAAGAGACAAAGTTTGATTAGATAAAAAAATCCCCAGCTAAACATGCAAATGAGAAATTAGGGCTAGGATCCAACAACATTATTTACAACTTTAAAGAGGGATGTCGTAATTTAAATTGCAAATAATTTGAAGGTAAGTGAATGACGATTCACTAATTTTCACCATGAAAAACAAAAGTGGGTAAGTTTTAAATGTATTGAAACTCCTAGATCTTTTGAGACTCATTGAACTTTTCAATGTCATGTTTAAATCTCGATATGCCCTTCAAGTTTGTGACTAGGATACCGAGGATCACAAACAAGGTGTGAATAACCATGCAAAAATACATGGTTCCCCCAATGTTACAGTCACCTAATCAATGTGACGGTTAGCCACACACACTCCATTGATCTATGACAAACATTAAGTCACCGTTTTCCACCTTTGCTTAGAGCCAAGTTAATGTGTCGGTTAACCACACACACTCCACTAACATCTTAGCAAGCGTACAAAGTGTAATTTCATGGAATAACATCAAATTCACATTTTTCCTAAAGTAACTAATATTGGGAATTTTATAAAAACATTTAGTTACTTCATTAATCATTATACTTTTAATGAGGAATTGTTGTCCAATCCTACCCATTCGGCTAACGTCCCTCCACCAATCAAGGAAGCAATGGGTAAGAGTGGACACCCATTAAACGACTATTTTATAGGCCATAACCTTATACCCGTTATAGATCGGCTTCATGAATGAGGCATACTAACAGTAAGACTAGCATTTATCTTATACATATATAATAGTTATTCTTATAATATTATAATATTATAGGGATGAATTTTAAACTTGTAAAATTCTAGGGTTTGGAATTTAATTATTTCAAAATTAAACTTTTTAATCAAAATGTAAATTCCAAAACTTAAGGGCATGTTTTGAAACATTTCAAAACTATCTAGATCAGAATTCAAATAAACAATTAAAAAATAAATTTTAGTGATCATCTAATTTTGACCTAATCCAATTTCATGCAAGATAATTGATCAAATAATTCAAATAATTAACATTTATCAAATAAGGTAATAATTATCTAATTAAATGACAAATATCTTTTATTTTGACAACGATAATTATTAGGAATCAATAAAATTTGGATTTTATCAATTAAAAACAATTATGGTAATTATCTCACGTCAAAATAAGCAAAATCCTGAATATCCCTCTGTCTGACAGCCCGACTCGCCGAGTCCCCTTTTGGACTCATCGAGTTCATCTGACTCGTCGAGTTCACTTTGGGACTCGACGAGTCTGTCAGGCAGATGTCATGAAAATTCATTTTTAGCAATGAACAAACATACAATGCATCAAATACAATAGAAGCCAAGCATGGCTCTAATACCACTGATGGGTTTTGAGCAAAAGAACATCCTATGTGCACATGCAAAACCCTAAAGCTTTGGATCTAGGTTCCTCTATTATATTTACAAATTTATCCAAAGCTTGTAAACCCTAATCTAGCATACAAAAAAATAATTGAATACCTAATAAACAAGTTAGATGAATACCTTGATTGTTGATTGTAGATCTTGAAGCTTTAAGAACCTTAGCACCCCAAATATTGTGCCTCTAATGAATCACAAACACCACAAGCAATTGGATGAATCAAGAGAGAGAGAGAGAGAGAGAGAGAGAGGAGAGGGAAAAATCGACTCCAAAACTTCTAGGGTTTCAGTGTAGCCAAAATCTCATTCCCAAGGGGTCCTTTATATAGGTGTGAGAATTATGGTTTCAGCGAATATCCTTATCTAGTTACATAGCCACCACGCCCAAGGATAATTCTAGAAGCCACTTGGATGAATTCCTAAGGCCTTATCCTTAGAATTCATCCACCCTATACTCTAGGGTTTTGTGACAACCCAAAATTTTATTGCCTTCTAGCCTTGTTAATGGTCATTCTATTGGGTTTTAAACATAGTACACTTAAGGAATGAGTGATAGAATGTACGTGCTAGAGACACTGTGCAACATTCAAGCCTCCACACCACCAAAAAGGAGTTCATGGCCACAACACGTGAGTTTACTGTTGTAAACTCAAGGTGGGTCGTAAACTCCCTCCTTAAGACTAACTTCCTTCACTTTTCATTCATTATTACACTTTCACCTCAAGAACATTTCCATTCTCTCTCAAGTATCATCGAGACTTTCATTCCTGATCTTCCAAAAGTAAGTGATTCTTCCCTCTAGTTGTTGATTATTCTTCTTACTCTTGAATCACCCTTTGATTCCATCCATGAAAACATCTTTTGGCTAGATCTTCAACTTTCACCAAGAACACACACTTGTTCTTGGTGGCTGAAAACTCCTCAAAGGCCCTCAAAAAGTGAGTATTCCTTCCATGCACTTGCTATCTAGTAGAAGTCCATGATTTAAATCCTTGAAATCAACCAATCTCCAAGATCAATGAGAGTTTATGGCCACACCATAAAGAGTATCGACGTAAACCCTTGCAATTGTCATATTTTAAGCCTTAAACACTTCTAGACCCTTGCTAACCCTTGGAACACTTGAACCTTTGAAGCCCATTGCCATTATGACCCAAATTGAGACCATTTGGAGATTTTACGGCCCAACACTTTAAGGTGTGGCCGTAAACACCTCAACACATTCCATTAAGTTGGTTTTTCTCATCCTTGTGTAGAGCAATGGTCCCTCAAGTTTCCCTAGCATTCAAACACCCTCTTATGCACATTTTACCATGAGCATACACCATGGCTGTAAACTCATGGTCGTAAACACCTAATAGTGGCCTTAATCACCCCTTAGATGAATCACATGTGATTCTAACACTTGGTCCAAGTGTTTCCTAGTCCCAAAGGGTGTTTCCTTGCATGTTAGTTGCTTATAAACACTATATTCATGCAGATACTTGCCAAATATATCATTTAGGACTCGTTGTGTCTTGCGAATTCATTTGTGGAACTTCTCATCCTTACACGCATATTCGTTTGAATCACCCACATAAGGTGAATTCATACCCCTATAATGAATCTTTTAACTATTTAAATGTTTTAAAGGGGGGGGGATGGGGGAATACAAGTTGAACACAATGATAATTGTGTAAATTTTTGTTATAAACATCTTTTAAAAGATTGCTTATGTCTTTATAAGATATCAAAACATTTCAAAAACTATTTTAAAGTTATGTTACTTTATAGTTTAACAAAACTCCATTTTTAAAGTAGGAGCATAACTTAGTAGTAAAATGAGTCTTTTCGATAACAGTTCAAGTAAAACACTAGTAAACTATAAGGGGTATAGTTTAGAGGTTCAAATCATACTAGATACTAGAACATTACTATAAAGAGAAACAGGGAGGAAGATACAATACACGATAACAGAAGGAACATACTAAGATACTATAAATGTTATAGCAGGAGAACACTACAGGATCTAACTATAACAAGAATCACTAACTCGTTGTTCTAAACAAAAGGTGATAGTAAATTGGGTATACATGATCATATAACTTTAATTTGAATTTACACGGACTAGCAATTTGTTTGCAGAAGTCGTGTTTGGTCCCCAAAATCTCTTGCAAGGAGAGCGTATAGTATGGGTACTATCCATCACATTATGACCTTAATAAAACATTCATGTTTTAAGGTAATCAGTACGTTAGGATGTCAATTCAAAAGACAGATGGGTACTTACATTTTCCCATTACTTTCATATTGTGACAGTTCCACTTGAAAGTTAATGCAAACTATTTTCGAGTTAAGATAGTTATAAACTAGGGAAAAACTAACATTATAAAATGACAAACAGAACAGTCGAGTCTAGTATTTTCAGTAGAAAAGGGGGCCTATCATTCTAACTTTATGATTCCTTAGTGTATACATTAGATATATATATATATATATATATATATATATATATATATATATATATATATATATATATATTAGTTGGATCCAACAGGTAGTAGGATGTGTGCTTTCCGCTTCATTTCCTGTTCCTTGTTTGGTTGTGGGCTTAGAGCAGATTCACCAACCTACTATCTATCCGATCTTAGCTACATATATGTTCCGTATACAACAAGTAATCATAAGGTGTACCAGGTATGGGCCAGTTCATAGTATACAAATTCAATACACCGTTTTCTAGTACAAAACTTACTTTTGAAATAGAACATTTGGTAGACAAAACTAGAAACTTACCAGTAAAGGGTTTAGTCCATTTTATTAAACAAGTATAAAATTAAAGGACCTTAGGTGGTTAACTCTATAATACCTTAGTTTATACATCAAGTTTATATAAAATTAATACTCGATAGGTAGTTGGATGTGTGCTTTCCGCCTCATTTCCTGTTCCTTGTTTGGTTGTGGGCATAGGGCATATTCAGACAACTAACTATCTATTCGATATTAGATTATATATAGATAGTATAAACTAAGTAAATATAGAAGGAACCACCATGGTTACCGTTTTTACTAAAGGAAATAAGGGTTTTTGTGACATCCCCAAAATCTCGGCCAGAAAAGACCGGTTTCATTTATGCTTTTTAAACATTTTCAGAGTAAATCGATTTGATTTTTAAAAGAGATGCGGAATTTGTTCCCAAAAAAAACATGATAGAATAGATTTTTATCAAAACATTTCATAAAGAAATATGATTTCATTTCATAATAAAAAATTGGGATGTCATGTTCCGATACAGATCATAAAGCATAAACGATAACATTACAAGTCATTCAACAAATATATACATATACAGACTTGTAAACAAAACAACTTGATGATTCATCCATCTTATGCCCTTGCGCCACTTCCTGTAATACAAACAAACTAAGTGGGTCAGGCTTGGGAGGCTGGTGAGCATATAGAGTTTTCAACCTACAATAAATAATCATATTAATTTCAACAATCAACAATAACCTGATTACCCATTCCCGTTATCCTCACTTTACGTCCCTAACACAACATCTATTATAAGGAACTTAATTTAGGATTTTTATCGGGACGGACATTACTGCAAAGGGGCTTCCTTAGCAATAAATATCCTAAAGGCAACCATGTGGGGGATAGAGTACACCGGTGAACACATCGTTCACAACACCTACAGGTTATGAGTCTGCTAGTGTTCCACAGGACTGTCTAGAATAGTCTGTGGTCCTCATCCATACTCTGCTGAATGACTAGAATAACACCAACAACGTCGAGGCCTCTCATCTGTTTATGACAAACCAACTATCTACCCATGTTCTACCCAACATATTAGTAGATAAAAATATACATTTTTATACAAAGTTTAAAACCTGTATAGCATGCTCGATCAGTACATTTTTCCACATAACAGATGAGGCACACACACATAACACGTATTTCATAGAGAATCAATCAGATCTATGAGATAGAAGAAAGTGAATATACATTCACACATATAATCAACAAAGAATACATGTAACACGTATTTTGTATAAAATACTTCATAATAATGTGTTAGAAGAAAATGACTACACACTCACTTGATCAGAAGATGATCGGGCAGCACTACGCCTTGCAGAAGCAGTGTTTCTCCGTAGATCTGGAAGATCTTCACAAGAATCGGGCTCCTCGCGGGCAGGGCTTCGGCTCGGAAATCTCACTTCTCGGGATCCTTGGGGCTTCGGATCTTGCTTTGTGGCTCGGTAATGATACCGGGGCTTCGGGGTATAAATGGCACGCAAATCGAGGCAAAGCTTAGAGAGAAAGGAAGAAGTTTGTAAAGGAAAGAAGTTGCACTCGTATGCCGCTTTTATACGGCTGAACGCTCGCATTACGTTGGGCGTACTGCTTCGGTACGTTGGGCGTAATGCCAAAAGCGTCACTGCATGCGTCATCGGAGTACTCGAGTGCGAGGCTGCGTCACGCTTCGCTCTACGCTGGGCGTACAACATTACGTTAGGCGTAACCCGTATAAGTCTGGTGACTCCCCTTCGGATAATATCGGAAGTTTAAATTTAAATTTAAATTTTAATTATTTAATAAACTTCAAAAATTCATATCTCCCTCATACGATCTCCGTTTTCGACGTTCTTTATATCCACGCGTAGGTCAGACCATACTCTACAACTTTCATTTAGACTCCGTCGGCTAATTTTGACTTTTATTTTTATTATTTATTTTTAGAAGGCCAGGACAGAAAAACTTCGTTATAAATTCATAACTTCTTCGTCCGACGTCTGTTCTCGCCTAACTTTTCATCGTTTCGCTACTAACAACGAGATCTTCGATTCTCATTTAGATTGTTTCGGCTAAAAACTACTCGATCTCAAATCGAGTATTCGGGCTGCGTACTGCCAAGTCGAAACTTCAGAAAATCATAACTTCCTCATATGAAGTCAGATTTGGGCGTTCTATATATATTCAGAAACCTCATTTCGGCCACTACAACTTTATACAAAGATATCGAGTTTATTTTACACTTAAATTTTGACGCTCATTTTATTCTCAATTCATTAAATTAGAATAATTAAGAAAAAACACACATAATTCACAAATAATACATTTTTATTATTTCAAATTGGGTTACAAAGGTTAACCTAGACTATTACATTGCTAAAGATGGCAAGCCCAGAAACACGGGCGTTACAATTCTCTCCACCTTAGAATGATTCCGTCCCCGGAATCATACATCAACAAACAAATGCAGGTAGCGACTCATCATGTCACTCTCCGTCTCCCAGGTGAGATTTGGCCCATTCGTATGTTTCCATCGGACAAGCACTAACTCGACCATCTTACGTCGCAACTTTTTAGTCTTTCGGTCAACGATTGCCTCTGGTTCTTCAATCAACCTTTTTTTCTCATCGATTCTCAACTCCGAAAGTGGAATTATGTCGGGAACTTCTCCCGTGAACTTCCTCAAGTAACACACATGAAAAGTGTTATGAATTCCATTCTGTTCTTCGGGTAGTTCGAGCTTGTAAGCTTGGTTCCCAATCCCTTGAAGAACTTTAAACGGTCCAATAAACCTTGGACTTAACTTTCCCCTTTTACCAAATCTTATAAGTCCCTTCCACGGCGATACTTTAAGTAAAACCAAATCTCCAAATTCAAAAGTCATCGGTCTTTGCTTTTTGTCAGCATAGCTCTTTTGACGATCCTGAGCTGCTAACATTCTCTCCCTAATTATTTTCAACTTTTCAGCAGTTTGATGGACTATCTCTGGTCCCATAAACTGCTTTTCCCCAGCCTCAAGCCAACAAGACGGCGTACGACACTTCTGTCCGTACAAAGCTTGATAAGGTGCCATCTTAATGCTCGAGTGGAAACTATTATTATAGGAAATTTCTACCAATGGTAAATGTCCATCCCAGTTACCTTGGAATTCTAAGGTACATGCTCTCAGCATATCTTCAAGTGTTTGTATCGTCCGTTCGCTCTGACCATCAGTCTGCGGATGGTAAGCTGTACTTAAACACAACTTGGTACCCAATTCCTCTTGTAGACTTTTCCAAAATCGCGAGGTGAAACGGCTATCACGATCCGACACAATCGTTAACAGAACACCGTGAAGCCTCACAATTTCTTTCACGTAATAATTTGCAAGCTTTTCCATAGACCATTTCTCATTGGCTGCTATGAAATGTGCACTCTTAGTGAATCGATCAACGACCACCCAAATCATGTCGTGACCACTTTTTGTTCTGGGCAGTTTAGTGAAAAAATCCATAGCAATGTCTTCCCACTTACCCATAGGTACAGGTAAAGGTTCTAAACTCCCATACGGTTTCTGATGCTGTTCCTTGACTCTTGCATAGGTCACACACTCCGCCACATACTTCGCAACATCAAGCTTCATCTTCGGCCACCAGTAATAAGGTTTCAGGTCCCTATACATCTTTGTGCTACCGAGATGAATGGAGTACATGGTTTTGTGAGCTTCTTCCATTAGAAGATCTCTTATTCCTCCTGACTTAGGTACCCAAATCCGATCTTGGAATACCTTCAGTCCATGACTGTTTATACCGAACACCAACGTTTTGCCCAAACGTTCCTCCTTTCGGTCATTCTTCTTAGAAGCTTCCTCTTGAGCTTTCTTTATACTTTCCACAATCGTCGAGACAACTTCTATTCTCAACGCTCTTGGCCTTTTCCTTTCAAGATTAACTTTCCGACTGAGAGCATCAGCAACAACATTTGCTTTACCGGGGTGGTAAAGTATCTCACAGTCGTAGTCTTTAAGTAACTCTAGCCAGCGTCGTTGTCTCTTATTCAATTCCTTCTGACTAAAGAGATAT